>NC_137169.1:92230662-92830662 GCF_951394435.1 Stenella coeruleoalba
ATCACAATTGCCCATATCTACGAAAGAAACAGACTTCATGTGTAACATGAGAGAACTGTTTTAAAGACTTACTATAAAGTTATATTAATCAAGAGTGTCACTAAAACCCATCAAATTATAGTTTAATGACTGAATTTTATTATATGAAAAATATACCTTAATAAAGTTGCTTTATTGCTTTAATATTATATATTAGTATATATTTTTATTTTAAATTATTATTTAATAATATATAATGTATTGTTATATATTATATGTATAATTAATATTTATTATTATATATTATATTATATATGTACTGTGAGAACTGTGAGAAATATCTGTTGTTTAAGCCACCCAGTCTATGGTATTTTGTTATATCAGGATGAGCTGACACTTACCTTGAACCATATTAAAAAAAAAACTTGAAATTGATCTTAGTCCTAAATGTAAAAGCCAAACCTATAGAAATTCTAGAAGAGCATACAATAATATTGTTGTGACTTTAGTCAGGGAAATAATTCTTAGGATGCAAAGAATATTGACTATATATAGAAAAATATATAGAATAAACATCAAAAATTTAAAAACATGCTTACAAACATTACTAAGAAAATGAAAATCAAGATACAGACTAGGAGATTGGCATTTACATATTTTTATAATATATAATATATATTTATACAGATTTATATTTAAATTATATAGAGAATTCTTACAATTCAATAATAATAATAAACCAATTTATATAATGCGTAAAAGATTTGAAATACTTTAATCAGACAGTATAATTCAATTGGCAATGAGCCGATTTAAAGTGGCTCACCATCATGAGGTGTTAGAAAAATGCAAATTAAAACCAATGAGAGACCACCTCCCACTAGAATAGCTAAAATTAAAAATAGAAAAGCTAAAATTAAAAAGACCAAGAAAACCAGTATTAGCAAGGATACCGAGCAACTGGGATTTTCACACATTGGGTGTGGGAATGGAAAATGGAATAGCCATTTTGGAAAATAGTGTGTTGGTTTTTATATAATTAGGCACACATTTCCAAATCACTCAGCAATCTGCTACTAGATATTTACCTAAGAGAAAAGAAAACACAGGTCCATGCAATGATTTGTATGCAAATGTTCATAGCAGCTATTTCGTACTAGCTCAAAGCTGGAAACAATCCAAATGTCCACCAAATGGTGAATGCATAAGCACATTTTGTTATATTCTTACAATGAAATACCACTCAGTGATTAAAAATGAGTGAACTGTCAATGCAAAGCCCAACATAGATGAATCTTAAAAGCACTACGCTATGTGAATAAAGGGGCAGACAGAACTGACTACATACTGTTTTGTGCTATTTATGTAAGATTCTAGAAAAGGCAAAATTATAGTGGCACAAAGCAAATCAGTTGTTACTAGAGGTTGGGTTTAGGGGGAGGGTCTTGACTGCAAAGGGGCCATGAGGGAACTTTTGAGGATGAAGGAAATGTTCTGTAGCTTGATTGTGATTAGTATTACACAACCATATTCATTGTCAAAACCCATCAAAGTATAAACTTTAGTAAGTGAATTTTATTGAATGAGAAATATACTCAATAAGCTCATTTTATGGATATGCTTAGCAAAGTGCTTACGCTGTAGTAAATGTTCAATACATGGTGGATAAAATAAGCTTTTATTAGCAGGTTACAATTGTCTTTTTAAATAGAATTAGGACTCAAATTAGATTTTAAATACTACAGAATGACATCAAGTGCCTTAAAGGAGTTGAAAAAAAGAACATGCTCACTCTTTTTCATAATAAGTTAATATTTAACTGGGATTTAAGTCACCTTGGATGGAAATATGAAAAACACAGTCTCTAATGGGTAATACATTTTATATATTGGAAATAAATACATTTTCATGCCTTAACTTTTTTCTGTGCTTTCACAATTCTGACACAATGAAAATTTCCCTAGCTTTCAAAGCCCACTGTAAACAGTAAACCCACTTTGCCAAGTAACAACTGGGTAGGAAAGACATGTTACTGCCCCATGTAATCACCCTTCTCTTCAGCAGCATCAAAATATTTGGACTGCCAGTTGCAGAAAACTATTCAGCAATTATGAAGTGACTGTTGGAGCCATGCTGTATCATTTTGATCAGTACCAGCTCCCTAAAATGGCACCACTTTAGAAAACAGCATTGTAACACAGTGGGTGAGTGAGAATGTTCCGCATCCTCTAACACCTGTGCATAATGGGGGAACAGACTTAATGACCTCTCACTATATTCCCTTTGCTGGTAGATTGTATTCATAACTTCTGTGTTTTCTAATATTTTCTAGTGAACTTTTAAAATGAAATCAAGTTTTTGGTCTGATTTGTCATGATTTCCTGAGTTCCTACCTAGAAATTCACCATAATTTTCACCACTCAGCATTATTATCTTCAAGACATTTGCAAATAAAAACCATCAGGTGCATCTCATTCTAAATTTCTGCTCACCTTGTAGAATTAGTAGGCTGAGAATTTGGCTCCCTGTAATTGGCAAGCTTCTCTTAACTTTTGTGCAGAGTGCAGGAACAAGGACTCATCTACGACTTCTGTGATTTTAGAAAGGTTCTCCTATGTCACATTTATTTCTGTGTCCATTTGGAACTAACATGCTTCCTCTATATTCTTCTGTATTTGCAGATGTGAATAGGAAAGCAGGGGGCAAAAACTGATTGTCAGGAAATTGTATCAGTAGTTAATTATGAACCTCTTGCTGCATTAATAATTATGCTAAATAATACATATTTGTATCTGTTTTCTACTTTAAAAATATTTTAAATGCATTATTTCATTTGATTCTCGTGAAAACTCTGTATAGATCAGGTATTATATCTTCACAGATAGGAAGTATTATATCTAACAGATAGGAAAATTGAGGGATTCAAGAACCTGTCTAGAGCCATCTAGTAAATAAATAATGTCAAAGGAAATAGAATCAAATCACTTTATTACAAACTTATTAGTGCTCTACAATACCATAAAAATGAAATCTGGGTGGAAATGTAGAGATGTGCTCAAATCTACAATGGAGACTAATTTCAATAATTAGAAGGAAACAATATATTGTGTCTGAATCCAAGGAATTATTCTATATTTTGATTATAGTGGTTTTTACATGGCTGTATACATTTATCAAAACATATCAAACTATACACTTTAAATGGGTGTTTTTATTTTATGTAAATTATGCTTCAAAAAAGTCGATTATGTAATGTTACCTCTGAAACATAGTGATATTTTTATCTGTAAAATGTAATATTCTGGGGCTTCCCTGGTGGCGCAGTGGTTGAGAGTCCGCCTGCCGATGCAGGGGACACGGGTTCGTGCCCCGGTCCAGGAAGATCCCACATGCCGCAGAGCGGCTAGGCCCATGAGCCATGGCCGCTGAGCCTGCACGTCCGGAGCCTGTACTCCGGAACGGGAGAGGGCACAACAGTGAGAGGCCCGCGTACCGCAAAAAAAAAAAAAAAAAAAAAAGTAATATTCTGCTTAATCAGCACATGTAATACATAGTGGATATGTAAGCATAATTACTGGCACATAAATTAAGCAACCATTTTGTTGATTTTATATATGATTACTGAATTAAGTAATTATGCTTTTTGAATCAGCCAGTTATATTTTTTAAAATAAGCTGGCTTGGGTTTTCTTTCAACATCTACAATTATAAATTCTCCAGTAATCGTTTAAAATGATACAAATTCTATAGTTGAAAAATTCTGATAGTAAAATTTGCACTTAGTATTCTATATGTAAAATGTAGCTGATATTTATGATACTACGAGAAACAGTTATTTAAATTATCTGTAGGTTTACCAAGTAATTTAGTGTTTTCAGAACAGGATTCTCAAATTAAATACGTATCTGCTTGTCTAATAATATTATTTATCCAATCAACTTGGGAGTTAACTTACACGTTAAAAAAACCACACACACACACACACACACACACACACTTTAGTTTAAACAGAAGAAACAATTAAAAAGATAACGATCATAATGATAGCCATAATAAATTCTTTTTTTCCCCCCCAATGGATCAAGAACACCTGCTCTCAGGGCAGGCCCGGCTGGCTCTCAGGGAAGTGGGATGAGGCGCGGGGTGGGGGTGGGGGCGGGGGCGGGAACCTGCCGAGCACGTACACGTCAGCCAGCGCCTATGGCCTCAGCGTCTGGCCCGGAAGAAATCCTTCACTCCCACAGAGTGTCCCTCTCTCGACCGTGTGTTCCTGTACGAGATCCTGGACACCGTGCACCTTGCAAAGTTACACCAGATTTAGGGCTTGTGGCTGACCACAGCCTCACCCTGAGCCATCTCATAGGAGTCTTGTGGGAGTTATGCACCAAGCTGAATGACACCCAGCTGCGCTTCAAGCCGGCCTAATACCCTGACATGGAGCCTAGCCTGGAGGTGTTCAGCTCCCACCAAGGCCTGAAGAAGTGGATGGAGGCCGGGAACTCCTGACTCTCCTGCCCAAGATGCTGCTGTCCATGGGGGTCCCTGAGAACCTGTCGGCCATTGCCTGGCTGGAACCGCCCAACGATGATCAGGTATGGCTTTAACAGTATCCTGCAGCCAGTGGACCACAAGGTAAACTTGCAGATGGTAAACACCAAACTGGGATTCTGGTGTGGATGGAACTTGTGGGGTGTAAATGAAATCGTGTGTATGCATGTGTGGAGAGGGAGAGGGACAGAAAGAGAGAGGGACAGAGAGAGAGAGAGGCAGAGATGCATCCAATGGATTACTTTATAATATTGTTAAAAAATCAGTTGACTAAATTTTGGGGAGTCTCTTCTAGTCTTTCTATTCTGTTCCATCAGTCTGTGGATTTGTCCTTTCACCAATACCGCACTGTCTTGATTACTGTAGCTTTCAAGTAAATATTTAAATTGAGATGTGTGAATCTTTCAAATTTGTTCTGCAGTTTCAAAATCATTTATGTCTATTCAGGGTTTTAAAATTTTTCTGTATAAGTTTTAGAATCAGCTAACAGATATCTACAAAAATTCTGCTGGAATTTTAATTAGGATTGCATTGAATCTACAGATCAAATTGGGAATAATTTATTTCTCAATGAAATTCAGTCTTTCAGTCCAAGAATATAATTCGTTGTTTAATTATTTCTACTCATGTTTTATAGTTTTCAACATATAGATCCTGAACATATTTCATTAGGTTTTTAACCTAATATTTCAATTTTATTTAGTGCTATGGTAAGTGATATATTTTTTTAAATTCCAATTGTTCATTGCTGGTAGGTAGAAATAAAATTGATATTTTGATGTTGACTTTGTATTTTAAGACTTGATAAACTAATTTATTATTCTAGAAAAAATTCTGAGTTTTTCAGATTTTCCACCTAGAAAGTCATTTCATCTGTGAATATAAAAAGTATTATTTCTACTTTTATGTTTTGTATGCTTTTGATTTGTTTCATTTAATTGGCTAGCATATCTTGCTCAATGTTGAATGTGAGTCAGGAGAGAGTGTTCTTGCATTTTTCCTGATCTTAGGGATAAAGCATACAGGCCTTCACTATTAAGTATGATGTTAATAGTAGGTTATTATAGATACTCTTGTCAAATGGAGAATTCAGATTTACTGAGAGTTTATCATAAATTGTTGCTGTTGTTTTTTCAAATGCTTTCTTTGCATCTATCGGTAGGATTTTGAGCTTTTTTCTTGTTAGGTCTGTTAATATGATGAATCACATTGATTGATGTATAGATCTTGAACTTGCCTTGAATTATTGGAATGAATTCCATTTTGTTGTAATGTATTATCCCTTTTATTTATTGCTTGATTCCATTTGCTAATATTTTCGTGGAGGACATTTGAGTCTATGTTCATAATAAGTTGTTTCTGAAGCTGCCAAACTTTTGTCATTATAGCCAGTTATGACCAAAAAAGAAATTCAGATTGACTTGATAGTTATAACAAATTTGAGTCTTGCTAAGGAGATGCCTATATTTTTACCTTTGAAAAATAACTATTTGTCTCAAATTTGCCTTATTACATTATAGTATGTTTTTATTTACTGTTAGTAGCAAAATGAAGGGTAATTGGAAAATATGTTGTTTATTTAATACTAGTATTACAAAGAGGCTTTTTTTATAACTTGCAGGCACACTTGGGATTTTTGCCTCAGTTTTAAAGAATGACAGCAAAAGCACCTTTATCTGACATTTAGGATGATTAAATTTTGAAAAATCACTTGGCATATTCAGCATGACTCCACAGGGTGCTCTAGCTTTATAAGACAATGCATCATGTTAGCTTAACTTATATTTAAGATTTGCTGGCCTGGTATTATTGTGTTAGGCAGTATTGCTGGAATGGAAACATAAAATTTTGCTGCCATGAGATCAAGTTTCTGCCTGCCCTACACTAAATTAGTTCCATACAGTTTTAAAATGCAATGTTTATTCTGGTTCTAGTAGTATTGTGAAATGGCAAACTGTGCTTAAGTACATAAAATTAAGCCTACTCTGTGTGAAAACAGATTTTGTTTTTATTCATGTATCATTTAAATTCAGGAGTAAAGGTTGCTTAACCACCAAGAAGGTTTATATGAAGCTAAAAGAAAGAAGCCAATTGTGTCTGAGAGTTCATTTTTAAAACCAACATATCCTTCTGGGCCATAATGCATAATTTTTATGAGCCTACATATATATTGGCTACTACTGCAGCATAACAAGAAATGTAATGAGATATGCAAAGAAACAGGTTATAATAGTTACAGTGTTCATAAAAAGTGTTCCATCAATGACATCCTACTTTGAGAATATATATATTCAAGAAATATTAAATAAAATGGAATAATGAGTCTAACTCAATCTTGAAAGCACAAAATTGGTTTGTTACATGTGTTAATTAAACCATTTGAAGAAAAAAATTCACAAATAAGAGTGTGACAAAAAATCAGTTATCATTGAAAAATACCTTGAACAATATGGATGAGGCAAACTATCATTTTGGCAAAGAAGAAAAAAGTAAGCAAACAATGTATATAGCTCCTTTGTTTTTTTTAATCCTCCAATATTAAAAAAGTCACCAAATAGTGTTTATTTTAAACAAAACATAAAACTGTTGAATGAGTGGATCATTACCTGCTAACTATAAAATGATCTTATGGCTAACTACTTAGAGAATACTATTGAACACATGAAATTTGTCAAAATTTATATAACCATTGAATAATTTTCTTGTTTAGCAATTATTTATAATTCTGTGGAAGTATTTTTTTGATTTGTATATTTTCAAGCATTTATTTCATTTTCTTGCCAATGTAGGACCAATTAAGTAAAATGGTAAACTTTATTTTTTTCCCTTAATATTTTACTAGTATAAATGAGAAAGTAGTAGTAAAATGGGCTTTTGGTATTTTCTATAAAAGTGACTATAACCATTCCTAAGTTCTTATATGTAAGAAATAATTTATGTGAGTAAAATTATATTTTTAATTGTGTTTATTGAACCAGGCTTACCTACTGAGTAATGTAAAACAAAATAAGCAATATACAATTTCAAGATGGCAGTGAAATAAGTGTTAGGAAATATCAATTTTAATTTTTATACAATTTTTCCCTAAAATAAATTGGTTTAATATACTAGAGAGATAAAATAGCATCTATCATACATGAAGTACTTGGAAAAGGGAATTTGATATTACTTATTTGGCAACCCTATAAATTTATGAGCACCAAGTCTTGTAAGGGATATTGATAACTATTAATATTCATTGAAGGATTGTGACTATCACAGGTCAATAAAAGGGAATTTTATGCAGATAATGATCTATTCCCTCCCCCCCCTTATTTTTGCTGTGCTTAAATCTTAGTATACAAATGTATTGGATTTTTAAAGTTATCCAAACTTAAAAAATTTGTATTGTGATGTTCATTTAATTTTAATTTTTTATGAAAAATGAAAAGTATTCCAGATTTGGTCAATCAACTTAAATTGAAAAATATTCAGCCAATTAAGTTAAGGGACATATAAAAATATTGACCAGTTATCTCTCTTTCATTGTGATATCAAGCATAACTAACTGTCTTGGCAATTATCTTGCAATCATAACTACTAGCAAGCATTTTGGTTGTGTACGTTTAATATATAGTTTGGAAATTATTTTAAAGTTATCTATTACTCTAAGACTTATGGGTGTCAAACTAACTTTATGGGAATTCATAGATTAAGAGTAACATTTTATGTTACTCTGTCCAGAGTTTTGTGACAGCAAAGATTTCACCCTAAACTCTGTCATCAATGTAGAAAAACAAACACATTTAATGTTAATATTTTAATGAAACATTCCTGTTGCTCAGCAAATTTTTTTTCTATATTCAATTTAAAGTTTATTCATTGTTTACTATAGTTAGGTTTACAGTGAGTATAAATAAGGTCATTTTTATATTTATATAGTATAAACTATAGCGACTTTCCTGCTTCTTAAAATGTCATGCAGTTTTATTTGGATTTCCCTGACGGAATGCTTTCTATGTGTCTCTGAAAATTGTTTGCTTTCTGTAATTATCACATAGTATCCATTATGTGGGTTGTTAAAGGGGAGAAGTGTGTACGTGTGTGTGTGTAACTAACATTCCTAAATAAAGCAAGAAGATGACTTAATTTCCTTGCACTGTCATAATGGAGCATTGTTTAACAGATTCCCTTAACTATTATTAATTATGTAGGAAAATGCACTTGTGTTTATCTTTGCTATTTATTATGTGATTAGCACCCAGACGTTATGGAGTTACACGTCAACTAGTGGATTTCTGTCTAGTAGAAAAGCTAATTACAATGCTATATTTTTAAGGTTGTGTAGGAATTCAACCTTTTTGGTGTCTATTAACATACTTAATTTAGCATTCCTTTGACTAGGTGATTATATAAATCTTCATTTCTCAAATTATTATTATTTTTTTTTCGGCACACGGGCCTCTCACTGCTGTGGCCTCTCCCACTGCAGAGCACAGGCTCCGGACGCGCAGGCTCAGCGGCCATGGCTCACGGGCCCAGCCGCTCCGCGGCATGTGGGACCCTCCCGGACCGGGGCACGAACCCGTGTCCCCGGCATCAGCAGGCGGACTCTCAACCACTGCGCCACCAGGGAAGCCCTCAAATTATTTTTTGAACCAGCTTTACCATCTTACTTGTTCCTTAATTGATTAATGTTTTGAATAAGTATCTTTGACATATATTGTTCTGTATTTGTGTGAGGGTCATGTTTTTAATTTTGAAAATTGTCTTTTATAGATTCTACGTACAGTAATTCCAAAAATGTGATAAGTAGGAAATCTGTGTTTTTAAAATTTTTATTTGGATACTAATTTACACTAGATCATGACTAAAGGCAGAGTCTGATGGCACTCCTTTAGATTTCTTCTGGATTCTCACTCAGTCATTATCACAAAGCATTTAATACAGTTTAAAAAACTGAGGTGAATTTCCTCTAGTGATTTAATGCATTGGATCCCTTATAAGGCTCTTCACTTCTACTTTAGAATTTTACTTTTGAAATATGTTCAGGAAGACATCAATTGTGCTATATCTTTACAGCTTCAAGGCAGACATTTATACAAGCCATCAAAACCTTAAAAGAGCTTATCTGTCTTCTTGGAAACAATCTTTTCAAAATACATAACTTTGCTGTTACATGTATGAGAGATGGAATAGAAAAGAATTGGCTCAGTTTAGAGAAAATAATATTCCCATAGAACACTGACTACCTAAATATGATAATGCATTAATCTATTTGTGATTATGCAGAAAATATTGACAAGCAGCCTCCTCCAACAGATGTGTTTCCTGTCCCAATAGCTTGTTTGCAGCCTAAACTTACATATTTCAGCTGTCTCTTTGCATATTTCCTGACAAAGCATTTCCTAGTTATCTGAATTGTGTGTCTTGCCATTCTTATTCTAAAACATGTATTTCTGTGGGCTAAGATAAGGTTAGAAACTTTTAAGAACACAAATATGATTCTGTTTCAAATTCTCAAATGCATTATGTTGTTTAAGGATTTAGATTTAGACTGCAAATAATCACTAATTTGTAGACTTAAAAAATGTCCCATCATTTTTTAGGTCAAGCTCAAGTTCCTTTGCATCACTACCATAGATTATATTATTACTTGGTAGTTTGGTAATCATATATTTCTGAATGTTAACTAACAAAATATATTAGATTTTGAGTTATTCTACCATGCCATTGTATTTTCTTTGATCTTTCATTTTTGGGCCATAATAGACAAAAATTTTCTCCAGTAATGTTTAATTTACATCATTATCAAGGTTGATTATGTCACTCACAGTGGAAAAATTGATAAATTAGGTTTCTGTACTTTCTCACATCATTTAATTTTAAAACATAATTAAATGTATTTTTAAAGCCTTTCCTACTAGATTGGATGTTTTTAAAATGTGTCATTTATTTTGCTTTAGATTGAATCAAGGATGGAGCTAGCGTTATGGGGTTTATAGCACAAGTTGAATTGTAATGTTTTTGACATTTGTAGAAGTGATTTTTTTTTTACACAAACCCTGTGAGCTCTAGCTTATAGAAGTTAGTCAGGAACAAAAATTCTGAGTTTCACATGATTTCTGTCAAGATAACAATTGCTGCATATATTGAGAACTATGAATATTTCTAGCTTTTTTGGAAAATTCCTGATCATCTGTTATAGATAAATGACTGCAAGAAGTGTAAGCAGGGATTCTAGGTATACAGCCAATAGCATGTTTTCCAGTTTATTCTACCTCTGAGTTTACCTGGCAAAGACATCAAACAAAAATGCAATACTATTTTAGGCACTTTTTTGTGATATACTAATCAGTTAAGTAATATGTATTACCTGACCGAGGAACTAATTTTTGGGTGAAAAAGACCATCTTCCATCCTTAGAATTACTAGAAAGTATCACTTGTCAGTTACATGACCTTGGAAAAAAGTCTCATTTCCTTCATCTGTGAAATTGGGATAATAATTGTACTTTCTTCATAGGGTTATAGTGAAAATAGAATATTTGTAAAACACGTAAAAGATTTCATGGCATGTTGGACACAGTTAATTTTAATAATGATTACTATTTTTGGATAAAAAAATCTCAATATGAAAATGACTATGTATTTTCATAGCACTTTAAGAACAATTATTTTCATATATATTGTCTTATATGTATGCAATCAATATAGTCCTGATAGATAAAATGACTGTTATCCAGACATTATAAATAAGGAAATTAAGAAATAATTTTTGTATTTTTGAAATACTCCTAAAATACTATTAAATGCTCAGAGAGCTGATACTTAAATTGATACTTAAATGGCAAGGCCTCAAATTCAGATCTTCTGATTCCAAATCAAAAATTCTTTCCATTACACCAAAATGAAAGAACTCAAATCTTTTGAGTGAGAAGAAGCAACATCCCCCACTCCCCAAGGAGTCTCCTTTTCTCCCACCAATTCTGGAAAGCATTTGCTTTTTTTAGAACCAACGAATCTGAGAATCATTAGACATATGAGTGGATATTTTTAAAAATAAAGACATATTTAGATAAACTAAAAAATATCACAAGAGTAAATCTGAGCTATAAACTTACCAACCCACAAAATATATAAAACAGACATCAGCAGAGAGTACATCAGCGGCAGCCTGCATCACTCAGTGGTGGATCAATCTCTATCAATTACAGACCTGTCTGGGTGTCCTGGAACAACACATAAACCAAACAAATAATGAATAACTAGTCACAGAGAGAAAATTGTTAAATTGCCACCTCCTACCCTTATGGTAATGGCAGCAAGGAAACCCATAGTTATTTTTTTTAAGAATACCGATGATTTTTCCAGCATAAGCAATGTGCTTAGAGTACCAGAGTTGCATGATTTTGTCAGAATTTGAAGCTAAATATTCAAAGATGATCTCACAATATTTATGTTAGTAGTAGAATAATATTGCATGAAGGGATACATGTTGAAAAGGAAGATACATATTGTTTTACATTATTTAAATAAAATTATTTAAATAATTACCTAATATAAGTTATGTAGTCCTTATTACCTGAGCAAAAACTCACTTAATGAAATAGCAGTTTACTTATGACTTGCTTCGAGAATCTTTCTTTGCTCTGTCCGCCAATCTGAAATTGTTCTTTCAAAACATTTGCTAGAGTACATTCATTTCTGTACTTAGAAACTTAAGCCACTTAAGCTCAGACCTCAGAGTAATATATAATTTCTACTAACTTCCCCTTTCTTAAATACAGCAAACAGTCGTGAGATGAGTGTATTGGTCAGGGTTCAACTAGAGAAAAAGAACATCTTATAGGATACACACACACACACACACACACACACACACACACACACACACACGTACACATACACATATATACATATATGTAATAAATGTGTATTAGTTATAAGGCATATGCATTTCTTACATGTATTTATTATAAACAGTGTATCTGTTTTTATATAAGTATGCATTTATTTTAAAGAACTGGCTTATTGTTAATACTGGCTAAGTAAATCTAAAATCCATGAGGAAGGCAGTCAGGAAAGGAAGGAAAAATCACAAGGAGGGTGGAATCTCAAAAGTACAGGCTGAAGCTTGCTGTCCATGGGCTAAAATCTTTTAATTTATTAAAGGTCTAATGTTTAAAGTTTTCCTAGTTGATTAATTCAAGCTCTTTTGATTCACTTAAAGCCAACTGATTAGAAACTTCAATCCTGTCTACCAAATTGCTTCTCAGATGTATGTAGTAATGTTTCAATGAATAATGGGGAAGTTGTTTGCTTGTTACGAAAGTACTGCTGTCTTTGTCCTCCAGCTTTCTTAAGAGAATATCATTTGTAGCTACCCTAATCAGAACCATACTAGAAAGGGAATTCTGTGTACCATAGTTCAGCTTAGCCAAATTGACATATTAAAATCCATTCCAGTGGCATTCTTCCTTAATTATGTAATTCTGATACGTTTAGCTTTGGTAACAGGTTTTCTCGTGATGCTTTGGGAAATTCAACAATTTGGAGGTTACACCAAGATCCATATGAGACTCCCTAACTGTGCAACCCAAGACTCTTGACTCAAAAGCAGTGTTTTCTGGTGAGGCAGCTTGAGACTCACTCAGGGGTCTGTTCAACTGGAAGAAGAGGCTGTTTCTCATGATGTTCTGATTTCTATTTTCTTTTCATTGAAGTCAGACCAAACGTGAGACTTTATTTAACGTCTCCAACGAAGTAAGATCCCTTTTAGGAATCCTTTGGTTTTCTGTTCTTGTTTGAAAGACTTTTATCTTTGGTGGAAAATGGTATTGGTATTGTCAACACTACTATTTGTCAGTCTTCATCAGTTTTTTAGTGTTAAGTCTGTAAGATGTTCCTAGGGAAAAAGATGATCTTGATAAATTTATTTCTTGAGCTGGCTCTTGGGCCTGAGGATTTCAGAATGTAACTCTTCAGAACAACAACTTTTGGCCAAAACTTATAGAAACCTATGAGAATTTTCCTCAGGCTGTCTTGCTTTGTCTTTGAGACTCTTGTTCTGTGAGAAACCTCCCATCCAAACTTTGTATATGCTAGGAGTCCTTGATTGTGAATGTCCAAGACAAGTTGCATAAGAAACTTTTAGACTGACCTTTCCTAGACTCTCATGAGTTTTTCTCAGTTTAAACAGAACTCCATGCCCTCTCCAAGCCAGGCTGTTTAAATTATAATTTAATTATAATGGTCGTTTATTGAATTATCACTCTAAATAGCATAATTCCACCAAAGATAATTTAGAATTACAGTGGCCACTCTCAGAAGCTTTTGTGGTCAATAATTTATGTTTATGTGAGAGTTTCCATAGAACATAAACTAAGTAAATTCCAAAATATTAAAAAGTCTGTACTTTCTGATTAGTGTGAGGAAGCTAAACTGTTTTCCAAACTGTTTGTAACATTTTACATTCTCATCAGCAGCGTATGAGGTCTACCTTGCCAACACTTAAGATTGTATTTTTTATTATAAATAAGCTAGTGAGTATGAAATGGTATCTTATTGTGGTTTTAATTTGCATTTTTCTAAAGTATATTTTGTTCATTTTTAATTGATATGTTTATCTAATACATAGAAATACAGTTGACTTGTCTGTTATGGTCCTGTGTCCTGAAACAGTGCTTAGCTCATTTATTAGTTCGAGTATCGACTTTCTTTATCTGTCACCGCCACTTCAATAACTATTGGATCTGCTGGATCATATGGCCCAAGTGACAGAGCAGCTTGCACTGACTCTGGACCTGTTGCGGAGCCTTCTCCTGTTCTGGGCCCCACACAAAACAAGCAGGTTTTCGGGTTACTCGGTTAATGAACTGGAGTAGAACAATGAAATGAGGTATATGTTGCCTCCAAAATCTAATGAAACCCACTAAGCATTCTGCTTCTTTCTTGATTTTTGGAGGGGACAGATGCAACATAACCCATAACCTATAACTTAAAATGGGTATCTTCACATGCTTCACACTTGACATGCTGGACCCTTAGAAATTTCACTGAGGTGGAAGCCTTCTAAATTTTTGTCAGATTTATTTCCCACCCTCTGGCATGCAAGTGTCTTACCAATGAGTCTGAGAGTATTTACACTTCTTGCTATCTAGGTCCTGTCAGCATAATGCTATCAAAATAACTGACCAATGTGATGTCTTGTAGAAGAGAAAGGTAATCAAGAGCCTCCAAAGTAAATTATGACAGAGTGGGAGAATTGATATGCCCCTGAGGTAGAACGGGGCATTGCTGGCTTTGCAGCTAAAGGTGTATTGCTGGCTTTGCAGCTAAAACAAACTGCTCCTGGTGGTCTTTATTAACAGGTATCAAGGAAAAAGTATTTGATCAATAACTACATATTAGGTACCAGAGGATGTGTTCTGAAACCACATCTGATTTAGCAGCTGCAATTGGAGTCACTATCTGGTTAAGTTTACAAAAATCCATTGTCATTCTCTAAAATCCATCTGTTTTCTTCACTGGCCAGATAGGCTAGTTAAATGGGAGTGTGGTAGAAATTATCTCCTCTGCTTCCTTCAAGTCCTTGGTGGTTTTAAACTCTGCAGTCCCTCCAGAATGAGGTATTGTTTTGGTTTACTGTTTTCCTAAGTAGAGGCAGTGACATTTTGGGTCTCCTGGAATTAGTGTCAGTTCATAGATGGTGCTCAGTAGTCCCCGAAAGTCCCCTTTCCCCCAAAGCACAGTTACCCTGGTAAAAGACTGTAGGTCCCTTTGGGGAAGGCTGGGGGAAATATTAAAATACATGGTTTTACTACTGCACTGGGATCCTTTCTTAAGGGGACCCATCCTATCCTTCATTCATGGGTTCTAGGTATGTAAAGTTTAGTTTGATCTTCATTTTCTAGTACCTAGGGTTGTAAAGTTAGGTATCCGTGGGATATCCATTTACTATCCTAAAACTATTACACTCCAAATTAAATTAGTACAATCTTAACTTCAATAGCATAAAAAATTGCTCCTTTACACCTCTATCTCCACTCTTTTCATTTATTGATGTCACAGAATTACACCTTAATAATTGTATGTCCAAAAACAAAACTAATAATTGTTTTTAAGTCTGTTACTCTCTTAAATTATGTAGAAAACAAAATGTGGAGCTACAAATCAAAGTTTAAATAATACTAACTTTTAGGCTAATAATTGTTTTTTTAAATGTATTAGTCCCATAAATCATTGAGAAAACAAAAAGTACAATTACAAACCATTGTTTAAATATTACTAGCTTTTATAATTGCCTGTGTATTTACCTTTATTTAGATCTTTATTTCTTTATATGGCTTTGAGTTTCTATCTACTGTCCTTTCATTTCAACCAGTAGGAATTTCTTGAGCATTTCTAGCAGGACAGGCCAAATGCTGTGAATTCCCTCAGCTTTTTTTAATCTGGGAATGTCTTAATTTTACCCTCACTTTCTCTGTGCTGTACTGATTATTGTAGTCATAGTTGATTTTACAATTTTTTATCTTTTAATCTTTGTACTAGCTTATGTAAGTGGTTGATCCTCAACCTTTTCTATATATTTGCCTTTACTAGTGGGATTTTTCCTTCCCTATAGATTCTTAATTCTTGTTATAGCCTTTTCTTTCCCACTTAAAGAAGACCCTTTAACATTGCTTTTAGGGTAGGTTTAGTATTAATTAACTCTTTTCGTTTTTGCTTGTCTGAGAAGTTCTTTCTCTCTCCTTTAATTCTAAATGATAATCTTGCTGGGTAGAGTATCCTAGGTTACAGGTTTTTCCCTTTGAGATTTTTATATATCATGCTACTCCCTTCTGGCCTACAAAGTTTCTGCAGAAAAATCAGCTGATAGCCTTGGGGTGGTGCCCTTGTATATGACTCTGTTTTTCTCTTGCTGCCTTTAGAATTCTCTCTTTACCTTTGGCCATTTTAATTATGATATGTCTTAGTGTGAGTCTGTTTGGATTCATCTTGTTTGGGACCCTCTGTGCTTCAGCTTTGGGAAGTTTTCAGCAATAATTTTATCAAATACCAAATATCAAATATTTTTGACCCTCTCTCTCTTTTCCTTCTGGGACATATATAACGTAAATGTTGGCATGCTTGATGTTATCCCAAAGATCCCTTAAACTGTTTTCATTAATTTTTTAAAATTTTTATCCAATTGGCTGATTTTTATTATTCTGTCTTCCAGACCATGTATTCATTCTTCTGTATCACCTAGTCTGCTGTTAGTTCCTTCTAGTATCATTTTCATTTCAGTTATTGTATTCTTCAGTTTTGACTGGTTCTTTTTTATATTTTCTAGTTCCTTGTTAAAATTCTCACCGTGTTCATACATTCTTTTCCCTAATTCAGTTAGTGTTCTTATTACTAATGCCTTGAATTTTTTATCTGGTAAATTGTTTATTTCTATTTCATTGTGTATTTTTTTCAGGTTTTTTTTCTTGCTCTTTCAATTGAGACTAATTTCTGTCTTCTAATTTTGCTTAACTTTCTCTGTCTCTACAAAATTAGGTGAAAAAGCTACCTATTGTGGTTTTGAAGGAGTGTCTTTATGTGGGAGCATCCCTATACAGTCTGGATGTACCCAGTGGCTTTGGTGGGAGAGCTGGATTTGATGTGAACACAAATCACATCTTTCTTCAGGATGTGCTGACAGCTATCACCTTGGTAGGATGTGGGCTTGGAAATGGAAGGATTAGAAGCCAGAGCCAGTTTTTAAGCAGGGGTTTCTCTTCTGCTCAGTGGCCATCACTGCCCTATTGGGGCCAAGGTTGGGTCCCAAGTTGCTAGAGCAAAAGCCCTGAGGGTTGGGTCCGAGCTAGCTTCATTCCTTTTGTTTGCTCTCCGTCCTCCCAGCATGACACCCTTGCCCCAGAGGGGATCAGTGTTGGAGCAAGAGGGGCTGGTGTGGGCACTTGGCATGTATTGGGGTGCACACTGTGGTGATCTGGCGGGGTCAGCGATCCAGGCTGCTTCTGATGAGCTGCCTGTGTAAGTGCCATTAATAGCTGCCTATGCCCTGCTCAAACACTGCTTTGGGTCTGAGTTTCCTTTGTCCTTCACAGCCGGGCTCTCCCTTTGGCCTCTGCCACCCTTGCCCTGGTGTGGGTATACCACAGAACAGGCAGTGCCTACGTGGGCTCTTGATGTGTGTCAAGGCACAGGCTGTGGCGCTCTGGCCACAAACAAAGATGCGGCTACTTCTCTTGTGCTGCCTGTATAAGTACCAGTAATGGATGACCCTGCCCTGCTCAGACATCTCTTCAGATGTGAGCTGCCTCTGTGCCTCACAGCTGGGCCCTCATCCCAGTGTGGACCTGCACCAAGAATCAAGTGGGGCTGGAGCATTCGCTCAGCTCAGGCTGGGGCGTGCACAATGGCAGTGGTGGCAGGAAACCGGCCAGCCTCTTATCTCTTCTGCAGTTTAAGTTCACCCTCTCCACCCTGCTATAGGGGCAAGCATGTGTGCACACACTCAAAAGCAGAGCCCAGGCTTTCCTCAGCCCTCCTGTTAATCCCACTAGCCCTCCAACCAGCCAAGGGGACTTGTGTTTTCTGTGTTAGACCCCAGGGCTGGGGCACCCAATATGTGGCTTGAAATGCTCACTCCCCAGGGAGGATCTCTGTGTAATCTCCCTTTTTCTCTGAGTCCCCTCCCAGGGGCACAGGTCAGGACCTGATCGCTTCACTTCCCTTCCTGCCCAATTACATGTGGATTTTTCTTACAGCCTTGGTTGTACAGCAGTCTTTCTGCCAATTACCATTTAGTTTTCAGTTAGAATTGATCCACGTGTAGATATATTTTTTATGCATTCATTGAGGGAGGTGAGATCCACGCCCTCTTACTCCACCATCTGATCTCTTCATCTCCCTCACTGTTTTTCTTTAACATCTTTATTGGAGTATAATTGCTTTACAATGGTGTGTTAGTTTCTGCTTTATAACAAAGTGAATCAGGTATACATATACATATGTTCCCATATCTCTTCCCTCTTGCATCTCCCTCCCTCCCACCCTCCCTATCCCACCCCTCTAGGTGGTCACAAAGCACCAAGCTGATCTCCCTGTGCTATGCGGCTGCTTCCCACTAGCTATCTGTTTTACGTTTGGTAGTGTATATATGTCCATGCCACTCTGTCACTTTGTCACAGCTTACCCTACCCCCTCCCCATATACTCAAGACCATTCTCTAGTAGGTCTGTGTCTTTATTCCCATCTTGCCCCAAGTTTCTTCATGACCTTTTTTTTTGTTTTTGTTTTTAGATTCCATATATATGGTGAGCATATGGTATTTGTTTTTCTCGTTCTGACTTACTTCACTCTGTATGACAGGCTCTAGGTCCATCCACCTCACTACAAAATAACTCAGTTTCGTTCCTTTTTATGGATGAGTAATATTGCATTGTATATATGTGCCACATCTTCTTTATCCATTCACCTGTTGATGGACACTTAGGTAGTTTCCATGTCCTGGCTATTGGAAATAGAACTGCAATGAACACTTTGGTACATGACTCTTTTTGAATTCTGGTTTTCTCAGGGTATATGCCCAGTAGTGGGATTGCCGAGTCATGTGGTAGTTCTATTTCTAGTTTTTTAAGGAACCTCCATACTGTTCTCCATAGTGGCTGTATCAATTTACATTCCCATCAACAGTGCAAGAGGGTTCCCTTTTCTCCACAACCTCTCCAGCATTTATTGTTTGTAGATTTTTTGATGATGGACATTCTGACCGGTGTAAGATGATATCTCATTGTAGTTTTGATTTGCATTTCTCTAATGATTAATGATGTTGCGCATTCTTTCATGTGTCTATTGGCAATCTGTATATCTTCTTTGGAGAAATGTCTGTTTAGGTCTTTCTGCCCATTTTTGGATTGGGTTGTTGGTTTTTTTGATATTGAGCTGCATGAGCTGCTTGTAAATTTTGGAGATTAATCCTTTGTCAGTTGCTTCATTTGCAAATATTTTCTCCCATTCTGAGGGTTGTCTTTTCATCTTGTCTACGGTTTCCTTTGCTGTGCAAAAGCTTTGAAGTTTCATTAGGTCCCATTTGTTTATTTTTGTTTCCATTTCTGTAAGAGGTGGGTCAAAAAGGATCTTGCTGTGATTTATGTCATAGAGTATTCTGCCTATGTTTTCCTCTAAGAGTTTGATGGTGTCTGGCCTTACATTTAGGTCTTCAATCCATTTTGAGTTTATTTTTATGTATGGTGTTAGTGAGTGTTCTAATTTTATTCTTTTACATGTAGCTGTCCAGTTTTCCCAGCACCACTTATGGAAGAGGCTGTCTTTTCTCCACTGTATATTTTTGCCTCCTTTATCGAAGACAAGGTGACCGTGTGTGCACAGGTTTATCTCTGGGCTTTCTATCGTGTTCCATTGATCTGTATTTCTGTTTTTGTGCCAGTACCATACTGTCTGATTACTGTAGCTTTGTAGTATTGTCTGAAGTCAGGAAGCCAGATTCCTCCAACTCCGTTCTTCTTTCTCAAGATTGTTTTGGTTATTCAGGATCTTTTGTTTTTCCATACAAATTGTGAAATATTTTGTTCTAGTTCTGTGAAAAATGCCTGTGGTAGTTAGATAGGGATTGCATTGAATCTGTAGATTGCTTTGGGTAGTATAGTCATTTTCACAATGTTGGTTCTTCCAATTCAAGAACATGGTATATCTCTCTATCTATTTGTATCATCTTTAATTCCTTTCATCAGTGTCTTATAATTTTCTGCATACAAGTCTTTTGTCTCTTTAGGTAGGTTTATTCCTAGATATTTTATTCTTTTTGTTGCAATGGTAAATGGGAGTGTTTTCTTAATTTCACCTTCAGATTTTTTTATCATTAGTGTATAGGAATGCCAGAGATTTCTGTGCATTAATTTTGTATCCTGCTACTTTACTAAATTCATTGATTAGCTGTAGTAGTTTTCTGGTAGAGTCTTTAGGATTCTCTGTGTATAGGATCATGTCATCTGCAAACAGTGACAGCTTTACTTCTTTTCCAAATTGGATTCCTTTTAGTTCTTTCTCTTTTCTGATTGCTGTGGCTAAAACTTCCAAAACTGTGTTGAATAATAGTGGTGAGAGTGGGAAGCTGTGTCTTTTTCCTCATCTTAGTGGAAATGGTTCCAGTTTTTCACCATTGAGGATGATTTTGGCTGTGGGTTTGTCATATATGGCCTTTATTATGTTGAGGAAAGTTCCGTCTATGCCTACTTTCTGGATGGTTTTTATCATAAATGGGTGTTGAATTTTGTCAAAAGCTTTCTCTGCATCTATTGAGATGATTGTATGGTTTTTCTCCTTCAATTTGTTAATATGGTGTATCATGTTGATTGATTTGTGTATATTGAAGAATCCTTGCATTCCTTGGATAAACCCCACTTGATCATAGTGTATGATCCTTTTAATGTGCTGTGTGATCCTTTTAATGTGCTAGTATTTTGTTGAGGATTTTTGCATCTATGTTCATCAGTGATATTGGCCTGTAGTTTTCTTTCCTTGTGACATCTTTGTCTGGTTTTGGTATCAGAGTGATGGTGGCTTCATAGAATGAGTTTGGGAGTGTTCCTCCCTCTTCTATATTTTGGAAGAGTTTGAGAAGGATAGGTGTTAGCTCTTTTCTAAATGTTTGATAGAATTCGCCTGTGAAGCCATCTGGTCCTGGGCTTTCATTTGTTGCAAGATTTTTAATCACAGTTTCACTTTCAGTGCTTGTGATTGGTCTGTTCATATTTTCCATTTCTTCCTGGTTCAGTCTCGGAAGGTTGTGCACTTCTAAGAGTTTGTCCATTTCTTCCAGGTTGTCCATTTTATTGGCATATAGCTGCTTATAGTAATCTCTCATGATCTTTTTTATTTCTGCAGTGTCAGCTGTTACTTTTTGTTTTTTGTTTCTAATTCTATCGATTTGGGTCTTCTCCCTTTTTTTCTTGATGAGTCTGGCTAATGCTTTATCAATTTTGTATAACTTCTCAAAGAACCAGCTTTTAGTTTTATTGATCTTTGCTATTGTTTCCTTCATTTCTTTTTCATTTATTTGTGATCTGATCTCCATGATTTCTTTCCTTATGCTAACTTTGTTTTTTTTTTTTTGTCCTTCTTTCTCTAATTGCTTTAAGTGTAAGGCTAGGTTTTTTATTTAAGATGTTTCTTGTTTCTTAAGGTAGGATTGTATTGCTATAAACGTCCCTGTTAGAACTGATTTTGCTGCATCCTGTAGGTTTTGGGTCGTTGTGTTTTCATTGTCATTTGTTTCTAGGTATTTTATGATTTCCTCTTTGATTTCTTCAGTGATCTCTTGGTTATTAAGTAGTGTGTTATTTAGCCTCCATGTGTTTGTATTTCTTACAGACTTTTTCCTGTACTTGACATCTAGTCTCATAGCATTGTGGTCAGAAAGGATACTTGATACCATTTCAATTTTCTTAAATTTACCAAGGCTTGATTTGTGACCCAAGATATGATCTATCCTGGAGAATGTTCCATGAGCACTTGAAAAGAAAGTATATTCTGTTGTTTTTGGATGGAATGTCCTATAAATATGAATTAAGTCCATCTTGTTTAATGTATCATTTAAAGCTTCTGTTTCCTTATTTATTTTCATTTTGGATGGTGTGTTCATTGGTGAAAGTGGGGTGTTAAAGTCCCCTACCATGATTGTGTTACTGTCAATTTCCCCTTTTATGGCTGTTAGCATTTGCCTTGTGTATTGAGGTGCTCCTATGTTGGGTGCATATATATTTACAATTGTTATATCTTCTCCTTAGATTCATCCTTTGATCATTATGTAGTGTCCTTCTTTGTCTCTTGTAATAGTCTTTGTTTTAAAGTCTATTTTGTCTGATAAGTGAATTGCTACTGCAGCTTTCTTTTGATTTCCATTTGCATGGAATATCTTTTTCCATCCCCTCACTTTCAATCTGTATGTGTCCCTAGGTCTGAAGTGGGTCTCTTGTATATACGGGTCTTTGTATCTATGCAGCAAATCTATGTCTTTTGGTTGGAGCATTTAATCCATTTACATTTAAGGTAATTATCGATATGTATGTTCCTATTACCATTTTCCTAATTGGGTTGGGTTTGTTACTGTAGGTCTTTTCCTTCTCTTGTGTTTCCTGTCTAGAGAAGTTCCTTTAGCATTTGTTGTAAAGCTGGTACGGTGGTGCTGAATTCTCTTAGCTTTTGCTTCTCTGTAAAGGTTTTAATTTCTCCGTCAAATCTGAATGAGATCCTTGCTGGGTAGAGTAATCTTGGTTGTACGTTTTTCTCCTTCATCACTTTAAATATGTCCTGCCACTCCCTTCTGGCTTTCATAGTTTCTGCTGAAGGATCAGCTGTTAACTTTATGGGGATTTCCTTATGTGTTATTTGTTGATTTTTCCTTGCTGCATTTAATATTTGTTCTTCGTATTTAATTTTTGATAGTTTGATTAATATGTGTGTTGTCGTGTTTCTCCTTGGATTTATGCTGTATGGGACTCTCTGTGCTTCCTGGACTTGATTAACTATTTCCTTTCCCATATTAGGGAAGTTTTCAACTATAATCTCTTCAAATATTTTCTCAGTCCCTTTCTCTTTCTCTGACCCCTGTAATTCGAATGCTGATGTGTTTAATGTTGTCCCAGAGGTCTCTGAGACTGTCTTCAATTCTTTTCATTCTTTTACCTTCACTCTGCTCTGCAGTAGTTATTTCCACTATTTTATCCTCCAGGTCACTTATCCATTTTTCTGCCTCAGTTATTCTGCTATTGATCCCTTCTAGAGAATTTTAATTTCATTTATTTTGTTGTTCATCACTGTTTGTTTGCTCTTTAGTTCTTCTATGTCCTTGTTAAACGTTTCTTGTATTCTCTCCGTTCTATTTCCACGAGTTTGGATCATCTTTACTGTCATTATTCTGAATTCTTTTTCAGGTAGACTGCCTATTTCCCCTTCATTTGTTAGGTCTGTTGGGTTTTTATCTTGCTCCTTCATCTGTGGTATGTTTTTCTGTCTTCTCATTTTGCTTAACTTACCATGTTTGAGGTCTCCTTTTTGCAGGCTGCAGGTTCGTAGTATCCATTGTTTTTGGTGTCTGTCCCCAGTGGCTAAGGTTGGTTCAGTGGGTTGTGTAGGCTTCCTGGTGGAGGGGCCTAGTGCCTGTGTTCTGGTAGATGAAGCTGGATCTTATCTTTCTGGTGGGCAGGTCCACGTCTGGTGGTGTGTTTTGGGGTGTCTGTGGCCTTATTTTGATTTTAGGCAGCCTCTGTGCTGATGCATGGGGTTGTGTTCCTGTCTTGCTAGTTGTTTGGCCTAGGGTGTCCATCACTGTAGCTTGCTGGTCATTGAGTGGAGATGGGTCTTGGCGTTGAGATGGAGTTCACTGGGAGACTTTCCCCATTTGATATTATGTGGAGCTGGATGGTCTCTTGTGGACCAGTGTCCTGAACTTTGCTCTTCCACCTCAGTGGCACAGCCTTGACACCTGGCTGGAGCACCAAGAACCTGTCCTCCACACAGCTCAGAATAAAAGGGCGAAAAGAAAGAAAGAAAGAAAGAAAAAATAAAATAAAGTAAAATAAAATAAAATAAAGTTATTAAGGTAAAAAATAATATTAAGAAAAATTTTTTTAAGTATTTAAAAAAAAAACGGACAGACAGAACCCTAGGACAAATGGTAAAAGCAAAGCTATACAGACAAAATCACACAAAGAAGCATACACATACACACTCCAAAAAGAGAAAAATGGTAAAAAAAATATATATCATTGCTCCCAAAGTCCACCTCTGCAGTTTGGGGTGATTCGTTGTCTATTCAGGAATTCCACAGATGCAGGGTACATCAAGTTGATTGTGGAGAGTTAATCCGCTGCTCCTGAGGGTGCTGGGAGAAATTTCCCTTTTTCTACTTTGTTCACACAGCTCCTGGAATTCAGCTTTGGATTTGGACCCACCTCTGCATGTAGGTCGCCTGAGGGCATGTGTTCTTCACTCAGACAGGACAGGGTTAAAGGAGCAGCTGATTTGGGCACTCTGGCTCACTCAGCCCAGGGGGAGGATGGGGTATGGAATGCAGGGAGAGCCTGTGGCGGCAGAGACCTGCGTGACGTTGCACCAGCCTGAGGCACCGTGTGTTCTCCCGGGGAAGTTGTGCCTGGATCACGGGCCCCTGGCAGTGGTGGGCTGCACAGGCTCCCGGCAGGGGAGGTGTGGATAGTGACCTGTGCTTGCACACAGGCTTCTTGGTGGCTGCAGAAGCAGCCTTAGCATCTCATGCCCATCTCTGGGGTCCACGCTGATAGCCGCGGCCTGCGCCTGTCTCTGGAGCTCATTTAGGCAGTGCTCCTAATACCCTCTCCTCGTGCACCAGGAAACAAAGAGGAAAGAAAAAGTCTCTTGTCTCTTTGGCAGCTCCAGACTTTTTCCCGGGCTAGCTGGGGTGCAATAGCCCCTTCAGGCTGTGTTCACTCCGCCAACCCTAGTCCTCTCCCTGCGATCCAACTGAAGCCCGAGCCTCAGCTCCCAGCCTCCGCTCGCCCCAGTGAGTGAGCAGACAAGCCTCTCGGGCTGATGAGTGCTGGTTAGCACCGATCCTCTGTGTGGGAATCTCTCTACTTTGCCCTCCACACCCCTGTTGATGTGCTCTTCTCTGTGGCTCCGAAGCTTCCCCCCTCCGCCACCCAGTGTCCGCCCACAAAGGGCATTCCTAGTGTGTGGAAACCTTTCCTCCTTCACAGCTCCCTCCCACTATTGCAGATCCCGTCCTTATTCTTTTGTCTCTGTTTTTTCTTTTTTCTTTTGCCCTACCCAGGTATGTGGGGAGTTTCTTCTAGCGTTCAGTAGGTGTTCTGTAGGAGTTGTTCCACGTGTAGAAGTATTTCTGATGTATTTGTGGGGAGGAAGGTTATCTCCATGTCTTACTCTTCCACCATCTTCTAGCTCCTCCCCTCTCCCTCACTTTTGAAGAAAAGTTTTGCCAGGTATAGTATTCTTGATTGACAGTGTTTTTTTAAAAACACTTTGAATAAATATATCAGCCCACTGCCTTATGGCCTCCAATGTTTCTGATGAGAAATCTGCTGAGAATCTTATTGAGGTGCTTTATGTGTGATGAGTTACTTCTCTTTTTCTCCTTTCAAGGTTCTTTCTTTGTCTTTGTCATTCAACAGTTTGGTTATAAGGGTGTTTTGAGATGGATCTCTTTAAGTTCATCCTGTTTGGAAGTTACTGAGTTGTTGGATGCTTATATTCATATGTTTCATAAAACCTAGTATATTTCAGCCATTAGTTCTTCAAATACTATCTCTCCCCGTTTCTATCTTCTCGTTGTGGGTCTTCAAATTCACTGGTTCATTCTGCCTGGTTAAATCTGCCTTTGAATTCTTTTAGTAAATTTTTCATTTCAGTTATTGTACTTTTCAACTCTAATTTCTTTTTGATTTCTTTTTAGGTTTTCTTTATTTTATTAATGTTTTAATTTTATTCATATATCATTTTTTTTAACATTCTTCACATTTTCCTTTAGTTCTTTGTGCATCTCTAAGCTGTTGTTTTAAAAACTATCTAATTGATCTTTCATCCAGTTTTTCTCAGAGATAGTTTCTGTTGCTTTTTTTTTTCCTTTGAATGGGCCATACATTTCCCTTTCTATATGTGCCTTGTGATCATGTGATTTTCTGTTGAACACTGGACATTTTTAATCTAATAATGTGGTAATCAAATTCTCCTCCATCCCCCAGGGTTTGCTGTTTTTGGTTCTTGTTATTTTTTGTTTTTGATCATTGTAGGCTGTCTTTATGCTGAGGATAAGCCTGAGGTGTAAATTAAAGGTCTTCTCTAGTTTAGTTTGATCCTGTACCTATTCTTGGGTATATCAGTGACTTTTTAGTTTCCCCTTTATATGCAGTTGATTTTGAATGCCCTAGTATTTAATCTCTGGGGAGTGAAAAATGAAGACAGAAATAATAAGGCTCTGCCCTAGAATCCCTAGAAGTTTCTTCACCCTAAGAGGGAGGGGCTTGCAACAATGGAGGAGGAGTGGAGCAAGGCCTACCCTCCTCTGTCTGCACCTCCATGATTAGAAGCAGTAATCATTGATCAGAACACACATCCCTGATATTTGGAGAATAGGGTTCTTATTGCTTGCCTCAGATCCTGAAATCTATGTACAAGCTGCTCTAGGAATATGTGCATGGATCCCTGCCATGGGGCTGGGGGGTGGGGAATGGGTGGCAACTGCTGAGCTAATGTAATTGACCGAAGTTAACCCAATTTACCTTCCAAGGCTTCTCTTGGAAGTTGCAAGCCTTAATCGACTCCAGAGCTCCGAAATAATGAGGTCAGTAGATTCTGCCAGTGCAGTTGTTGTCTAGGTGAGGAAATGCATTCCTGGTGCTTCCTATTCCACAGTCTTCCCAGGGTTCTCCAGTCCTTCATTGTTTTTTCTTCCATGTAAATTACTCTGAATAAGTTTGTATATCAAAAAAATCAGATATCCTTCCCTGATGATATTGTAGGTTCTTTCTATGTATTTTTCTCTTCATGAATTACTCAAACTTACTTATTTAAATCATCCTGTTTTTGCAAATATTTCCACTCTAAATATCAGTTAAGTATTATCTGGTCTCACTTCCTAGAACTAGTATTAAATTAAACCAAAGTTCTACAACTAATTAGATTTTTGCTTTGAAATTGATTACCCCAGTAGAACTTTTATAAGAGTGTTTAGCAGTCAAATAAGGTATCAGTTTTCCTCAGAAAATCTGACACTGAGGTTTCTCTAGTAAAATGCCATTCATTCAGAAAATACTGAAATATTCATGGTTGGAAATCAAATGGTAAATGAGTTTAAAGAATTTATAAAGCTTTTATCAAATCCAATATTTTTTTCGGGCCCACCCATAAACTGACTAGGAAAAGCATTACCAAAGCCCTCTTTTTTTTTTTTTTTCTTCCCAACTCTCTCCTTTATAGAATTTATTAGAGTCAATATAGCCTTGGGCCTCTCCTTATTTGTTATTCCACTGAATGCTGGTAAATAATTCCACATAGATATCTATAATAAATCCCATTTTGAAAGTATATGAACTTTCTTTTCTAAATGTCCTCTCTGTGCCAATGGTACCGCCAGACGTCACTTAAACTTATGAAGAGAGAAAAAGGTAAAATGCCAACAGCATGGGCTTTGAATTTAGGAGATCCTGTTTCAAATTTTGACAAAGTGACTTTGAGAAAGCCCATAATAGCTCAAAACCACTGTTTTCACATTTCACATTTCACATGTTACAGGAGTTCTATCATGTGGCTTGAATTGTTACTATAAAGCTCATTTGGAAAATGTATATTAAAGCACACAGACACTCAATTATTATTAGATCTTTTCTGCTTTCTCTTTTTGGTATCTTAATTGCATATTATTTCTTCTTCATTCCTATATCTATTTATACAGTTATGCAATCCAATTTGTTTCTCCTCTAAAGGAGTATTCTATTTACACATTCTTATTTTATTATAGTTTCTCATGCACTAATTGAAGACCACCTCACCTCATGCTGTTTTCCCCCATAACCATGTTGTATCTGAATATTCTTCCCTAGATCTTCGCATAACTGACCTTGTCTTGTCATTGAAGTTTCATATCATATTTCCAGCAGAGCTTTTCTAAAATTCCCCACATTTCCCAACTCACTTTTCATCATTCGTCCTGTTTTGTTTACTTCATAATATTTACAGCTGAAATTGTCCTCTTTATTCATTTATTTTCTGTCTTCATTGTTAGATCATAGGTTTTATGAAATCTAGGACCTCATTTCTTTTTTTTACTACTGTAAACTAAGAAGAAAAAACTGTTACTAAAATAGAATGGACAGTAGACTTTTTGTCTATGGACAACTGACTTTCTGACCACATTCATAGGCAGAACTTTTCCATATGTTTCAGTCTGTTATGTGCCATCATCCTAAAGATTTCCACACTTTGATGAATGTTGGAAATATTATACCATAGTTTTCACCAAATTTATTCATCACAGTCTCCCCACATATACTTTCAAGAAGGTCTTTTCCAGCCCCAGACATATATTGTCTTTGTGTTTACTATTATGTGGAATGTACTTGACTGACTTTTTTGATCTAGGGAAATTCCATGAACTTAGATATTAAATTGTATCATGTTTATGAGTGGTTCTTCAGTTGTTTCCATTTGCATTCACTTCTATTTTTGAAATCTCCTATAGATTTTATAATTTATAGTGCACAATTTGGCAATTTAATAGAATTCTTTCACAGGTCACTGGCTATACTGTGGATATCCAGTCCTCCCCACAAAGCCTGGACTCTAGTTTTCATTCCATTCCATTCCTTACACTTCTCATACCTCAGTGTTTTTGTTTATGCTATTCCTTCTGTCTGAAAAATAGTTTTCTCTATTTCCCTCCCTGTGAAAGCACTACTCAGCCTTCAAAGTGGACCTCACATTTTAGCGGCTCCATGATTATAATTAAGCTTTCCCTTCTCTAAATCAAATCTGTCCCTTTCTCTAATTTATGGCACTAATTCTAGTCATTTTTAGCTTTCCACTGGTAACAGTGTGAGCTTGTGATGGCAGTTAAATGGACATAGTTAACTGCTTAGCACAAAGGGCCTAGCACATAATGGTTTCATAAGAAGGAAGATCAGTTCTGAGATCATTCTACAGGCCAGAAATGTTTCTAAGGAAAAAGAAATTATATATATATATATATATATATATATTCATATACCCATTTAATCCCCACAATAACTATGTGGTAAAAACTCATATATCCCCATTTTATTTATGAAGTAAGTGAAACAAATCTGTGAGGAAGGGTTTGCTATTATAGCGACTAAAGTAATTTACCCACAGTCCTGCAGCTAGGAAGTAATGGAGTTAGGTTTTTGTGATTAAGAGTCTGACTCCATTTTTGTGCTGATTGCTGATATCATTCAGGCCCCAAACCTCTCTCATCCCCTCTTGCTCCACATCTGGACAAGTCAGTAAGAAAGCACAGGTGCTTTCTCTTGACAACAGAGGGAGGGAGGTTGAAGCATAAACCTCTGTCCACACATTGGAATCCTCACCTCAGGCACAGCCCCTGACCACAATAAAAACCAAAGCTCCTTTAGCTCAAGACGTTTAAGACAGGCTTGGATGCTCTCTTCCTCTCCTGAGAAAGCCTCGTAACATGAGTTATAAAACATTATACATTTTTGGTTGTGGGTGATTGTGGCATCATCAATCTTGACATCTGAGCCAGTTCAGGATGGGGAGTTGATCCTGCCCACCATGGTATAACACAAAACAGTGTTGAGCCTGGGTTGTCTAAGTCCAGAATTCAAGCTCTTAACTATCATGCTACGTTACTTCTCAGATAAATAACTAGTTTTTACATGAACTAATTTATGAATTCCTTGGGGGACAAGGTATTTTTCTTGATAATTTTTATTAACTTACCCATTAATTATTGAAATGGGAAGTATACATTAACATTTTTCTTGGCAGAATGAAATAATAGAGAATTCGAATAGTCTAGAACAGAAAATATTGAAGGCTTTGGGACTGTTATATTAAGCATTATATGTATATTATAAAACATCATATAATAAATTCTGTTCATTAATCATAACAACATAAAAAGTAGGATTCACAGAAGATAAAAAATTGAATGAATCTCCAAATCAGCCAACAAATAGTTTTTAATTTATTCTGGTGCCAAATTATCAAGAACCAGTTGCCTAAAGTAGTTCATATTTCATGTATTTTAATTGAGCAGTCACATCAATTTATTGCTCAAAGTTTTATCTTTATTTTATATAATTATTTAAAAATGGGAGAAATATCTACAAAAAGAACTTTAATCTGTTTATGACAAATTAAAACACAAATTATCTGTATTAATACTTACAATAACTTAGTAGAATGGCAAGTTTGATTTAAAAAAAGATTTCCAAAAGGCTGCTTGAGTCAATCCAAACATCAAATACTTTGGAGATGAAGCATGATCTTTTAAAAATATATATAAATATCTTAATTAAGTGGAATTTTTAAAGTAAAATTTCTAGGCCATCACTTTTGGCACTCTTTATCCCAAGTCTTCCATATAAAAACCTTACAAATGCTAGTTTATTCATGGAAATATTATTAGTTAATTTAAATTATGTCTGAAATATATTTTATATATTGTATCTATGTTTTAATTTGAAGTTAAAGTATAGATTGTCATTGAATAAATTCATAATTTTCCCATACTTATGGAAAATACATAAAAAAGATCTTGAAGACATGGAATACTCCTCATTTGTAGTTTTGGTACAGTCTATTGTAAGGTCTTGCCCAAAGATCCTCCCTCCCTTGCTTTCCCTTTTCCATCATACCCTCTCCTTCCCTCTTTTCTTTCTTTGTAGTTATTTAACAAATATTAAGGACTTACTATTTGCCTGCCTTCAAAGAAATAATGGAGGGTTCACAGTTGTTAAGTCTGGATCTGGAACAAGTTAACCAGGTCTGGTTGGGGTCAAAAATGTTAAAAAAAAAGAAAGAAAGAAAGAAAAGGCATTTGATGGAAGTAAGGAAGTGTCAGATTGGTAATAGAGCTTCCCCAAAAGCAGCAGCAGAAGGGACCTCACTGACCAGCGTCTCTACTTAGTTTGGTGGACATTAGTGGTCACCATGTTCAACATCTCAGAATGGTGGGAGATAATACGTGGCTCAGATTTCCTTTCAAAAGCTATGTTCAGATATTCTACCTAGAAATGGTGAAAATATTCCAAATTTATGTATATTGACTATATATTGTGAAATTCTGTAGACAAACAACCTTTTCCGTCACATGTGGATCTTCCAATAATTTCAATATCAATCCTACTTTATCTTAAAAATATTTTTCATTAAAGGAACTGTGCAGAAGAGGCTGAAATCAGATTATCCTGACTGAGTGTTGCCCCCAGAGGACACAGGCATAACAAAAGACTGAGAGAATCAATAGCTGAAACTTTTAGAGGCAGTTGGAAGTGTGGTATGAAAACCAAGTGGACTGAGACCAAGAGCAGTAGTAGATGAAGATAAACAGAAAAGTAAAATCAGATCACGAATTAAAAATTCAATACTAATTTCTATACCCCACATCATTCTTTAAAATGTTACTTCATTGGCTGCATACTTAAATGAATGTCCTATAATATAAAGTTCTGTGAGTTGTTAAATCAAAGGCAACCCACTAAGAGATCGCAAAGACAGAAAGAAATCTTTTCCTTTATATAGCCAAGCAGACACAACCCATTACATACATGCTCTCAAGATAAACAATAACTAATCTTCAAATAAGAGAACTTGACAATATCATTTGTCATGCATAGTTCATCTTAAATTCACTTGGTGACTGGTATGACCATCTATGTTAGCTTCTTGACTTTATCTAAAAAAAAAAACCCGAAAAACTTCTCATTTCTTTATGTCAAAAGGTGATTTTGCAACTTGAAGAGAGGCTCCCACTCAAATTAGGCTCCTACTTTCACACAGAAATTGGGAAAGATGCAATTCTTATCTTCTGAAGTTCTAAAGTTGGCAATTTGCATCTGCGTTTACAGTCTCCTCTGTGTTACTATAAAATAGTAACACTGCAATTTCTAATGATCTTCATTTTTGTCAGTGTCTTTCTCTGGGCAGGTTACAGCAGTCTATTGATAAATACCCAGCAAATACACAGTAAAATACAAAGCAAAGCATTTTTCAGAATGACAAATAACAGAATTATTGAATTTTTAAAAGTCAGTACTTTTATTTGCTTTGAGGGATTAACCTTTGAATGTATCATACCAATGGTGAATGGTGAAGTTAGTTTCCTAATTAGCAATTTACAAATATTTTTTAGCCATACATTAATTTACCAATTGTGTTATCCTTATTGCTTGCGTTTTCAAATGGTTAATTATAGAAATATCATTTGGTTGTTCCTTATGAAGTCCCATCTCATCCAAACTTAAGGAATAGCTCAACTCTGGAACCTGAAAGTCTAAATTTTTAACTAGAAGTTTCCCTTGCAAGACCCAGTACATTTTGAGTGTCAATCACAACTGTCATCACATTAATATTTCAATTTAGTCTTTTTTAGTAATTGTCCTATGTTTTCCAACAGTTTTACTATTTCCCAGATGTGAAATGCAATGATATCCAAGGCCACCATCTAATATTTAAAGTCTTATTATGAAGCACTTATTGAAATGTACAGATTGAACTTCTGGTGTTTATGTACATTCTAAGTCTTGAGGACAAACCCTATGTGTAGGGCGCGGTCAGCTAACTGCTACGCGGCAGGAAGCTGAAATAAGCTGAGTCATCCTTCCTGTGGCCACTGCGCTTGCGCTAAGTATACTAATGAGGTTTTAAAGTAGCGACCTATCCGATGCTGGTTCACAAATCGCACCATCGGCGAAAGCCAATCACAGAGCGACACATGTTCTTAATCCCTATATAAGCAGACTGCTATAGGATTGCGGGGTCTTCCTTCCATCTTTCTTTAACCAAGCTGTGCTCCAATAAAGTGTGATACGAGAAGAATCTTGCGTGTGGCGGCTCGTTATTCTGCTGGTCGGAAACGGCCCGCCGCACCTATGGGCTTTTGGTTTGTTTTTGTTTTTGTTTTTGGCATTGGGTCTAAATCAATACTTATACTATTATAACAGCCAACTAAATAGCATTCACCTTTGTTTATCCATCAATATTGGGATTGGAGATAATTTGCATCTCAAGGTTAATTGAGTGACATTGGACCTGTTTTTTGCAGTCTTTATCTATAAATGTCCAGTTTCTATGTGTGTGTTAATCAGATGTTTTTCCTTTCTACATCATCCTTCCAAAAGACATCAAATTTTTTTGTGTCAAATTTAGGGCTTGAGTACCTGGACACATACTAATTACTTTTACTTTGTTGCTATCAAAAATTACTAATGGAGATGGTCCCACTTTTACTTTGTCAATAATCAGATTGTTAAGAGTTATATATCCAGACTCTATTTATACTGGGAATGCAATTTAAAGGTGATAGGAAATGAGATTGTAAAAATCATTACTGAATATATTAGTTTGCTAAGGCTGCTGTAACAAAGTACTTTTTTAAGGTGGCTTAAAAAAGAAATTTATTGTTTCACAGTTCTGCAGGCTTGGAAGTCCAAGATTAAAATGTTAGCAGGGTTGGGTCCTTCTGAAGGAAGTGAGAGATACTCTGATCCCTCACACATATCATCTGGCATTCTGTTGGCAGTCTTTGGTGTTCCTTGGCTTATAGAAGCATCATTATGATCTCTGCCTTCATCTCTATGTGGCATTTTCCTTGTGTTTGTATCTGTTTCCATACTTCCCTTCTTTATATAGACACCTTATGGTCAATCCATCTTTGATAAAGGAGGCAAAAATGTACAATGGGGAAAAGATAGTCTCTTCAATAAGTGGTGCTGGGAAATCCGGACAGCTACATATATAGATACCAGTCATACTGGATTAGGAGCCCATCCTACTCCAACATGACCTCATATTAACTAATTACATTGGTAACGCCCTGTTTCCAGTTATGATGCCATTCTAGGATATTGGTGTACATCATCATATGAATATTTGAGGAACATAATTCAACCCATAAAACTGGGAGTACAGAAAGAAAAAATAATGTAACAAATAACATGTTTGTTTTCTAGTAAAATGTGCCTCTTAAAGTAGTTGAAATAACCCTACTGTTAATAGGAGAGCAAAGCAGTCTATGAATAGTGATAAATTTGCTAGAAGAGCTACTTTCATTTGACTTCAGTAAAAATATCACTTATTCTAGACTACTTAAGTTTCAAGTCCTTGGTAAGAACCATAGTTTAGTGTTCTTGAGATTCTGGCTTTATATGAGAAGCATGAATCCAGATTTTGTTGTTGTTTTTGTTTTTTACTTTGATGGTTAATTTTATGTGTCAATGTGACTGGGCTAAGGAATGACCAGATATCTAGTTAAACATGATTTCTGGTTGTGTCTGTGAGATTATCTCTCCAAAAGAGTAGCATTTGAATTTGTGGACTGAGTAAAGCAGCTGGCCTTCTCCAGTGGCAGTAGGCATCATCTTATCTGTTGAGGGTCTTTAGAAACTTCATCATTCTGACCTCTGTGACTCTAATATGAAATACTGATATCTGAGCAGGCAATTATAAAGCTTTAACTCTGACAAATCAGCTACACACTTTGCATGAGCTATAGTAGGTTTGTTGAGGTAAAAAAATTCTCTAATTTGCTCCAATTTTTTAAAGTGGGAGAAAAGCTGTAACCAATTTCACTTATAAAAAAGCCTCTTCATCCTCAAATCAGTGAATGTGATACACCTCACTAAAGTGAAGGATAAAAGTCACATGGTCTTCTCAATAAAAGCATGAAAAGCATTTGACAAAATTCAGCATTAATTCATGATGAAAACTCTCATTATAGTGGGTATAGAGGGAACATATCTCAACATAATAAAGGCCATTTATGACAAATCCACAGCTAAAATCATACTCAGTGGTGAAAAGTTGAAAACCTTTCTTTTAAAGTCAGGAACAAGACAAGGATGCCCTTTCTTGCCACTTCTATTTAACATAGTATTGGAAGTCCTACTCACAGCAATCCGGTAAGAAAAAGAAATAAAACACCCAAACGGGAAGAGAAGAAGTAAAACTGTCGCCGTTTGCAGATTGCATGATAATATGTATAGAAAACCCTAAAGTCCCCACCAAAAAAACTATTAGAAATAATAAACGAATTCAGTAAAGTTGCAGGTTACAAAATTAATGTACAGAAATCTGTTGCTTTTCTATACATTAATAATGAACTATCAGAAAGAGAAAGCAAGAAGACAATCCCAGTTAAAACTGCATCAAAAAGAAAAAAAAATTACCTAGGAATAAACTTAACCGAGCAGGTGAAAGACCTATACTCTGAAAACTATAAAACACTGGTGAAGGAATTTGAAAATGATACAAAAAAATGGAAAGATACCATGTGTTCTTGGATTGGAAGAGTTATTGTTAAAATGTGCCTGCTACCTAAAGCAGTCTACAGATTTAATGTAATTCCTATCAAAGTACCCTTGATATTTTTTACAGAACTAGAACAAATAATCCTAAAATTTATATGGAACCACAAAAGACCCTGGATTGTCAAAGCAGTCTTGAGAAAAAATAACAAAGCTGTAGGTAACATGCTACCTGACTTTGGGCTAAACTAAAAAGCTACAGTTATCAAAACAGTATGGTACTGGCACAAAACAGACACATAGATCATTGGAACAGACTAAAGAGCCCAGAAATAAACCCATACCTGTATGGTCAATTAATCTATGACAGAGGAGGCAGGAATATACAGTGGGGAAAAGATAATATCTTCAATAAGTAGTGCTGGGAAAACTGGACAGCTACATGTAAAAGAATGACTTTAAAACTGTTCCTCACACCATATACAAAAATAAACTCAAAATGGATCAAAGATCTAAGTGTAAAATGGGAAACCATAAAACTCCTAGAAGACAACATAGGCAGAACACTCTGACATAAATCGTTAACAATATTTTTTTGGACCTATCTCCTAAGACAAAGGAAACAAAAGCATAAATAAACAAATGGGACCTAATTAAACTTAAAGCCTTTTGCACAGCAAAGGAAACCATCAAAAAAAATAAAAAGATAACCACCTGAATGGGAGAAAATATTTGCAAATAATATGATAAGGGGTTAATATCCAAATAGATAAACAGCTCACACAAGTCAATATAAGAAAAACAAACAACCTGATTAAAAAATGGGCAGAAGATCTGAACAGTTTTCCAAAGACAACATACTAATGGCCAATAGACATGTGAAAAGATGCTTAACATCGCCAAATCATCAGAAAAATGCAAATCAAAACTGCCATATCACCTCACACATCAGAATAGCTATCATCAAAAAGACCACAAATAACAAATATTTGTGAAGATGTGGAGAAAATGGAACACTAGTAGACTGTTGGTGGGAATGTAAAATGGTACAGCCACTATGCAATACAATATGGAGGTTCCTCAAAAACTAAAAATGGAACTACTATATAATTCAGCAATTCCATTCCTGGGTATATATATCTGCAGAAAATGAAAACACTGATTTGAAAAGATGCATGCACCCCAATGTTCATAGCAGCATTATTTACAATAACCAAAATATGGAAGCAACCTAAGTGTCCATCATGGACGAATAAGAAAATGTGAGATATATATATGTAATACCTGGAGAGTATTATGCTTAGTGAAATGAGTCAGAGAATGACAAATACTGTATGTTATCAATTGTATGTGGAATCTAAAAAATAAAACAATTGAATATAAGAAAACTGAAATAGACTCACAGATATAGAGAACAAAGTAATGGTTACTAGTGGGTAGAGTGAAGTGAGGAGGGACAAAATATGGGTAGGATATTATAAGGTACAAAATGCTATGATCAGCACGGGAGTTTTGACCTGCTCCATTTCTGACCTGGGCCTGTTCACCCCTCTTTAAGGCAACCTTGTGGTCCCCCACTCCCGGGAGGTCACCATATTGATGCCAAACTTTGTGCAGTCACCTGATAGGCATAGTACACTACAGCCCAGAACTCCTGGGCTCAAGCAATCCTCCTGCCTCAGCCTCCCAAGTAGGTGGGATTACAGGCTCAGGCCACCACACCCAGTGATACAAAATACTATGAATAAAATAAATAAGCTGCAAGGATATATTGTACAGCACAAGGAATATAGACAATATTTTGTAATAACTTTAAATGGAGTATAATCTATAAAAATTTTGAATCACTCTGTTTTATACCTGAAACTAATATAATATTGTAAATCAACTATACTTCAATTTTTATAAAGCCTCTTAAGATTTTAGGGCCAAACCAAAAGATCTAGGTAATTAGCACATAGTTGTTCCATCAGAGGTTTTGTTTTCCCTTCAGAAACTGGAACACACTGTTTACAGTATTGTACTAGTACCCCAAATAAACTGTGCATTTTTTGGTTTTCTTTTTTTTTTTAACTTTTAAAGTTTTGTTTTTTGTTTGTTTGTTTGGGTTTTTTTTGGTAGTACGTTATCTGCACAGTGAGCTGACTTGTAGATTGTAAAGCTCTGTGGCCTACAACTGACAATAGATGCTGTAAATATCAGACTTCAGTTGAGCAATATTGCAGTTTGTTTGGTGAGGCCTTATGTCCTGTGAAGCAAAGAACTGTAACAAAGCCAAAATATCAATTTTGCAATGCTCTCAAGTTTCTGAGGACACCGGCAAGTCATCTACATTTTGAACACTTATAGATCCCCTTGGTGGGATAAATTTCTCTGAGTTCTCCTGTAAGTAACTAGAAAAACATGTAGGAAAGTCCTGAAACCCTTGAGGAATACTTTGACATAATACTGGACTCTGTCATAAGTAAAAGTAAACTATAATGTAGATCCTTCCTCTAGAAGAACAGAAAGAAATAGAGAGAGAAAAATCAGAACATTGATAAATTACAGAGAAATACTTTGCAGACAGTGTTACCCAAGTCAGTAGTGAGAATGGTTGCAGAGTTGGGAACTACACAGATTAATGGTAAGATTTTGTACAATTCTGTATAGTGGTTAATCATCTTTATCAAATTTGCCTCACTCTTTTATTGGAAATACAGCATTATAGATGAGTTTCCTATTTAAATTTTTCTTTATTTTTTATTCCTGTATTATAATTTTATTTCTTTTAACTGAGATATTGAAAAAGGATATTATTTTACATATGACCATGGATTATTCTTTTGGTAAACTATTTTTATTGTTGTATATCTCAAATTAAATGAGTCTCATCATTCACTGGGACCCAAAGTGATGCATTGATTTGTTCAGATCAGAGTGCTTTTCAAGCAAGGTGTGAGTGCCACTGTATGTCATACCACAAAGCAATGTAACTTGGGGTGCTTTTCCAGGCTGGTATGAGATTGCCACTTTCTGTCATAACCTTTTACTTTCAGAAGGTGCATAGTTAATCAATGCAAATGCCTTTTTCCCAAGGAGCCCCACAGGCTTTCTCTCCAAAGTATAAGATATAGTAGCCTTTAAGTTATGTAGTAAGTCTGTCTCCAATTAGATTTACAAGAAGATCAAGAGAAAGTAAGAACAGATGTTTCTCAGCAAGAAGACCTAGCTGTATGGTAAAAGCAGGGGAGAAGGGAGAAGTAGAAGGCTGACCTGAAATACCAGCAGCTTGTATTGATCCATCACCAAATGGAAAGAGAAATTTCTGAGGAAATTCCAGAATAAGTAGCACCAATATCACCAGTTCCCACCTCCGAGGTTCCCTAAATCTGTCCATTTTAAGACACTGTCATTCTCTGACTTTCTGGGCTTTCCTGATTTTCCTGTTCTTGCAGTTCCTGCATCCCCCAGAGTCTCTTTCTATAACCCCTTTTCCAATGTGCTGGCTTTTTGCAATAAGGACATACAGTCTCCTTTCTTCCTTTCTTCCTTTTATAGGTTGGCCAGAATAAGAATTATTCCTATTAGTAATGAGTTTTAACTAAGCAGCCAACATTGCACTCTTTAATTTCTTTTCTTTATTGTTTTTTCTCTAGATTGTCCCAAAACGGTATAGCTGCTATTAAAATTTGAGTAACCGTCTGTTCTTGCCATCCTACCACCTTTTTCTTAACTTGAGTTTAGAGAGTTGGTGATAGAGCCAGACAAAAGTTGCTAAGGACTAGAGTGTAGGTTTGATCTGTCCCCATATCCCTGCCAATGAATTATGAGAAAGTTTCAACAGTCTGCTGATGGAAATCAATGGGGAACTCACCTGTCTTCTGGGTACGTGGCTGCAATTCCTTCCAGCTCATCTTTAGTGGAGAGGCTTCAGATACCACCTTTAGCAATCCCTCCTGATGAATCTCTAAGTCCCTCAGTTCTTCAATAGTTGTGTGAGGTGGTGGAAAGTCAGCTTCCCTTGGCTACCATACTCTTTGATGTGGTGATCTTCCAGACCCCAGTGTGCTTGCTCCATCAAATGCAAAGCCTCTGGTTGCAGAATTTCATGCAGTAACCAGTGTATACTCCCATTTATGGGGCAGTAAGCTGAAAGCATGCTGCAGAGTACTTTTGCAGATTTCTGGGGCACAGGGAAAAGAAACCTTTAAAAAAGTAATGTCAGTTGGTGAGAAAGGCATGTGGCTTATACCCCAGAGGCCTGGCAGCTTCTCAGTGGCATTAGCTTCACTGGTGATCCGAGTAGGAAGAGCTGATCTTCCTTACACTGAGACAAGAGAAATATAAACTATATAGTAATGTGGTTCCCTTTCCTGCATTGATGTTTGTCAGTTGAACACCTTACCTCATTTGTTTGCCCTCTTTGAAGAAACTAGTGTATCTTCTTCCCATCCTGCTGCCTTCATATGTGGCAATCCTTTGTTCAAGTTTTCAAAGATTTCCAGATTATGTGTCTTTACCATGTCTGCTTTCCTAGCTTCCTGGTGAGTAGATGATAAGGGACTCTTGGAGGTGGAATCTGGGCTAGGCTAAGAGACCCATAAATGTGTCATCAAAGAGAGAAGGTAATTCATTACTGGTTAAAGATATTATGCTCTCATCTATCTTTGAGAGGAAATCAAACAATGAAGGGAACTACCCATCTAAACGACGATCGTCTCCCCCTTCCCTTCACTAGTCAGTTTGAAGCAGGGAGGAATAAAGACATGCAGGGAAAATAGAGGCAGCAGGGACAGCAGAGAAGTTCTCCATAGACCTTTCACTATAAATATTGGGATTATCATGTGAAAATTTAGAATACAAGCTTCATGAAGATAAATAAGAATTGTACTTCTAGGTGAATAAAATAGTGCTTGAATAGTCAGAAAATTTAATAAATATTAAAATATATTTAAAATAAGTATTAATATCATATCTATGCAAAATAGAACTAAAACTTGGAAGTTGGTCATCCTTACCCAAGAAGAAGCAATCAGTTGGCCTGTTGTATTCAATTTATTCCTTTTTCCCATAGAATAGTCATTAAAAAATGAACTTTATTGAAAAAACTTCAGTATCTTCTACTTTGAAAGGAAGCTATCTTCTTTTGCATCTATCACGAAGGATTCTGATTTGTGTTGGGAGAAATTGTTTTGAAATATAGCCTAAGTTGTATTGTAAAGTTAAAGAATAGTGTTTTTCAGCTCAGAACATAAAGTGAAACTAAACAGTGATTTTTCCATGATTCCTTTTTGTTTGGCAATACTTTATAAGTTTAAAATGTGATAGAGATGAATGGGAAATATATATGTTTATTATAAAACTTTTCTGAAAGAAATAAAATTGTACAACCTTTACAGCAAAATGAAATTTATTTTAATTACAGTTGCAACAAATTACACTCTATTTTGTTCACTGGAAATAGGAAGCTAAGGGAACATAGCTTACAATTTTCAAACCAGTCTAGGGTTCCTTGTTTCAACAGCCAAAGGAATTATAAAAGGAATAAAAATGAAAATACTATATAATGCAACATTAATTTTTGCTTGAACCCAAATCATAAGAACTTTCCAAATCAAATCAGATCACTTGACCATAATATTGGGTCCCAAAATGTTGCTGACAAAGTGAGGAATCCTTCCTAGACTACACAGTGCATATGATCTCTAAGTTGGTTTGACTACGAATATGGCTCTCATATGTTCAAACCAAAAGATCTTTTATCAGAGGATGAATGGCCAAACATTTATCAGTTTCAAAAACAGTACTGTTTAAATTTTTCATAAATAATCTATATATTTGGAGCCACTGTGGTGTACTCCTCAGTTAAAATCAAAAGCAAAATCACCCAATATCACTTATCAAATACCTTACTTTTATCTCAGGAGAAATAATTAAAGGTAGTTTATTTGTTATAAAATAAAATTAAGCAAAATCTTAATACTAAACACAGTTCCTATGCTTATCTATACAAAGGCCTTAGATATAAAGATATCAAGTGAGACAATGGTGGTGCATAAACTATTAAAATAAAAAGACTTTCAGGGGGACTTTGGTGGTGGTGGTGGTGGTGGTTAAGGATCTGCCTGCCAGTGCAGGGGACATGAGTTTGAGCCCTGGTCCAGAAAGATCCCACATGCTGTGGAGCAACTAAGCCCTGCACCACAACTAATGAGCCTGAGCTCTAGAGCCCGCAAGCTACAACTACTGAGCTCGCGTGCTACATCTACTGAAGCGCTCACGCCTAAAGCCCGTGCTCCACAAGAGAAGCCACCACAGTGAGAAGCCCACGCACCACAGTGCAGAGTAGCGCCCACTCGCCACAACTAGAGAAAGCCCATGCATAGCAACAAAGACCCAACACAGCCAAAAATAAATAAATAAATAAATTTTAAAAAAAGGGGCTTCCCTGGTGGCGCAGTGGTTGAGAGTCCGCCTGCCGATGCAGGGGACATGGGTTCGTGCCCCGGTCCAGGAAGATCCCACATGCCACGGAGTGGCTAGGCCTGTGAGCCATGGCCGCTGGGCCTGTGAGCCATGGCCACTGGGCCTGTGTGTCCGGAGCCTGTGCTCCGCAACGGGAGAGGCCACAACAGTGAGAGGCCCATGTACCGCAAAAAAAAGAAAAAAGACTTTCAGGAAATACCTTCCTGAATCAGTGCAAAAGGGTCAACATTTATTGAAGATCTGCTATATGCCAGCCTGTATTCTAAATGTTCACAAGAAAATTCGAAAGTCTTTAGGGAAAAATGTGATTCTTTTCTAACATAGTAATTGTCCATGTTAGTCAGAATGGCATTTGAACAGAATCATGCTTTTACAGTGTTGTACACTTTTCCTCTTTCACTCATTTGTCTTAGTACACAGTCTTTCTTATGGTAAGTATACCAACTAATAATACTAGTAAAAGTAATTTACTGTATACATGTAAAACTCTATCTTAAAGGGTTTATTACTCAACAAGTTTTCATCATATTAGAATGAATCATACAAATTAGCTAACTATAAATCATCTTTTGTTAATAAAGTGCCTAAATTATTTAACAAGTTGGGTAAGGGGTAAGCCAAGGATTGGCAAACTGATCTACTTTAATTATTGAAGACAGTGTCCCCTGTATGAAATTCAGATTTCATTGTACTGAATTTTACAATTAATAATACATAATGCTAAAGAAACCACACACTATTCTTTTCTTCTAAATAAGGAGTCTGTTTTAATAAGTGAGATCTCTGGTTTTATGCTGAGAGGTTTTTTGTTTGGTTATTATTTTGCTGTTTGATTGTTTTTTCTCCTTATTTAAATATTTAATGAAAGTTTTATCCAGCTTGTGCTCTAAGGCTTTAAAGCAAAGGGCATAATTTAAAATATCTAATAAGTAAATAAATGTCAGAATACTGAAAAAATATGGAATATGCAAAATATATTAAAAGCATTGTATTAATAATAGAATAACAAATTCTACTTTTCTCTTGAGATGATTAAGTGTAAGAAATGAGATTTAGTAAGGTATAAAATCTTTTAAAAACTTGTCTGTGCAGTACTAATTTTTGTATGGCTATCTGTTGCAATGTCTTGTGCATAGTAGTTATTTAAAAATGATCAGTGATATAAAACGGGTCCTGCTAAAGATGCCTTCAGTAAATTACCAAATATCTCTTTAACATTTTCCACATGTCATTGTTGTTTGTACTGAATCAAGAGGAATTTTTAATAGTAGGTAGGGCAGTCAGAAGTATTTTTATTATAAATAAGAGATTTTAAAATTTTATTAATACCCATATATGTGCTTACAACTAAATAAGTATTATTGTGGCCATTCTACAAAGTGTAATAAAATATTATAATAGAATGATAAAGATTTGACTGTTGGCAGTATTCAAAAGCATTTAGGAAGAGTACATCGAGAAAGTGTATAAAAAAGGTTATGTTTAAAAGAAAACATTTGCTACTTTAGACATAACTCTTAAGTGAGAGGGATTTGAAGATTGCATTATTATTGTATATATATATCTTTAGCCTGAGAGTGAGAAGGAAGAAAAAGCAATCAGAGATTAAGTATAGAAATGCACATATTGAAATGAGAGTCCCACATAGCTTGTGAGAATTTTAAAAAGTGGTCACTAAAACTGAAGAGGAACTGGAGCCAGGCTATTAATGTCTCCTTGCCTATGAATTTTATATTTGAGAAAAACTTGAGGAAACTCAACATACAAAGAAATCAAAGCTTATAACAGCAAATTTCTCTGAACTTAGTTTCCAACACTCTGGTTGGCAATGGTTCTATTCTGTTGTAATGGTGTTCAGTCCACTAAGATTGGATTGGTTAGTCACCATAAAAATATCCAAAAACTCACTGAAGATTAGACTATTAGAGACTATCTTAGAAGTTAAAATTTTAGTCCCTGGCGTATTTTCTTTAATTCTCTTTATGTATTTAGTAAATACCCAAATAACTACTACAATATGATTGTTAATTGTACGTTTTCCAGTCCATTCTCAAACCCAGAGAGGTATTTTGAACAGCTCGCTCTGCAACAGGTAGCACTGTCACTAGGTATTATTATCTAATTCTGCAACAGAAGCACTAGATTGATACCCAAATGCCATGACTGAACAATGATACTCTGTAAGGTGTTAACTAATGTTTTTTAGTCACAAACTATTTACTTATTGATTATGTTTTTAGAATTAGACTAACGCTATGGATACTCTCTTCAAAAAATTAATTTAAAAAATATATATAAAGAGAATTTTTCATATAATCTCAGAAACTGCCTAGAAACATTCAATTCCATTCATAGATCTGCTGTTAGAATCCATGCAGATTAAAAATTGCTGTTCCATTTCAAAGGGAAAAAATGGAGTTTTCTTACCTACATTTATGTACATAATCCCTAGACCAGTGTTATTTCATGTGGGCTCTGTTAAATAAATAATAGGATCTAAAAAAATCCCAGTAATTTTATTTATAAATTTATGCATACAATTCTGTACTGAAATATATATATATTATAGGATAGCTGTATATAAAATCAAAATTTTAAATTATGATATAAATAAAATATAAATATAATTTAAATATTTTATTATGTGAATGAATACTTTTTTAAATACTTAAGGTATTTTTACTGTACACTGAACATCCCTGTTATAGGAAACAAATATTGCAACTTATACATTTTAAATGTTTCTAATTATTTGAAAAATATTTTGCAGTATTTAGCTTAAAACCTTTATATATGCTTATGATTTCTGTGAATTTGTATCATAGAAACCACATATTATTTGTTTTTAAAACTAAATTTTCTTCCTTATTTAGTTAATCAAAGTTAATTAGTTATCCAGGAAGATGTTCATTTGGGAAACTTATAGTTGAAAGACCATTGTGGAAGGACTGAATTCCTGAATTTTGGTTGAATAAAGCTTTCTAGATCCATCTTCTTTCACAAATACAATACAAACTGCTAATTTTATAAATTTAAGTGCAGTTGAGTTCAGCAAATGTTTTTAAAATATTTTCTTGATGCTTTTGTAGTGTTGAAAACATAGAGGTGGATATGATATGGTTCCTACAAATAAGGGTCTTTTGGTCTAGTGGCAGAACAACTTCTGTGTTTTACTTTTTATGTTTTTCAGACAAATGGTTCAGTAGATAAGACATTATTGTTTATGCATCTCTTTTTATGATCTGTCCTCTCTGAACCACATTCATTTGAACTCCTCCAAATACCTAGTAATTGGTCAGAAATCCTCTGTCTAAATAACCCAAGCCCTATCTCCCTTGCTAGAGCAAGACATATTACAGTGAAGCTCCATAGTTAGAATTTAAATTCAGCCTTACATTGTGTGGACATAACAGTCATAAAAATTTTCACTAGTCTTAGTCCTGCCCTCTCTTAAAAATTCAAGTCAGTTCAGTTTTGCCATATGACAGTCTTTTAAACAGTTTAAGATGTAACTGTCTCCATTTATTCTGTATTTTTTAAATTAGCTTCAAACTCTTAACTAGCTATTCTTACCTTCAAATTATTTTATATGATGCATTTTGAGATCTCAGGACTCCTCAAAAAGTATCTTCCCTTATTCCTAATTCTAGTTCTAAATATTTGAGAAATAAAACAGATTAAATAAGGAAGCAAAAATGTCTCCTTTATTACTAATAGAGGTAAGTCAGAAAACATAGCTTATCTTAAGAATCAAATTCATCCATTGGCTGAACTCAGGTGAAATGACCCCAACAAACTTTGGCAGAGCAAATCTAGGGGAGGCCAATGAACAGTGTTGGTCAATGCAATGTCAAATGAGACAAAAACTATAAAGTGTTTGAAACTAAAATGAGAATATACTACATGTGTTCTGGCATATCTTCAGCATTCATGAAAATGTTATTGTTCACTCTTTCCACTACCTTCCCCACAGCCTTCCTGTAGCATCCAAGATGAATCTTGGGAAAACTTTGAGAGAGGTTGAAATTGGGGGACTGACTAGTAAGAATATGTTGAGAAATATGTTCTGAAAAGTGAGTAAAGGTTTTCGCCATAATGACTCTAATAGTAGTATATGCTGAGAACTTCATTACGTAATTCAAGAGTTCAATTAAGTGAGACATAAGCAGTAGGGATTAGAAGACAATGCCAGCTAAACAGACTAGAGCTGTGCTAGTTGAAAGCCTTTTATAAAAGGGGAATAGAGGAACCGTGTATGCTGACATTTCCATCTGTGTATCTGAACACATGTGCATCTCTTGGAACTAATACAATAACCCATTAATTTACTAGCTAGTATGTAGCAAAGCCAAAAACATAGCCAGGAATAGCTGTCTGTCTTCAAAAATAGTGTATTGATATATGTAGTCACTGTATTATACTGACATGTCATCTACATGGACAATAGCTTTAAAATATCATATTAAGAAAAGCTTGCTGTATGTAGACCCTGTTTATAGGCAATGCTCATAAAATTATACATTTACACATTTATCTTTACTAACATTTATCTTTACTAACATCCCTACCTAGCATGTAATGATAATACATGTTGGTAAGAAAGCTGGCCCTTGGGAGTAAGCCCAGATTTATTAATTCTAGTTTGGTCATAAACCATGTCATCTTGCATGAGAATGTTAAGTTCCTCAAAGTTCATAGTCGTGTTGTAAGAGTTGACTGTTATAAGTTATATAAAGCAAGTTTAGCACAATGCCTAGTTAGCACACAGTATATGTGAAATATTAGATTGAAAACTTTAGATGGTTATGATAATGAAATCAAGGTAAAGTGAACATTGGAAATTAGAGTGTAATCTGCTAGGATCTTATTTTATTGCCCTCAATCTCTTATAATACACTGTACACTCAAAATTTTAAATGACTATAGAACAATAAGTCACATGGATTATATTACATAACGTTAATAAAAACCAAGAAAAAAGAAAAACTCAGTTCTGGTTTTCTGAATATACACAAGTATTTTTTTGAAGTACACCAAATAAAATGGAGCCTAACAAAAAAGTCATATTATTATTAATACTATGACCGAATTTCAATATAAATACAAATATACTATAGGACTTCCCTGGTGACGCAGTGGTTGAGAGTCCGCCTGCCGATTCAGGGGACATGGGTTCGTGCCCCAGTCTGGGAAGATCCCACATGCCGTGGAGCTGCTAGGCCTGTGAGCCATGGCCGCTGAGCCTGCGCGTCCGGAGCCTGTGCTCCGCAACGGGAGAGGCCACAACAGTGAGAGGGCCGCGTACCGCAAAAAAAAAAAAAAAAAAAAAAAAAAAAAAAAAAAATATATATATATATATATATATATATATACACACTATATTATAAACTAAATAGATATAGTTAGCATTGTTTTTATATCCTACCAGAAATAATTTATGATTGTAAGATGAAATAAGGAAATAAAAGCCATAGAAGTTGGCAGAAAATATTTGCATATACTTCTCAAATCTTTTATTGACAGCACTTTGGAATCCAGCTGTTATTATAATCTGTAAAAAATCAACTTTGCTTTCCCATATAAACTAATTTCCAAAAGAGATGTCCATATATCATGCTACTACACCTCTGAAAAAAATCGGATTATAAACCTACCAACAGCTAAGCAAAAGTTTATGATGTTTATTTCCCCTTCGCTTAACTGCTGTAGATGTGAAAACTACATAAAGCCTATATACTTAAAGCCTATTCAAACTGAAAAAAAATTGTAGTTCTGAATCCACATTACATGCAAATGTAATTGTGTTATCTACAATATCAGAAAAAACTTCATATTGAAAATGGCATCTCTTTTAAGAATGATGTGTATATGTGTGTGCATGTATGTCTGTGGTTTTATATTTGGAATGGAAAAAGATTAATAACAATGTGTTAATATATGGCTTCCCCATTTAAGCTTTCTCTCACAATTTATGAGCATAACCCAATTATTTCCTACACACAGACCTTTATTACAATCAGTCATTTGCCATGTTTCTTGACTTCATGCTGTGAACATGAACAAAGCAAAATTTCTAGCAACCGTATCTGATAAAATAATGTCAGAAAATGCTTTCAAGTATTTTTTTTTTTTTTTTTGTGGTACGTGGGCCTCTCACTGTTGTGGCCTGTCCCGTTGTGGAGCACAGGCTCCAGATGCACAGGCTCAGCGGCCATGGCTCACGGGCCCAGCCGCTCTGCAGCATGTGAGATCCTCCCGGACCGGGGCACGAACCCATGTCCCCTGCATTGGCAGGCGGACTCTCAACCACTGCGCCACCAGGGAAGCCCAGCTTTCAAGTATTTTTTCTCTACAGAAACAGCCCATTGGCATCACACTTCATATTAACCTCTATAATACCTGAGAAGAGCTTTAATTTCTCATTTTTCACCCCAATGCATTTATATAACCCTTGGCTAAGTAATCTGAGGAAGTTTTAATCCAGCTCTGATTAGTAAAGACCACTGTAAAACTGTTATCATCAGCATGTTAGTCCTAGTTATCAGAATAAAATGTTGCTGATAACAGGCCATTGTTTTCATCCCCTTTTGGTTACCCAGCCAACTCCAACTTCCTTTTCCATTTACATAACATTATCATAAAGAGGCAAACAGTCATACTCCATCCTTCATTCTGGATTTGTTACCACTCTTGTTTTTTACTCATAATCCCAGAAATGCCTAAGAGAATATATATATATATATATATATATATATATATAATTATCCAAATATGTGTATGCATGAGTATAAGTGTGTATATGCCTTTTTTCAAAAAAAACACTAGCTACCTAAGACAGGCTTTCAATGTTTCTGCTTCCCTTTATCAGTAATATATTTTCCCCTGGGAATTTCACGATTCTTAACATTATCTTTTCTTTGGCACTACATCACCATTGACATGTGTGATTCCCTGTTCCTGTGTTCCACATTTAATACAGAATGCATATTGTTCACATCACAGTCATTGGTTCATCCATCTTTTCCTTTGGTCTTTCATACTCAGAAAGTTCTCCTCTTGTACTACTTTGTCTGAATTCAGTACTTATAACATGAAGCTTTAGAAACATGCACTAAGAATAAGAATAGGTAATTAGATTCTGTCCTTGAGAAATAGTCTTTACAGTGTTAGACACATTAATATTTCATGGATATATTTCAGTATGATTTTATCCTATTTATTTAAGCAGTTTTAAAAAAGCAAACCAATTTGGCCATAGTGGTAGAGAGGTATTTCTTTAGAAAATGGCTTTTGTTCTTTTTTTCTTCAGAGATATGAAATGACTATTAACGTATATTCATATTGGATTTATTTTAACTATTCGTATGGTGCTCAAGTTTGGAGTATCAGGTACTCTGTTGAAAAATACCACTTCCTGGCACAAAAAATTTATTCCAAAGCTGGAGCTTCTATTTATGCACAAAACCTCTCTAATTTGCTCTTCCTTGTCTGCTTCACAGAAATTGCTACATCTACTCCACAACTCTGGATCTGTGTCACACAGCTTGACTTTTTCCCAGTCTGAGGTCTCTCAAATGACCCACTGATCTCCAGATATTGCAACCACAGGCAAAGGTTATAGTATCTTGATTCATGCTGTTGGGGAGGGGTGTGTGTGTGTGTGTGTGTGTGTGTGTGTGTGTGTGTGTGTAAGGATGTGCATGAGGAGATTTTAAAATATATTCACAGCATCACTAGTATTTGCAAATAACTAAGTCAGACACATACTTACTGGCTGTTACTATCATAAGGATCAGGTTAATCTCAGAACTAAAGTAACTGGAGTTACTGGAACTAAAGTAACTGGAGTTACAGAACTAAAGTAACTGGAGTTACTGTCTTTTCAATACTTTTACATTTGGATGTCCTTCAGAGTTCTAACTTTTGCCCTTATCTGTTATCAGTCTAAATATGCTTTCTTAGTGATCTTATCCCACTAGGTTCACAGGTAAAAAAATGTCATTTGTGATATTGGTTTACAAATCATTCCCTCCTAACTGTATTACTGAATGTCACATGATAAAAAAAGCTAACTTTAATTAAGTAATCACTGTATTCTAGCGCTGTCCTAAGAACCTTTCCTATTTTTACTAATTTGTCTCTCAAAGGAAATACATGAGGGAGGTACTGTTTTTATACCCTTTAGAGAGGGAAATTTGGGCACGCGTGTTATGTATAGGTAACCTGCTAAAATTCTCAATCCCTTTTAACCTACATTTAATTTGAAATGTTTCAGAAACAGTGTATTAAATCAAACAAATACCTTAAAAGTACAGTGGAATGCTGGCATGAGATAAGTTTCTGTATAAGTGTGTTCCAATGTTTATATTATATGAATGACCCTTTCCTTCTTCAACATATTACACAGACAAATCGAACAAAAGCAGAAATTTGAAACCAGAGATATTTCCATAATCAGAGGTAGAGAAGTCACGTGTATCCCAGATATGATTCATTTGATATGTGTTCTTAGTGAGACAAAATTTAGATAGTAATTTTCATTTTAATTCCTCCACCCAGAGATAACACTGATACTAACTTGCTTTGTATCTTTTCACTCTATTTTAACATATATTCCTATGTATATGTATTAACATATATACATATAAAAACGTACATATTTAATAGCTGCATAGTATTCCATGGTAGAGATACACTCTGGTATATTGTTATTTAGATTTGGATCTGTATCAGTTAGCTTTAGGTGAATAACAAATACACCACAAGTTAGTGACTTAAAAAATGTCTATTTATTATTTTGCATAGATCTATAAGTAAGTCAGATGTTTCTCCTGATTTGGGCCAGAATTGACTCACGTTGGGTAGGCTTGCACATGTGTGGTGACCAGACTGGCAGATTGGTTGGCTCTGGACTGGCTGACCTACAATAGCCTCAGCTGAAGAAAAATGAAGCTTTGTTCCATGTGATCTCTAGTCCTTCAAGACTACCTAGCTTGTTCTCATAGTTGTGACAAAGATCCGAGAGAGAGAGTGATCTCAAGCAAGTGTTCAAGGAGAAAGAGGATCAAGAGTGATAGTGGAAACATACAGTTGCTTTCTTGGACATGTACTTCCATGAAATTTGCTGCTGTCCCACTGGTAAAAGTGAGTCAAATATATGAGCACAGACTTAGTACAGGGGTATATGAAATATTGAAGACATTGAGAAAATAAATTTACACAAAGATTTTTTATTATTTCAAATTTTTTTTCTAAAATACACAATACAACAGAGACCATCCTTTAGCTAATCTTTTTATATTTATAGTTTGATAAAATAATTTTACTTTTAGCTCTGGAAGATCCAGTGCTGAATATATTTTGTATAATATATTGAGTTTGTCAAATCACAAATGACAAAGTCTAACAGCTGTGGAATGGACTTTAAAACAAAACAAAACAACAAACAAAAATAACCCAATGTTGCTTACTCTGAATCATGAGATGTTAAGATGTTGAAAAGTACTACGAAAAGGATATGATTTTTTTTTTTTACCTGTGGCCACAGGACACTGAAAAACAGCTTCAGAAACATTAAGAATCAATGATGTGTGAAATGTTGACATTTTCAGTATTTTGGTTCATACTGCTACATTGTTTGGAAGATGATTGCCTTCAGGATAGAATCCCCATCACTTTATGTCAAACTTGAAAAATATTAAGTACAACACTAGATATCGTTCTTACAAAATATACACAACGGCCTAGTCAGGAAATCAGCTCCTCTGAGCTTAAAAATGGTTGACCCTACCCTACCAAGAATTCTAACAGCTATGTATTCATATTATATTTGAGACCCTATAAGAAAATTTGTTCATGAGAGCATGAATGAGTAAAATTATCCAAGCACTGACCACTCAATGTGTATAACCTTTACTTTTTTCATTAAATCTATTTCTGGAATACTGATAGAAACACTGGCTGTAGATTACCTTTCACTTTCCATGGGGATGCTTTGCCATGCTACAACCAGAGCAATATGTGTATGATAAATAGGGAAGTATGGTATTGGTGTAGTGGAGGTTTTAAAATCTACTACAAATTAAATTTAATAGAACTACCGTATGACCCAGCAATCCCAGTACTGGGCATATACCCTGAGAAAACCATAATTCAAAAAGAGTCATGTACCAAAATGTTCATTGCAGCTCTATTTACAATGGCCAGGACAGGGAAGCAACCGAAGTGTCCATCAATAGATGAATGGATAAAGAAGATGTGGCACATATATACAATGGAATATTACTCAGCCATAAAAAGGAATGAAACAGAGTTATTTGTAGTGAGGTGGATGGACCTAGAGACTGTCATACAGAGTGAAGTAAGTCAGAAAGAGAAAAACAAATACCGTATGCTAACACATATATATGGAATCTAAAAAAATAAAATTGTCAGAAGAACCTAGGGGCAAGACGGGAATAAAGTTGCAGGCCTACTAGAGAATGGACTTGAGGATATGGGGAGGGGGAAGGGTAAGCTGGGACAAAGTGAGAGAGTGGCATGGACATATATACACTACCAAATGTAAAATAGATAGCTAGTGGGAAGCAGCCTCATAGCACAGGGAGATCAGCTCAGTGCTTTGTGACCACCTAGAGCGGTGGGATAGGGAAGGTGGGAGGGAGGGAGATGCAAGAGGGAAGAGATATGGGGGCATATGTATATGTATAACTGATTCACTTTGTTATAAAGCAGAAACTGACACACCATTGTAAAGCAATTATACTCAATAAAGATGTTAAAAAACAAAAAAAAATAAAACAAAAAAAATAAAAAGACTCATGAGTATGTAAATATGAAATTAATTTTTTATATATAAACTAGTTGAAGAAAAACACACAGCCTAAAAGTTGTGAGTTAAATTTTATTTGGACCTTACTGAGGACCATAGTCCAGGAAATAGCCTCTCAGATAGCTCTGAGGAACTGCTCCAAAGAGGTAAGAGAGAAGCCAGGGTATATAGGAGTTTTTTGCTGAAAAAAATTATGTAGTTGAACACCAAAGGATTACTGCTAATGACAAAAAACAGACATCTCAAATTAATGATTTTAGTGATTTTCTTTGTACAGGAAGATGGAAGAATCTGGGCTCATTGAAATGTTATTCCTTAAATATGCAACTTAATTATCTAGGGCCAGTATCCAAAGAACGTAATGCTTCCCATTTTTCTCTCTCCTTAATTCCCCTCAGGATTGGCAGGCAACATTCTTGTTTACTGGAATGGTAGGCGACATTCCCTGTCCAAAAAAAGTCATAAATAACCCAAAACAGTGATATTTCTCAGAAGTAGTTGACTCTAAAACAAGGACTAGAATATGCCATCTCTGCTTAGGGATCATTTGTTCAAGAGAAAGTTTTAGTCAAATTTGTCTCATAGATATGCACTAATAAGAATACCAACAGTGATATTCAGTTAATCCCATGTTGTTTCCTGCTGACAAAAACAAGACAACAAGCCCAAAATGGTGTTGCTTATGCTAAATTCCATGTCATCAGAGACTTAATTATAGCTCTCCCAGAAACGGAATCTTAAATACATCAGGAATCATCTGATCAGCATTAGTTAGGAAATCTGCCTGATAGATCCCTGCCATCTCTTAAATAACGAATCCACTATTTTTGCCAAGTGTAATCTTGTTTTTGCTCCCTTCTGCCTATAATAGTCTTTCATTTTATATAGTTCTTTGGAGTTTCTTTTTATCTGTAGATTGGATGCTGTCTGATTCATGAATTATTGAATAGAGCCAGTAGAATCTTTAAAATTTACTCAGTTGAATTTTATTTTTTAACACTTCTTATCATCTAAAGTTTATGTTCCAATTCATAGTTCCAGGACACATTAATTGGACTTCTGACTGTGTCATTTCCATTCCTCAGTGTGTGGTCACAGGTTTGTTTGTTTTTCATCTAAGGCCACTAAATAGCATTTTTAATTACAGCAAAACCATCAGCTTAGTTTATTTCACATATCTTAATTCAGTCTCCTATTAGGACATTTCTTATTTTGAGTGCAGAAGTAGAAGAGAGTTGTCATTATCCTTTCCTAAACTTATTTCTTTATGTGCTGTATCTTTAATGGACTTGACTGTATTTTATATTTACCTTGAAAGAGCATCCAGGTTCCTTATACTTTTCTAAAGTTAATCAAAATATTTAGTTTCTAATATTACTAGAGATCAGTTGTTGCCCCCAAAAAACTAATATCCTCATACACATTTTTAAAAAATAACAACCAAAAAAAGCCACAAAAGATAATGGCTAGAGAAAAGACTACTACTTCTCAAACGTCATAATAGTTATGCTAACTAATTAATGAGATGGATGGGCAACCATTATGTATAAAACATTTTGATAAATTCTAAGACATATAAAAGAAAATAACGTGCATGATCCATGCCATTGAGGGATTATTAATATAATAGCTTCTTATATTGTAATGCCATAACCAGATCATCCAGTTAATATGGCAAAGTAATGTAGAAGTTGTTTGTAGTTATAGGTTTTAATAAATGATTCATGATAATATTTAGCCTAACATTTTAATTAAGCAAATAAATAATTTTTCATATAATTAAAATATAAATATTTGTAATATGTTAAAATATGTATTATGTATATGTTATAGCTATATATACATACACATATATAGTGTATAATAAGAACAAGAGTAGGTTCCTTATCTTTACTGGTCTTCAAAAATATGCACTGTCCAATATATCCGCAACTTGCATGAAGTATCATTAAGTTTATAGAACATCACACGTACTCTATCCTTGATCCTATTTCTTACTTGACTACAAATCACAGTTTTAACTTTTTAAAGGCATTAACACATTCAGCCTAACAATATATGTTTATAACATTCTCAATTTTGCAGTATGCATCTGCATAAAACAAAAAGATCCATACACATTTTAAATACCATTTGGGGTATGGAGCAGTAACCTCTTTATGCAAATCTTTCACATAAAGAAACAATATAGGCTTAGTTTGTTCTTTTCCTAGTACCTTGAGGTGTAAAATTAGGTTGTTTGAAGGTCTTCCTTCTTTTTAAACATCAGCATTTACTGTAATAAACTTAATCTCTTAGTAACTTCTTTTGCCATATCTCATAAGTTTTGTTATATTGTGTTTTCATTTTTGTTTGCCTCAGGGTATTTTCTAATTTCCTATTGATTTCTTCTTTGATACAATATCGTTGATCAGTGTGTTGTTTGATTTCCACATATTTGTGAATTTCCAGTTTTCCTTCTGCTGTTGATTTCTAGTTTCACTCCATTGTGGTCAGAAAAGATACTTGGTATGATTTCATTCTTAAATTTGTCAAAACTTGTTTCATGACCTAATATGTGATCTATTGTGGATAAAATTCCCTGTGTCCTTGAATGTATATTCTGCTGCTGTTGAGTGGAATGTTTTGTGTTGGAAAAACAGGATATCCACAAAAAAAGAATGAAATGTCTCACATTATACACAAAAATCAACTCAAAATGAAAGAAAGAATTAAATGTAAGATCTGAAACTGTAAAACTCCTGGAAGAACATATAGGGGAAATGTTTCATGACATTGGTCTTGGCAATGATTTCCTGGATATGACGCCAAAAAGCACAGACTGACCTCAAAAACAAAAATTAGCAAATGGGACTGCATCAAACCCAAAAGCTTTTGCACAGCAAATGAAAACAAGTAATAAAATTAAAAGGCAACCTATAAAATGGAAGAAAATATTTGTAAGTCATATATCTGATAAGGGGTTAATATCCAAAATATACAAGAAAATCCTGTAACTCACTAGCAAAACAACTAAAATACTGATTACAAATGGGCTAAGAACTTGAATAGAAATTTCTCCAAAGAAGTACTAATGGCAAACAGACACATGAAAAGCTGCTGATGTCACTAATCATCAAGGAAATGAAAGTCAAATCCACAATGAGATATTACCTCACAGGATACCTATCAGGATAGCTGTTATGGAAAAAAACAAAGATGAGTAGTGTTTACAAGGATGTGAAGAAATTGGAACCCTTGCGCACTGTTGGTGGGAGTGTAAAATAGTACAGATACTTTGGAAAACAGTGTGGCGGTTTCTCAAAAACTTAAATATAGAGCTGTCATATGATCCAGCAGTCCCACTTCTGGATATATATATTCAAAAGAATTGCAATCAGGATCTCAAAGAGATTTCTGCATTCTCATGTTCATTGTAGCACTATTATCAATAACCAAGGTACGGAACAACCTAAATGTCCATTGTCAGATAAATGGATAAATAAAATAAGATACATATATACAATGGAATATTAATTAGCCTTAAAAAAAGAGGAAATCTCACCATATGCAACAAAATGGATGAACATGGAGGACATTATGCTAAGTGAAATAAGCCAGTCACAGAAGAGTAAATACTGCCTGATTCCCCTTATATAAGATATCTAAAACAGTCCAACTCATAAAAGCAGAGAGCAGAGTGGTGGTTGCCAGGGCCTGGAGGGAGGGGAAAATGGGTAGTAGTTGTTCAATGGCTATAAATTTTTCAGTTATGCATGATGAGTAAGTTCTAGAGATCCTCTGTTTAACATAGTGCCTATAGTTAATAAAACTATATTGTAGAGATCTGTTAATAGCATATACCATGTTAAGTGTTCTTACCATTATATATTTTTAAAAATCTCCTGTTTTTGCTAATAAAACAACACTTTTATAAATATGTTTAAATACAGTGCTTTCTGTGTAACAGTATGGTCCTAAAAATGGAATGTCAAAGAATAAATGTATTTTCAATTTTAATAGTACCAGATTTCTCTCCAAAAATGTTGAAGTAATTGGCCAATCTCCTGGAGTATTTGAGTGCTATGCCTTGTACTTAGTGCTAGAAATTAATTTTCTTTATAAATATTTTGCTATCTAATGGTCATTAATAATATATCACAGTTAATTTAATTTGAAATCCTAATTATAAGTGAAGTAGATAATATATTTTTGGACTTCACTGGTAAATTATTTCTTCATATATTTTGTTAAAATATAGTATTTTTGAGTATTCTGCTTTTTGGTTTGTAGGAGCTAAACTGCTTGGGAACATGAACTCTCTGTGCCATCTTGTTGCAATGTTTTTCCGTATTTCTTTTGATTTGGTTTATGTTGACTTTTCTCAAAATATTAGGTGGGTCTAATTTTATTTATTTTCAGATGTAAGGGTCAGTGATGTTTATTAAATTAACATGTCTTTTCCGTAAAGTAGAAATGTCCTCATTTGTTTACATTATTCTTAGATAAACGAGTTTTTACATTTTTATAATTATGTTACTATTCAAATGACTAAAATTTTTACAATATTAAGCATTCTCATAGAAAATATTTTACACTTTCCATTTGGTCAAGTTGTGTTTTACATGTTTAACAATACTATGATTTGCCTCATACAACATCTCTACATTCTGATTATGTATATGCCTATATCTTTTATAGCTTTTGTCTCTATTTTCCATAGAATAACTTTACATTTCCTTTTGAAACTGGTTATTGTGCATGTATTAAGAGATTATTTTACTATATTTATTTTTTATCATCTAAACTATTTGTCAATGACTCTAGGAATTTTATTTTATTGTTTTTATCATAGATAGTGATGTCATTCACAAATTATGATGATTTTTCTCTTCCAATAATTCTGCCAATTATAAACTTTTCCTATTACATTGATTTTAGCTTTCTCCAATAAGGGCTACCAATGTTTGTGATAGCTGGAATGTTTATCCCTCTGGAATTTTGATAGAAATTGCTTCAGCATTTTGTTATCTAGCATAAAATTCCCTGTTGATTTTTGGCTAATAGTCGTTAATATATTTATATATTTTCTTTCTGTTCCTATGTTCCACTAGTTTACCTACCCTGTTACAACATTCAGGAAGAAGAGAAGTATATAGAGCTCAACCTTCCAAATTTACATAATTATTAATTAACTTTATATATTCATTTGGTGACTAGAATTCCTAATTTTGCAGCAAGACTGCAAAGTGTAAAAATTAGGTAAAATATGCAATATTGCATCTAGGCCTGGAAAGTTAATAGAAGAGAGCAATAGCACTTGTTAAATAGCAATTGGCCATAAAGCATTGCATTTTTCATGAATTGGAATTACAAGTCCTTTACAAACTAATCAGAGATAAAGTTCCTTCTGCCTAATTAGATGACCTGTAAGGAGAGTGATGAGTCATTCTTTATCCTGGAGTGCAGTATATATTGAATGTCAGAAACATGAGAGATATTTCTATAATTGCTCTTACTTTTAAATAACTTGTTGAATAAATACATTAGTAAAGAATTTAAGTTTACTCACTTATAGATAATTTCTGTAGTTACTGCATTACTTGTAATACTAAATATGTTTATTTTATGTATATACAGAACTAGCTTGTTCAGTGTTTCATAAGTGTGCATCTTTTCCTCTTATCTGATTGTAAACCAGTATAATATCACAGATTTTATATTCAACTTAATGTACTGGACATACTTGTTAAATCATGTTAATTCATTGGATGCTTATCCTAGCAATAGATGAGTGGTAGTTCACAAAGCAAGAAGAAAAAATATTGTTTCTGTCACTGGATATGTTGGTGATTTTTTAAACTCAAAACAGGTTAACTAAATTATAGGGTTCTCCACTTTCAATGATGGTTCTCGGTTCTCCATTTCACAGCATGAATTTTCCTTGGTTTGCTTGAATATAGAACTTACCAATGCAAAAGATATTCATTTGCGTATACACACTCGCTAACTTTCAAGTAATACTTGTACTTTGTAAAGTGAGGTAGGTATAGGCTTATTTTCATATACTCACTTATTTGTCTAAAGAGATGACTGCATTGGACAACTGCAAAGTTTTTGTTATGAGAGACAAGAGGAAGGATTGAACATAGAGTTCAGTCATAATTGTTGCAGATATTATAATGGACTCACACTGTATGCAAATTTCAAGTTCATTTTGTTCATGTTGCTGCAGCACACTAGGAAATGTATATAATTCCAAACAATAATCCAATAAAGCTGAGTGATGCCACTTAATATCAAGCATTGGCCAAAACTTTTTCAACAGTTATAGATAAGTTTAGTATAGTATATTGTGCCATGTTACTGCTTAGCAACCATAAGAATTAATTCATAGAGGGCTGCCACATGCTATCTTGTACCTGAATTAGGTGCAGCATGCCCCCAAACTGCTTGTTCTTGTAACAGTCTTTAAAAGTTAGTTTAAGCTAAACCTCCCATGCACATATCCACAAAATAATAACCCTACCTTGATGGTGAATCATGTTGAAAATTGTTTATTTCATCAAATGTAGAAGGGGATCATAAATTCTGTTCAATAAAAGGAGAATGTTAAGAATGTGGATTCACATGCCAGGTAGATATAGTAATAAATTTGACAACTAGAATTACTGTAATAAAAAGAATAGATTTTTATTGGCAGGGCAAGACTCTTGTACTAATCTATAAAACATAAATGCCATTAAAAAATCTTATATTTAATGATATGCATGTAAATTTCCCAAAGAATGTCATCCCCATCCAGGATCTTGCACTATCTGCTAATCAAAAATGTTAACATAAATTAATTGGCTAGAAATCAATATATAAGTAAATAACTAAACAGTAAATAGTAAGTAAGTGTGGTGTTTCTAAATAAAAATCTTTGAACAAGGTGTAATATCTTTGGGAGGACTTAAAAAATGACCGTGATGTTTGACAAGATAAAGATAAGTTAATGCAGCAGCAACAATGTTATTTGACTGTGGATTAATAAAGTAATGTTTCCATTTTCTTCCCTCCCAGTGGGTAAAGAATGTAAATGAGGAAGGCATGGCAAAGAAAGAATGAACTATGAGAAAGTATAATGTATCTGGACTGCCCCTAAGGAGGGTTAAGGTTCTTTCTTCTCCTTTCAATGAAGTCTCAGTATTGCCTTTGATATTAAACCACAATAGCCTTTTAGTAAAAGTTTTATATTAAATTCTTTCTCTGCCAAGCACTTCTTAAATGACAAAAGCAAATGATAGTATATACTCTCTAGATAGGTGATGTCTTTATTTGTGGAAAAAAAGTAATTTTTGTAATAATGGCTGTCTAGCCACTCTTCACCAAGCTAAAAGCAGAAAAGCTTTACAACGAACCTTATCTTACAGCCTAGTAACTGCCTAGTTTCTTTTATGGCAGCTCCTGGGTCTAAATCATCTCTGAAGTCCTCAAAGCCTCTAGTACAAATCATAGCCCTTTTTGGGTACTTAAATGTATTTGTTGCAAAATTGAATAAATGAAGCACCCTTTAACTTAGCCCTGAAAAATGAAAGGGAAGTGTATAAAGTAAAAGCATTTCTGTTTCCAGTTCTTCAAAGGCAAATCAGTAAAGGAGGAATGGAATCACTAAAATTTTGTCCCATTGTACCAGTTATCATAGGCATTACTTCTCATATTGATGAACTGCTTTTGGAAAACTTAACATTTTTAATGTTTATGATCATTTTAAATTGCTTTTACAATCTATAGCTACTATCTTAAGCACAAGCAAAAGAGTCAATAATATCCTTTGAGAATTATTCACAAATGTCTAATGTTAAGTATATATGAAACTAATTTTTTTCTGATTAAACATCTTATATCATTTTTTAAAATAAAAATCAGATATATTATGAAAAACTGTACTGTTATTTTCTTAGCTCTGCACTTAAAAGCACACTGGAAAGATACTTAGAAGGCCATTGCATTAAAATATTTTTTTAATTATAGGACTATGAATTTGGAAAGAACGTAAAATGTTAATTTAATTTGTTTTCCATTTATAGGTACAAAAATGCTTAAATTATTTACTCATCTTCCTATTTTTAATTACTCCTGGAGATTAATCTTAAAACAAGTTTAGTAACTATCTTTTTTTTGAAAGTTGGGATTATTCATCCCATGTGTATCTAATCTGCATGGTCTCCTTCATGCTATAGTTTAAACAATTTTTTTTCCTGACAACTTTTGCTTTCAGAGTCACAGCTACAAAAGCATATGTCAATTTTGTCATTTGATTAAATAAAAATATTATTTGATGATGTATATAATTTTTGACATAAGAACTTTAAAATTATAGATATCATAATTCAGTGGTTGCTACTTGTCAGTCACAATTCTAAGCAGTTGAAATTTATTTAATTTTCACAGTGACACTATAAAGTGTGCATTATTACTTGTATTACTTTTTCTCACATGAGAAGTCTCTGGATATACAGTAAGTCCCCTACATATAAACGAGTTCTGTTTGGAGAATGTGTTAGTAAATCCAATTTGTTCGTTAAGTCCAACAAAGTTAGCCTAGGTACCCAACTAACACAATTGACTATATAGTACTGTACTGTAATAGGTTTATAATACTTTTCACATAAGTAATACATAAAAATAAATAAAAAAACAAAGAAAACATTTTTAATCTTACAGTACGGTACCTTGAAAAGTACAGTAGTACAGTATGACAGCTGGCATTACAGGAGCTGTCATCGAGTGAACAGGCAAGAAGAGTTACTGACTGGAAGATAGGTGGGAGATGGTAGAGCTGAAGGATCGTCATCAATAGGAGATGGAGGGCAAACTGCAATTTCACTCATGCCTGATGTCAATGGAACTCATGTTCGCATCTTTGAAAGTTCTTAACTTGAAGGTTCGTATGTAGAGGACTTACTGTATAATAACTCTCTACCTATAACCACTATAATGTGAGTTGGAGGGACCCTCTGTAGGGGAGGAAAAAATTTTCTCTCATAGATTCAGTTCCAGTATCTGAAGATTAAACTAACAAAAGACAGATTAACAAGAGAAAAAGGTTTATTTTGTATGCATACGGGAGACAACAAAAGAAGTAGCTAGTTCACTAAGTGGTTAAAGTTAAAAGCTTATATACCTAACTTAGTAGAGGAAGGGAGTGGGGTAGAAAAGGCTTTTATGGGGATAAGAAATATATTTCCTTAGGAAAGATGAAAGGGTTTTTAGGAGAACAGATGGTAGATAAGAAAATTTGTGATAATATTTGTCTATACCAGTATGAGTGGTCTTTCTGTCAAGGTCAGGATCATAAAACTCCCCTAGAGAATGGATTTATGTAACTTCATGTTGATGAAAAAAATTAATAGTCAATCTAAGAAAGAAATAGAGAATTTTATTTGAGCCAACCTGAGGATTTTAACCTAGGAGATGGTCTCTCAGAAAGCTCTGAGGACTGGTCTGCCTATTAGAGGTCAAAGCACAGTTATGTAAACTTTTGAGACAAAGATTACTTTAGATCAAAGAAACATATGGACAGTTTACATAGTCCAGATCTGCATGTACCAAGTGAGTAGCTGGTCATTGTGACCCCTTACAGAATTAAGAAAGGAATCTTACTTCCTAAAGAGTTACCTTGCTGGGTCCAAGAGAAAATAGCCTATTTTTTTTTCCAGTCTAGCAGGCATTCCTGTGTCTTCCTAGGGGATCTAGTTAATGCATAATGCAGATGCACAATGCACACTAAAGGGGAGATGGTGGTGGCACAAATTACAGAGAAAATTTTCTGTTTAAATTTTTCTTGTTCTGCTTTAAAATAATTTTATTTCATCAGTTCCCACTTTTGTGTGTGTGTGTGTGGTACGCGGGCCTCTCACTGCTGTGGCCCCTCCCGCTGCGGAGCACAGGCTCCGGACGTGCAGGCCGAGCGGCCATGGCCCACGGGCCCAGCCGTTCCACAGTACATGGAATCCTCCCGGACCAGGGCACGAACCCGCGTCCCCTACACCAGCAGGCGGACTCCCAACCACTGTGCCACCAGGGAAGCCCCCTTCAGTTCCCACCTTTGATCATTAATCTTTGATAGAATGTGTAGGTGATTAAATATTTGGTCCCTTGACGCCAGGGTGGTTGCTTACCTGCCCTGTATCCATCATGTCTCTCAATGCTGGGTTTCAATATCCTAGTTCTTTATTTTCTTTTAGGGGGGGTTGTACTGGTAAGATATCTGTCAAGGACTAACAGTCAATTCCAAATTGTCCAGTAGGACTTATGCCAACTTTACCTTGCATGTGCATTGTGCATGTCTACTATTTTATAGAGAACTATAGATGTGATCAATAGTTTAAAGTTGTTTAGATATCTTTATCTTAATAGGAGTAGGTGACACACAGTGCAAAATACAAGAAATAATCACTTTGTAAGTTACACTAACTGTAAACAAAATTGCCAATAGGAGTAATAGTGTCATTAGTAAAGATTTAAGCCAAGATCCTCCTAAACCAAACCATTCTCCTAGTGTTTCCCCTAAACTGGGAAGAGGATCACTCACAATGGAAATTGATTTTTCATATGCATCATAAGATGGATTACATTAGAAGACTAATCAGGTTTAAAAACACAACATTCAATATGTATTATAACACAGGTTCTCCCTTGGGAATCAGTTAGAATAACAAGACCATGCGATTCTGAATGACTGATTTTATCATCATGGAGACTTCCAAATTGAGCAAGCTAATGGATTGATTACTGTCATTCTAAGCTTGCTGAGTAAATTTTGTTAACACCTCTATGTGAGTAATGACATCTTCTATTCCAAGGAAGGAACAGATATCATGGCCAAATGATCATACCATTAGAAATCTGATTGAATCCAGCATGCTCACATTAAAGACAGATTGGCAGAGGTTGTTTCCAAGGCTACTTGTAGGTGACCTTGAGCCCAAAGGAAACTAATCGTGTGTCTTCCTAACTAACCTGGGGAAGTCAAGGATATAAATTTGTTCCACAAATCCATTGGGTCCCTTTAGGAGCTACCCATTATGTCCCTGGTCATCTTAACCAGTCAGTTCCATATCAATCACTGGTCCTCAAAGTTATGGTATATTGACAATTTTCAGGTGCTATCCACCCTAATTTACAAGTTATTGTTAGGTTGATTATCTTTGGTATTAATATGTGTGGTTTGCTCCCAGCAAAGAAGGACCTTCATATTTAGGTGGTCCTATCCCAGTGTCAGCCAAATAAATCCATACCACAACTGGGGAATAATGCCACCACAGAGATGGTTTGTTATGTTTTTAGGTTTAGCTGCAGCACAATGTTCCGATTAGGATTGAGTAACATTGAGTAAAAAAGAATATTTATGACTAGGTTCAGAACAGCTGTCATTAATTGGCAAAGTTAAGAGGGTCCTACTTAATGATATTGATGGTGATTTACATGGTAGTAGAATTTGTTTCTTCTAAAATAAAATCTCTAAGGGCTAGCCAATCTGAATCCTGGAGAGGTGAAACCCACCAGGGTAATCCAGAAGTGCTGGACATTGGTAATTGGCCACAAACACAGCAATTGGATTGAGTTTTTGAAACTTGCATATGATTAAGCCCAAGAAAAAAATGTTTGGTTCATAAGCAAAAAGTGTGAGCAATTATGAAAGTAATTGCTATACAGACCTGGTCCAGCATCTCAGATCAGCTCTCTATTTCAGATGTTACCTTCTTCTTGCCCTGTTCTGGTAGTGCTGGTTTTAGTTAGTAGAAGCCAGATGTCGAAACAGGAGTTGCAGTCCATTCAGAGGGGGAGGCCTTTTTGAGGTGGGAAATGTGAATCCAAGAGCTTACTCCTATAAAGTTTTGCAGCACAGAGACTTGTAAATAAGGCCTGATATGGCCCTTTCTAATGTGGCTGTAAAGAGTCCTTTATCTATGTCTTTTGCAATAGACAAAATCTCCACGCCATAACCCATGGTCCTTAAGGTCTTCGTCTCCTGAGAGTTTGCTGTGGAAGGAAGTAGTTACTAAATTTTTAATTTTCTTTCAGTGCTTTAACAAGTCCTTGGCAATAATGTAATAAATCACCATTAAGTAATGCTGGTTCATCCATGTTTTCATCTAAGTTCATAGGTGGCCCAGTGATTATTTCAAAAGGAGACAATTGATATTTGCTAAAAGGAGTGAACTAAGATTGAGAAGCACTAATGGGGAAGATTTGGCTATGAAAGATGAAAAGCCTCTGAGAGTTTTGCCAATTGAGTTTTTGTTTTTTGTTGTTTTTTTTAATACATTTATTTATTGGCTGTGTTGGGTCTTTGTTTCTGTGCAAGGGCTTTCTCTAGTTGTGGCGAGAGGGGGCCACTCTTCATCACAGTGCACGGGCCTCTCACTGTCGCAGCTTCTCTTGTTGTGGAGCACAGGCTCCAGATGTGCAGGCTCAGTAGTTGTGGCTCACAGGCCCAGTTGCTCCGCGGCATGTGGGATCTTCCCAGACCAGGGCTCGAACCTGTATCCCCTGCATTGGCAGGCGGATTCTCAACCACTGTGCCACCAGGGAAGCCTGAGTTTTTTTTAATTTAATTTAATTTTTTTACTGGAGCATAGTTGCTTTACAATGTTGTGTTACTTTCTGCTGTACAGCAAAGTGAATCAGTGTGCATATACATATATCCCCTCTTTCTTGGATTCCCTTCCCATTTAGGTCACCATAGAGCACTGAATAGAGTTCCCTGTTCTATACAGTAGGTTCTCATGAGTTATCTATATTATACATAGTAGTGTATATATGTCAATCCCAATCTCCCAATTCATCCCACCCCCCTTCCCCACCCCCAGTATCTGTACATCCATTCTCTATATCTGTGTCTCTGTTTTGCAAATAAGTTCATCTGTATCATTTTTCTAGATTCCACATGTAAGTGATATTATACGAAATTTGTTGTTCTCTTTCCGACTTACTTCACTCTGTATGACAGTCTGTAGGTCCATCCATATCTCTACAAATGACCCAATTTCTTTCCTTTTTATGGCTGAGTAATATTCCATTGTATATATGTACCACATCTTCTTTATCCATTCTTCTGTTCATGGATATTTAGGTTGTTTCCATGTCCTGACTATTGTAAATAGTGCTGCAGTGAACGCTGGGGTGCATGTATCTTTTTGAATTATGGTTTTCTCTGGGTATATGCCCAGTAGTGGGATTGCTATGGTAGTTCTACTTTTAGTTTTTTAAGGAACCTCCATAGTGTTCTCCACAGTGGCTGTATCAATTTACATTCGCACCAACATGTGTGAGAGAACCCTTTTCTCCACACTCTCTCCAACATTTATTGTTTGTAGATTTTTTTTTTTTTTTTTTTTTGGTGGTACGCAGGCCTCTCACTGTTGTGGCCTCTCCCATTGTGGAGCACAGGCTCCAGACATGCAGGCTCAGCAGCCATGGCTCACGAGCCTAGCCGCTCTGTGGCATGTGGGATCTTCCCAGACCGGGGCACGAACCTGTGTCCCCTGCATCGGCAGGCGGACTCTCAACCACTGCACCACCAGGGAAGCCCTTTGTAGATTTTTTGATTATGGCCATTCTGAACAGCCTGAGGTGATACCTTATTCTAGTTTTGATTTGCATTTTTCTAATAATTAGTGATGTTGAACATCTTTTCATGGGTTTGTTGGCCATCAGTATGTCTTCAGTGGAGAAATGTCTATTTAGGTCTGCTGCCCATTTTCTGATTGGGTTATTTGTATTTTTGATATTGAGCTGCATGAGCTGTTTGTATATTTTGGAGATTAATCCCTTGTCAGTTGCTTCATTTGCAAATATTTTCTCCCATTCTGAGGGTTGTCTTTTCATATTGTTTATGGTTTCCTTTGTTGTGCAAAAGCTTTTAAGTTGCATTAGGTCCCATTTGTTTATTTTTGTTTTTATTTTCATTACTCTAGGATGTGGGTCAAAAAAGAACGTGCTGCAATATATGTCATAGAGTGTTCTGCCTATGTTTTCCTCTAAGAGTTTTATAGTGTCCAGTCTTACATTTAGGTCTTTAATCCATTTTGAGTTTAATTTTGTGTATGGTGTTAGGGAATGTTCTAATTTCATTCTTTTACATGTAGCTGTCCAGTTTTCCCAGCACCACTTATTGAAGAGACTGTCTTTTCTCCATTGTATATTCTTGCCTCCTTGGTCATAGATTAGGTGACCATAGGTATGTGGGTTTATCTCTGGGCTTTCTATCCTGTTCCATTGATCTATAGTTCTGTTTTTGTGCCAGTACCATACTGTCTTGATTACTGTAGCTTTGTAGTATAGTCTAAAGTCAGGGAGTCTGATTCCTCCAGCTCTGTTTTTCTTCCTCAAGATTGCTTTGGCTATTCGTGTTCTTTTGTGTTTCCATACAAATTGTGAAATTTATTGTTCTAATTCTGTGAAAAATGCCCTGAGTAATTTGATAGGGACTGCATTGGGTCTGTAGATTGCTTTGGGTAGTATATTTATTTTCACAATATTGATTATTCCAATCCAAGAACATGGTATATCTCTCCATCTGTTTGTGTCATCTTTGATTTCTTTCATCAGTATCTTAGCGTTTTCTAAGTTCAGTCCTTTGCCTCCTTAGGTAGGTTTATTCCTAAGTATTTTATTTTTGTTGCAATGGTGAATATGATTGTTTCTTTAACTTCACTTTCTGAAGTTTCATTGTTAGTGTATAGGAATGCAAGAGATTTTTATGTATTAATTTTGTATCCTGCAACTTAACCAAATTCACTGATTAGCTCAGTAGTTTTCTTGTGTCATCTTTAGGATTTTCTATGTATAGTATTATGTCATCTGCAAACAGTGAGAGTTTTACTTCTTCTTTTCCAATTTGGATTCCTTTTATTTCTTTTTCTTCTCTGATTGCCATGGCTAGGACTTCCAAAACTATGTTGAATAAAAGTTGTGAGAGTGGACATCCTTGTCTTCTTCCTGATCTTAGAGGAAGTGCTTTCAGTTTTTCACCTTTGAGAATGATGTTTTCTGTGTGTTTGTCATATATGGCCTTTATTCTGTTGAGGTAGGTTCCCTCTATGCCCACATTCTGGAGAGTTTTTATCATAAATATTGAATTTTGTCAAAAGCTTTTTCTGTATCTATTGAGATTATCATATGGTTTTTATTCTTCAGTTTGTTAATATGGTGTGTCACATTGATTGATTTGCATATATTGAAGAATTCTTGCATCTCTGGCATAAATTCTGCTTGATCATGGTGTATGATCCTTTTAATGTGTTGTTGGATTTGGTTTTCTAGTATTTTGTTGAGGATTTTTGTGTCTATATTCATCAGTGATACTGGCCTGTAATTTTCTTTTCTTGTGATATCTTTGTTTGGATTTGGTATCAGGGTGATGGTGGCCTCATATAATGAGCTTGGGAGTGTTCCTCCCTCTGCAATTTTTTTGGAAGGGTTTGAGAAGGATGGGTGTTAGCTCTTCTCTAAATGTTTGATAGAATTCTCCTGTGAAGCCATCTGGTCCTGTACTTTTGGTTTTTGGAAGATTCCTAATTGCAGTTTCAATTTCATTACTTGTGATTGGTCTATTTATATTTTCTATTTCTTCCTGGTTCAGTCTTGGAAGGTTGAACCTTTCTAAGGATTTGTTCATTTCTTCCAGGTTGTCCATCTTTTTGTGGCATATAGTTGCTTGTAGTAATCTCTTATGATCCTCTGTATTTCTGCTGTGTCAGTTGTAACCTCTCCTTTTTCATTTCTAATTTTATTGATTTTAGTTCTCTAGCTTTTTTTCTTGATAAGCCTTGCTAAAGGTTTATCAATTTTGTTTATCTTCTCAAAGAACCAGCTTTTAGTTTCATTCATCTTTGCTATTGTTTTCTTTATTTCTATGTCATTTGTTTCTGCTCTGATCTTTATGATTTCTTTCCTTCTACTAACTTTGGGTTTTGTTTGTTCTTCTTTCTTTAGTTGTTTTAGGTGTAAGGTTAGGTTGTTTATTTGAGATTTTTCTTGTTTCTTGAGGTGGGATTGTATTGGTATAAACTACCCTCTTAGAACTGCTTTTGCTGCATCCATAGGTTTTGGGTCATCGTGTTTTCATTGTCATTTGTCTCTAGGTGTTTTTTGATTTCCTCTTTGGTTTCTCAGTGATGCATTGATTATTTAGTAGCATATTGTTTAGCCTCCATATGTTTGTGTTTTTTACAGGTTTTTTTTTTCTGTAATTGATTTCACCAACTGAGTTTTGATAGTACCATTAGTCCTTTCTACCATTCCTGAAGATTGGGGATGATAAGTGGAGTGAAAATGCATTATTGGTCAAATATACAAATGGATTTAATTATTTGTCCAGGAAAGTGGGTCCCTCAGTCACTATGCAACTCAGAAAGGATCCCCCAAACAGGAATTATTCTTTCCCATAGCAATTTACCTACTGATAAAGTCATTGCTCTCTTGCAGGGAAAAGCTTCAACCTGGTGTGAAAACAATACAGATCATTACCAAAGTATATTAATATCCTTGAGATGGTGGCATTTGGACAAAATCCAATTGCCATACCTCAAAAGGTCCCTTAGGAAGGGAAAAGTGACCTTGAGATCCATGAAGTGGTTTTCTGGGATTATATATAAGGCAAATGGTGTATTGGGCATATGCCTTGTGGGCTTCTGTAGTGGTGGGTTTCCAAATATATCTTTTTCCTCATAAATTCACTCATTTCCCAGAATTTGCTACTTTTAGTCAGATAAGGGAAATTCTTAGAAGACTTTTTCTGCATGTGTTGAATCTCAAATGTCTTTAGCTTAAAATAATATTTATGTCAACTCTGGGCTTCTAAGTGGCTCCTCACACTTCCATGCATTTACAGTAATAAAAAAGACAGTACTGTTCATTACATAACTATTGAATAACTTCATTCATTTGAAGAACATCTTGATATAATATGCTCACTGTGTGTTCCATGATGAGCAATTTACTGCCCATGTATTCTATTTAATATAATCTATAGATATCACAATTAGTAACCTACATTTAATGGCCCCCAGAGGGGCAAAATTCTCTTTCCTGTTCTAGGGTATATATTCAAATATCCTGTCTTACAGATTTTGTATTTACAAGTAAATATAAAGCAAATTTGTGGGCTTTTGCTCAACTCTTGGGATTGAAACCAATTGGAGGTTTTTATGACATATTGATGCAAGAATCTATGTAATTACTTCATAGTTTTTTTTTTTAAATGCCCTATAAATACAGTGAAGAAGCATCTTAGTTTTCCCTGAAAAGTCAATTTGTGCCTGCTGCACTGAGGTCCCATACGTGTCTTGGTTTAGATGATAAAATAGGTGGTTATGTTCCCTATAAACTCACCTCTGACAGTGGAGTTATTATCCTACTGACCTTTTTACAGAGGAGAAAAATACTGGGTGACTAGTGCATGTTTCCTTAGCTGTAGCAGGTATCCTGAAAGGACAATCTGCAGTAAAATGGAAGAGTAAAAATAAAAGTACGGAAATGGTAAATAAAATAAAGAAAGAGATGTTTGATCTCTTAAATAGTCCATAAAATATTCTTGAAGTTTCACAGAACGATAAACTCTATAGGAAGATGCTGTTGTTTACAAATTGCTTAACAAATTGTGAATGACAATGGATAGTTGAGCTCTCAACTCATTTCACGATGCTAAGACTAAAAAAAGCAGTTACCTCTCTGATTTCTGTGAACAATATTGTGGGCTTTTTTTCGTTTATTGCAGATCTTTAACCCTATGATCACAGAGAAAATGGTTTTAAAACTGTGATAAAAATGAAATTTCATTGCACTGCCAATCATGTCGTACCTATTTTCACCGGTTTCTCAGGAATTTGCTTATTGTATGCTTAAGTTCTATAAATATGGCCTCATTGATTCCTCTAAAAAAGAGTTAATTGAATTTCAAGTAGATTGAAATGATGTTTTCATTCTGATGTAAGGGAACAAAATTTGCCATCCAAATTGTGTCTCTTTGGCATGAGAATTAATTTACGCTGATTATTTTTGAGGTCCAGAAGACTCAAGAAGAATCTTTGACCTTCCCCCTAACCGCAAGAAGAATGTAGATAGAGGACCTGTTCCAGGAAGGCAGCCATCACCATAGATAACTGTAGTATGAACTAGGTGTATAGAAAGGGAGGAACCTTGCAAAATCTGTGTGTTAAAATTCTTCTCTGTGTCCCATTGTCTCTGCATGGCCCAGCAAACATTTGCTTTTCCTTCTTGTCAGTTGCCTTGCTCTCTTTTGAGGTTCCAAACCACAACCCACAACGTCGTCTTTTGTCTTTAGCTGAAGATGGTTTTTAAGGTGAGGGCTTCAGTCGTTTTGGCTAGCTACTCACTTTGCCTGGGTCTCTTCCATGTGTACATGTTACTAAACTTTTGTTTGATTTTCTCGTGTTAATTTGCCTTCTGTCAATTTAATTCTTAGACCAGCCAGAAGAACCTAGAAAGATAAAGGAAAATTTCTTCTCCCTGATACAATACTTTTAGTCACTAAAAACAAATCTGGGGAACAATTTTGTAAAAATCAACATATAAAATATTAGCTATAAATATACTTTATCTGAAATCTGAAAATTCAGTATTACCACTTATAAATTAGATGATTACTACAAATAAGACTGGTTAAATCCATTGACCATTTTCTTATTGCTTGTCAACATCATTAAACATAATTTCTGGTGTTGCTGTAGCACTTAGAAAAAAGTTGAAATACCATACTTATAATAGGAATAGTATGATTAATATTAAAAATGATTTTAAAAATATCTTTGACTATTACAGTATCACTTGACTTAATTTTCATAGTATTCATGTGTCAAGGCTAATCTGTTAAGTAAAACTGTTTTACGTTCCAGAAAAATGGCAACTGTAAGTTCAGTCATTTTATTCATCATTATCAGATAATCTTTTTCAATAACACATTTATTCAATCCTTACTTTAGATGACTTACTTCATATGACTGTTCTTACTTTCATTATAGTTAAGGCTAGAGTATACTTTAATTTTTTCTTTTAAAAATACAATAGTTTAATCAGTATAGTTCAAACAAAACTGTACTAAAATTAATTGCTTTTGAAAGAGTCAAATATTTTATCATTAAATTTACAAGTTAATTTGCTAGATTTATTTTTAATGCTAGTTTTTCTTTCCTTTTGTAAAATATATACACAGTGAAATTTTATTTATTTATTATTATTATTTTATTTTTTTTACTGTTTTTCCTCAAGATTTGTATGATATATGCATACTTTATTTTTTTTAAATTTTATTTTTGGCTTCATTGAATATTCATTGCTGCACGCGGGCTTTCTCTAGTAGTGGCGAGTGGGGGCTACTCTTTGTTGCAGTGCGTGGGCTTCTCATTGTGGTAGCTTCTCTTGTTGCGGAGCACGGGCTCTAGGCACATGGGCTTCAGTAGTTGCAGCACCCGGGCTCAGTAGTTGCGGCACCCAGGCCCTAGAGCGTGCAGGCTTCAGTAGTTGTGGCACATGGGCTCTAGGGCATGTAGGCTTTAGTAGTTGTGGCACGTGGGCTCAGTAGTTGTGGCTCGTGGGCTCTAGAGCGCAGGCTCAGTAGTTGTGGCACACGGGCTTACTTGCTCTGCGCCATGTGGAATCTTCCCAGCCCAGGGATCGAACCCGTGTCCCCTGCATTGGCAGGCGGATTCTTAACCACTGTGCCACCAGGGAAGTCCCCACACTGAAATTTTAGAAACATGAAATTAGAGAAATTAAAATGCCGTGTAACACCAACATTCATAAATAACAACTATTAATATTTTTATATGTTATATCATTGCTTTTCCATTGCTATTGGTATGTTTTATAGTGAAGACCCTTATGTAACGGCTTTCTGTGATCACATCTTTCCTTCCTTCAGCAGGCTACAGTCTCTCTAATGTCACTTTATTAGGAGCTAAATTTATTTACAGTAAAGGTGGTAAGTCTGCACACTTTTTCCTTTGGTTCCATTGAGCCTCCCACTTATTAAACTTGAAACTAAGGTCATTTCCTACTTTGATTTGCTTACTTATGAACCTAAATCAAATTATCCTAAAAAAGATTTACAACTAGGGCCACGGGCCACACAGAGTACAGCTCTCCAAAAGAATCTTGGAATACTTGGAGACATTCTTGGTGGTGACAGTGCAAGGGCGATTTAGTGTGTGGTTCCAAGGAAGCTAAACGTCCTGCAATGCACTGGACATTTCCTGATCAAAAGACAAACCCTTACCATTGGAAACAGCCTTTAAGAAGAGTGTTTGTACTTTTAAGAAAAAGATCTTACCTTTGCTTAGGATATGAGAATGTATGTGTTGGCTCTAAGCATCTTTCCTCTTCTGAGTTCTGTTTCAAATTATGTCTCAGTATGCTTCACACATCATGATTGGGGGTTGTGATATTTTTCCTAACTGCATTGTAGATGGAACATCTCTCTTCCATTTTATTGTTTATTTTTGTGGTTGTCGGTGGATTCAAGGAACCACGAGTATGTCCAGTAGATGTCTTTTACCAACCTTAACCTCTACCTGAGGATATTTAAATGTATGTGAAAAAGGAATAAGTGAAATAAATGGCACAGTAATGGTTCTGTAAAGAAGAGTGGGGTTAGGATATCAGGTATATTAGAAATAATAGGGTATATATAGGGAAGGGCCATGTCATTCCTTACGTTAGTGAAGAAAGGATGGGTCATATGCCAATAATTGGTGGTTACAGGAAATTAAAGATACTCTTCCATATTAGTGCTGTTTTCCCCAGCCTAAACCTCTCTTGGAAATTCTAAATTCTTAGATTCAAGTGCTTTCTCAACCTTGCTATTTGAATGGATATTATATTACCTCAACCTTAGAAAACCAAAAACTGAACTTGTGACCATCTACCTTGAGAACCTTTTCTGTTCATAGCCTTCCTCATCTCATTTTACCAAAACTCCATCTTTGCATTTGCACAGATTAAGGACACTAGAGTCATCCTTGACTCATTTCTTTTGCAATCTAAGTTCAATACAACAGAAAACTATAACAGCCATATCTTAAGAGCACACATAAAATATGACCACTTCTTACTCCTTCCACTGCTCTAACACTAGAGCAAGCCACCATCATCTATTACTTTGATTACTGTAATAGACTCTAATTGGTCTTTCTGCTTTTGCACACTTTCATTGTATGGTCCATGCACTAGAAAACTGCCTGGCACACCCTTATCCTTTTTGTTCAGGGCTAATTTCTTCACCTCTTTCAAGTCTTTACTCAAATGTTACTCTCTTATTAGAGACTATAATTAACCACACTATTTAATACCTCCCTTCCTCAGACTCCTGATTTCTCTTACCTCGTTTTACTTTTTGTTTTTTTAATTCAAATAGTTATTTCCTTTAGATGATTTATTTTAATCCATTTATTATGTTTGCTTCTTCTTATTCAAGGCACCAAGTGATCTTGTCAGTTTTATTCAGTGGTATATCCTAAGTGCCTCGAACAGGGTCCAGCACAGAGCAGGTGCTCAGAAAATAATTGTTGATTGAATGAATGAATGTAAAGCTGAGAGGGGAGATTATCTGTTGAGAGTGATTAAAGGATAAGGTAGGACATGCAAAAATTTCTCTTTCTCCTGCAGTATCAATTTTCCTCATTATTGTTTTATTGTTTGTTAATATATAAACATGTTGTGATTTCTCTGGTCCATAAAGAAAAACCTTCTTTGACCATATTTTCTCCATCCAGTAAGCCTTTTGCCTTACATTGTAGCAAAACTCTAAAAATTATTTTTCCCATCTCCACTTTATCCTCTATCATTCAATTTTCAACCCAACTCTCAGGTACTTACTTATTTGAAACAGCTCTTTTCAAGCCTCCAAAAACTTCCATGTAAGTCAAATGTTAATGACCATGTATCAGTCTTTAACATATTTTGTATCTCAAAACATTTGGTACAGTTGGTCCTGCCTCTTTCTTGGAAATATTTCTCCATGCAATCCTAATTTCCCTCCTACCACTTGGAAAACTCCCAGTAAATCTTTCTCTTTTCTACCTTTTAAGTGTTGGGGAACTCCATTTCTTATAATAAGACCTTTACAACTACTCTGGGTGCTTTTTACACTAATCCCATACATTTTATTATAATTTATAAGGTAAATATTCCCAAATATATTAAATATATCTCTATTGACATATTCCAAGCTACAGACTTATGTAAGATATTGCTTAATATCTCCACTTAAACTTTTTTTTAATATCCATACTTCTACCCAGTTCTCTCCTTCTAATCTATTCCAAACCAGTAGTCACAGTCATATATTTAAAATGTAAATTAGGTTGTTATTTTATCATATATATGAAACACTCTTTTTCATACCTTACTAAGCCCTCCATAGATTGGCCTATATCTAACTTTCTAAAAATATTTTCTCCCAATCTTTTCAGTGTATCTGCTTAAGCTATACTGGCCTTCTTAATATCTCATCTCAGGGATGTTTCAGTTATTGTTCCTGAACCATATGTCCCCATAATTCATCCTGGTTCCTGCTCACATGTTACATTCTTACCTTTCTATCTAAAATTACATCATTGCTTGCTTTTTTGTAGCACTAAATAAACCCCAAATAATATTTTTTGTTCACTTGATTGTTACCTATTTTCATTCCTCTGATAAAGCATAATGTAGGCAAGGATCATGGCCATTTTATTTCTCTTTAAAAAGATTTGGTCTCTATGTAAATAAAAGTATATTTAAGAAGAGGCTTGCATGCCATGAGGTTTAAGATAAACAGGTGTGTCAGGGGTCCCAGAGACCACCCTGAAACTTGATAATTCACCAGGAGGACTCAGAAAATAGTGTTATACTAATGGTTATAAGTATTTTTTACAGTGAAAGAATACAAATTAAAATTAGCAAGAGGAAAAGGTATATAGTCAGTGTCCAGCAGAAACCAGGCATAATCTTCCAGGTGTCTTTTTCTAGTGCAGTTATAAGGGTATGCTTAATTCTTCCCTCAACAATGTGTGACGACACATGCAAAGTGTTGTCAACCAGGGAAGCTCACCCAAGCCTTGGTGTCCAGGGTTTGTGTTGGAGGTCAATCACATAGACATGTAGCTCCTGAATGACTGACCATAGATACTCAGATTCCAGCCCCCCAGAGCAAAAACAGGCGAAACACTATAAATCACATTGCTAGCATAAACTACATGATCAAACTGGTCCCTTATAGCCAAAGTCCTTAGGCATAGAAAAACACACTTGTAAGTTTAAATATGAGCTGGCCAACTAGTCCTTTTTTGTGAATGTGCAGAGTTCAGACAACCCAGGGCTGCTGAGTTGACCCTTTCCTGCACAAAGGGAAGTAAGTTTAATAGAAGAAGCTACTATTAAAAAAATAAAGCTTGGATGTTCTCCAAGATGTACAGGTTATAAGTAAGTAGTCTTCACTTTGTGTGATTCTGATATGCACACAGTTCAGTTACCATGGTTTAGTTAAAATAAGACCCATACTCCAACAACATGGTTCAATTTTTAACTACCACGAAGTATTAACTGTAATTGCATAAAGTACAAATTTTGCTGCTAATTCTTCATCCACAAATCTGTATGTAAACAAGATGTGTACCATGATTAATGACCAACACATCACTTCTGGTGACTCAGTTTACGCACAGATAGCAAAGGGTGTAGTTGTGTTACATCCTTGTCTCCCAATGATAAATCTCCATGACATATTCCAAAAATGGAACCACATATATGAAATATATATTACATATAATATATGGGTATTCTATATTAATAGTTTCTAGATATTATAGCTATATATATCTATATGTAATATTTTATATAGTAATATCTATATAGGAATATTATACTTAGGTATATAATAAAGAAGATACTGTTGACAAAAAATTAATCTGTTGATCTAAGAAAGAAATGGAAAATTTTATTTGAGCCAAATTTGAGGATTATAACCTGGGAAGAGCATCTCAGAAAGCTCTGAGAACTGTCCCACCCATTAGAAGTCAAGTTTTTTGACACAGAGGACTGTACATTAAATGACGTATTATTGACTGTCTTCACAATACAGATCTAAGCATCATTTTGATTCCTTACAAGATCAAGGAGAAATGTTATCTTTTAAGGAAGGAGGTGTCTTGTTGATACTAGGAGAATGTTGCTCTTTATGGCTGAGCAGTTATTTCTGCTGATAGAGGAGGTTTGGTCGATGCACAATGCAGATACACAATGCACAGTGGGGGGAAGAGAGGAGGGCAAAGGGCAGAGAAAAATTTTTATGTTTAAATTCTTCTTGTCTTCCCATAAAATATAAATTTTATTTCATAATAATATAGATGAAATAACTGACCCTGGCAATGTTGACACTGCCACCATTCAAGAGACTCTAAATATGCTGCCAGAGGAACTTACTGAAGGTGAATTTTTCAACATAAATGAGGAAAGTGATTATGGTGAAAGAGTGAAGATGAACCAAAGTAAGTGAAAATGATCAAAACACTTCACATTAAAATATCTCTCAGAGATATTTCATGATATTTTTCACAGAACTAGAACAAATAATCCTAAAAATTATATGGAACCACAGAAGACCCAGAATTGCCAAAGCAGTCATGAGGAAAAAGAACAAAGCTGGAGGCATAACACTCTCAGACTTCAGACAATGCTACAAAGCCACAATAATCAAAACAGCATGGTATTGGCACAAAACCAGATAAATGGATCAATGGAACAGAATAGAGAACCCAGAAATAAACCCACACACCTACAGTCAATTATCTTTTGACAAAGGAGGCAAGAATATGCAGTAGAGAAAAGACAGTCTCTTAGGCAAGTGGTGTTGGGAAAACTGGACAGCCAGATGTAAATCAATGAAGTTAGAATACTCCCTCACATCATGCACAAAAATAAACTCAAAATGGCTGAAAGACTTAAATATAATATGACACCATAAAACTCCTAGAAGAGAACATAGGCAAAACATTTTCTGACATAAATCATAGCAGTGTTTTCTTAGGTCAGTCTCCCACTACAAAAGAAATAAAAGCAAAAATAAACAAATGGGACATAATCAAACTTATAAGCTTTCACACAGCAAAGGATACCATCAACAAGACGAAAAGACAATCTACAGACTGGGAGAAAATATTTGCAAATACTGAGACCAACAAGGGATTAATTTCCAAAATATACAAACAACTCATACAGCTCAATATTAAAAACAAACAAACAACCCAATCAAAAAATGGGCAGAAGACCTAAATAGACATTTCTCCAAAGAGAACATACAGATGGCCAACAGGTACGTGAAAAGATGCTCAACATCACTGATTAGAGGAATGTAACTCAAAACTACCATAAGGTATCACCTCACACCAGTCAGAGTGGCCATGATTAAAAAGTCTACAAATAATAAATGCTGGAGATGGTGTGGAGAAAAAGGAACCCCCTACACTGTTGGTGGGAATGTAAATTGGTACAGCCACTATGGAGAACATATGGAGGTCCCTTAAAAAAACTAAAAATAGAGTTACCATATGATCCAGCAGTCCCACTCCTGAGCATATATCTGGGAAAGACAAAAGCTCTAATTTGAAAAGATACATGCAGTCCAATGTTTATATCAGCACTGTTTACAATTGTCAGCAGCACTGTTTAAATTGTCAAGACATGGAAGCAACCTAAGTGTCCATCAATGGATGAATGGATAAAGAAGGTGTGGTATATATATACAATGGAATATTACTCAGCCATAACAAAGAATGAAATAATGCCATTTGCAGCAACATGGATGGACCCAGAAATTATCATACTAAGTGAAGGAAGTCAGACAAAGAAAGACAAATATCATGTGATATCACTTATACATGGAATCTAAAAAAATTATATAAATGAACTTATTTACAAAACAGAAACAGACTCACAGACATAGTAAACAAATTTATGGTTACCAAAAGGGAAAGGGGAGGGGGAGGGGGAGGGATAAATTAGTAGTTTGGGATTAACATATATACACTACTATATATAAAATAAACACCAAGGTCCTACTGTATAGCACAGGAAACTATTCAATGTCTTCTAATAACCTATAATGGAAAAGAATCTGAAAAAGAATGTGTGTGTGTGTGTGTGTGTGTGTCTGTGTCTGTGTGTGTATCATTGAATCACTTTGCTGTACACCAGAAACCAACACAACATTGTAATTCAACTATACTTCAATTTAAAAAAAATATCCATTACCTTTACATACATGCTGTGTAAAAAAGTGTAAAGGAGAATTAGGTGACGTGATAGAGGTGCTAGCTAAAGCTATGGTGGTAATCATATAGCAATATATAAGTGTATCAAATCAACACATTGTACACCTTAAATTCACACAATGTTATATGTCAATTACAGCTCAATAAAATTTTTTTAAAAGTGCAAAGGACAAAATGTCTGTAGCTGATTCAGACTTAGAAAGGAGTATGACAATTTGTTAAGGCATAGAAAAGATGGACTTAATATTGTAAGTTATACAGCAAGAAGAAAGCAATCATTGTTTGAACTATTCTTGATAAGTTTTTTAAATAATGAACTAAAACATTTTAAGCCTCTGTGTTTCCAATGTTTTAAATTGTACTGTACTAAATAAATATTAGTTTCTCTGTATTTTTCATTTCCATATACATTTATAACCAATAGTGTGGGAGGTTTTAATGTTTTAACAAAAATTTATTAAAAGTCATGGAACAATCATGATTTTTCCCATTGATTATTAAAATTGCTTTGCATAGTTTCAGTGTTTACATTCTTATGATCCCACATTACCATACAAAGTGAAAGCTGCTTGTATTTAACAAAAATCATAAAATTTTAGTTATTTGCTTTTATCTATCTGTTACTTCAGGAATTTCTCTTCAGAAATCTTTTCCCTTATGGATTTCTGAAGGACAAGACTGTGACTTGCATATTTTACATAATGAGCACCAGATTGTAAAATTTGAATCAAAGTAAAATACTCCATTGAGCATAATTTATTTGAAATGGATAGGCAATTAACACTGAAATAAGATATGAAAAAACTGAATTAAAAATGTAAATGTCTGTATTATTCTGGAGTTTTAAAATGTATTCTTCCCACTAAGGCAAATATGTACCTAAAAAGATCAAACAGTTTAGCTGCATTCACTTGCCCCAGTTCCCTAATTCCTTGCCATTTATATATGCTATCCTTTAGCTTCTCACTTTCCCTGAGTTTTCCTCAGTTGTATCTCTGTGAAACTCTGCAGTGTTTCCTAACAAAATTTTTAAGCATTAGTCTTATTTGTAGCAATTTGGTGATTTATCTAATAAAAAGTTTATACATATCTTAATATAACTTACTTGAATATGATAGAACAATGTCACAATTTACCAGTTCTTCTATTTCTCAATCTAAAGGGAAATTCACCAACTGTAAGTGAATATTGTGGCTTTAGGATATAAAACCTTAGTATTTTCTCTAACTGTACAGATTTTTTTTTTTTATAGAATCGTAAATACTTTCAAGCTATTTTCTGCATATAGTGAAGGACAGTAGATGCTGTATGGACTTTCAGATGCACTCAGTGCCTTGGGTCAAACTATAACTGACTGACCACTTAAGAATCAAACTTGAGGCTTTGACACTTCCCTAACTTGCTGCAATGGCTACTGTATTTAGCAGATTTGTAGTAAATCTTTTAAAAAATGTATTGTTTAATATTGTGTTCCCACTTCTCCTTTAAAAATATTACAAGGGCTATACCTCCTGTGGCTATTATGGTAGTCAAATCCAGTATAAATGCAATGCTTTGCAATAATGATGTAAATATATGCCTGTTTTGATAGGAAAAAGAAAATGACTGCTTCTTATATTCATTGAAGAATATAAATGAATATATTTGTGTATTATTTGTTAGTACTTCTTCCCTAATGTTAAGAAGTTTTCAGTTTTTTAAAATTTACTTTCAAACAGGAGTTATTAGGAATTTTTTTGGTATAGTCTATTCATTTGGTGATATAGTTTCCAAGAGTTTGTCTGTAAGAGTGATTTCTATGTACTGATTATCATTATGCTGCTGTTCTTTATACCTATGGTTGTTTTGCCAACTATAAGAAACATTTACTTATTTTAGATCATTTTGGCATATGATTAAGGGAAGAAAAATTTGAAATGATTGAAAACATAATATAGGAATTGATTCTTAAATCTGTTGGATCTTTGAAACTTTTTCCCCCTCTACTCTAGTAGGTTGTAGTTATGCAGACTTCTACATTATATACATATTTTGCCCCCATATATATTTTTGTTGTAACTCTTTTCTGCATCTTTTTGTATCCCTGTTTGAAAAGAGAATTTTTGAATGTTAGCAGCTTGAATTCCAATACTGTGGTTGCTAGGAGAGAGGAAGGTATCATGAGACACAACATTTCTCTTTTGGAATTTAAAGTTTGAGTACAAAGGTTGACTAGGAAACCCACATGTCTTACCTATAATCTCTTTAGTAGGATAAAATTCAAATCCTCAGTATGACTTCAGTATGCCACTGAGCAAACCCTGAGCCTTATTGCTACATTCTTTCAGCAGGAAAATAAAAATATAAAATAACTTTTTAAGTGGAGAGATTTCTGAACTTGTTACTCTTTTAGTTTAGGTTGTTCATTAGACTCTTACCTTGTTTGTGATAATAACAATTTAAAGGCAAACAATTTTGGCTGAATTCAAAGGGAAAAATATTAAGATTTCAAGGAGCTTTTTGTTTGGATTTCTAAAGAAATATAATTAGTTGAAGAAGTTGAAATTACTTATTTCTACTTAACCTCTTCATGTATTTAGCTATAGTAAATTGAGTGTGTGTGTGCATATGTGTACAAATATATAAAGTTTATGAAAATTATTACATAAATGAATATTTCTCCTGTTTATATTACAACCTGTCTTTCTCTTTTCTAAGTCAATATGTACTGGACAGTGAGGAGATGGTTTTATTCAGGCTACTGCACTAGAGAGAACATTTATTAATGATGAACATCTCAAATAAAAGGAGGTTTATAGAGTTAGCTACAAAGGAGTCATCCGTGAGTCTCAGGGTAGCTATATCTGAAGGGTGAGTCTTATCTGCAGGATGGAGAGGTGGTTAGTTCTTGGAATATGTGAGAGCAGTGTGGTCCTCTGGAGCACAAAATGGTGGGAGGGTTTCTTAACGGTGGTTCTTTTCTGGAAGCCCAGGGCTCAGCTGAAGTCCAACTCTGATACCCGTTGTAAACCTACTGATCTAAAAACAATGTAAGACTACATTACAAGTTCTATTTAATAATGGATCTAGCTTACAGCAGTTAGAAAAAGCAGTAAACCTTTTACCAAAGGCATTTTCTCAGAAAAGTGTTTGCATGAAGGGATTACAGTTTGGCTTGAGCATGATTTATTTACATTACAGTCAATATATATATGGATAAAACGGCATTTGGTTATGTTTGTCTGTCTTGTTCTCTTTGAAAAAATATTAATTTAAAACTTATGCATTTTTAACCAGGCTCACAGTACAAATGAGCCAAAAAAAAAGACCTTAGAATCAAATTTTCTCTTAGATTAATTGTTTTTAAAAATGAAAACCCAAAGTTACTTATCATGCACAGCTCTACCTGAATTTCCAATCTTCATGTCTATCTTTTGTAAAAACATTAATACCATCTTTATTGTGTGAAATACTGAATGTATCTAAAATCAACTAGGTTGTACACAAATAGTGCATTCTATTCTTTTAAACATATTGCTCCTAGAAATTTTTATAATTTATCTAAAAAAGTATAGAAATTTGTATCCCATACGTAATATATTAGTATAAAATAGTGTCTTTTAAGCCTAGTCAGTATTAATCAGAAGAGTAAAAAAATAAAGACATTAAAATAGTAAATGATGCATATTAATATAATAAACATATTTTTCAAACCATACAAGAAACGAAGATCAAAAGTATATTTCAGGCAGTAAGATCTATGCATTAAGTTAATAAAATAAAACGTTGAGCATTATGAGAATCACTGCTTTCACAAGACAAAAAAGATTGAAAAAATAAAAATGTCTACCCACAAACCCTTATCAGTTTATATATCTAGCTCAGCTTTAAGGAAACATTTAATAATTTTACATTCTTATGTATAGTGTATGATTAATTTTTCTGTCTGCCTTTTTCTATTTCCCCACACTATCTCTGAATGTATTAGATGAATAACAACAGAGGATAGAAATTATTGGCTAAGATATCTTAAAGGATAAAAGACTAGAAAATATAGATTTATGGTCTCTCCTGAAAACAGCAATTTAATAGAGGATTGGAAATTTATAGGAACATTCACTGAATAAAAATTCACTAACTCGCTTAACTACAGTACGTATTTAATAGGTGTAAGGCTGTGTGCACAGTTTCTGGTATAAGATTCCAATTTCTTGAACTCACTGCCTATGAAGCCTGAGATGGCATGCAAAGGAATAATGATAACTGCTGAAATTAACATTAGAATTAAAAGTCATTAGATAAACTATATTTATGTATGTCTAAGCATTTTTAGTACAAAAGAAATTTTAGAGATGTTTACTCATATACATAGAACTAAAAATATGTAAAATGCCTTTAAGTGGTACAATGAAATCTGACTAATAATAGAAATTTACATGAACAGAAATAAAATTTGAAAAATGTTCATGTGAAAGCCATTATGTTCATAAACTCAAGCAAATATTATTACTCCATTTTGAATTTCTTCAGGATTTTATAAATTGTTTTTTACCTTTCCTCATCCACTCTGAAATTAATTTCAGAATAACAAAATGTAATACATTTTTATTTCCAAGTTTTGGTAAATATTTATATCAAATATACATTTATATTTATACTTCAGTGAAATATTTTTGATTCCTCTATATATATATTTTGTTTATTCATTTATTCAACTACCTTTCATTTAATTCCTACAGTTCTCAAGCACTGTACTTAGAATACATTACTAACAAGACCAATACAGGTGCCTTATCAGTGTGAAGCTTCCAGTCTCATAGAAAAGATATACATTATACAGGCACACCTCAGATATTGTGGGTTCAGTTCCAGACCACCATAATAAAGTGAATATTGCAGTAAAACGAGTTACATGAAATTTTTGGTTTCCCACTGCATATAAAAGTTATGTTTACACTATACTGTAGTCTGTTAAGTGTGCATTATGTCTTTAAAAAGTCTGCATGCCTTTAATTTTAAATAGTTTATTGCTAAAAGTGATAACCATCATCAGAGCCTTCAGTGAGTCGCAATCTTTTTGCTAGTGGAGTCTTTGAATTATTGTAGGAATTACTGAAATGTGACACAGAGACATGAAGTGAGCAAGTGCTATTGGAAAAATTATGCTGATAGACTTGTTTAATGCAAGGTTGCCACAAACCTTCAATTTGTAAAAAACACAATGTCTGCAAAGCAAAATAAAGTGAAGTGCAATAAAACAAGGTATACTTATACAATAAATTATAAATGTGATGATTATAAAGGGGTGACTTTCAATATTCTGAGAGTATGTTTGATAGAAGAATCCAAATCAGTCTGTGTCTTTAGGTGAGCACACTTATAAAGGAACAATAGGAGTTAGTGATACGTTTTTAGGCACAGGAAGACTGGCCCAGAACTTCATCATAGCAAATAAAGGTCAGTATAGCTAATGTATTATATTCATTAGGGTTCTCCAGAGAAACAGAACTAGTAGGAGATTTTATATATATATATATATAGAGAGAGAGAGAGAGAGAGAGAGAGAGAGAGAGAGAGAGAGATTGATTGATTTATTATAGGAATTGGCTCACACGATTTTAAGTGGCAGCAAAATCCCACAGTCCACTGTCTGCATGCTGGAGAACAAGAAAAACCAGTAACATAATTCAATCTGAGTCTGAAGGCCCAAGCTTTGATGTCTAAGGGCAGGAGAAGATGGACATCCTAGCTCAGGAAGAGAAAGAAAATCTGCCCTTTCTTCACCTTTTTGTTCCATTCAGCCTACCAAGGATGCCTGGATGAGGGTGGATCTCTTCACTCAGTCTTCTGAATCAAATGCTAATCTCTTCCAGACATACCCAGAATTGTTTGACCAGCTATCTTGGTATCCCTTATGTCAGCCAGTCACATTGACACATAAAATCGTGACAATGTTGAGTCTTCCTATCCATTACATGGAGTATTGCTCCATCTATTTAGTTCTTTTTTATTTTGTTTATCAGAGTTTTATAGTTTTCCTCATATAGATCTTGCTTATATTCATTACATTTATACCTAAGTATTTCATTTTTGGGGGTGCTAATGTAAATGGTATTGTGCTTTTCATTTCTAATTCCATTTATTCATTGTTAATATATAAGAGAGAAATTTACTTTTTTTATCTTAACTTTGTATTCTGCAACCTTGCTATAATTATTAGTTCCTGGAGGTTTTTGTTTTTTGTTTATTGTATGTTTGTTTTTGTTCATTCTTTTGGATTTTCTACATAGACAATCATGCCATCCATGAACAAAGATAGTTTTATGTCTTACTTCCCACTTCGTATATCTTTATTTCCTTTTCTTGTCTTGTTGCATTAGCAAGGACTTCCAGTATGATGTTGAAATGGAGTCATGAGAGGGGACATCCTTGCCTTATACCTGATCTTGGTGGGAAAGCTTCATGTTTCTCACCATTAAGTATGATGCTAACTGTAGGTTTTTTACAGATATCCTTTATCAAGTTGAGAAGGTCTCCCCAGCCCCCAATCCATTCCTGGTTTCCTGAAAGTTTTTATCATGAATGGTGCTGGAATTTGTCAAATGCTTTTCCTGCATCTATTGATATGATTATAGGACTTTTCTTTTTTTTTGTCTGTTGATGTGATGGATTAACTGATTTTTGAATGTTGAACCAACATTGTATACCTAAGATAAATCCCACTTGGTTGTAGTGTATAATCTTTATATACTTTTTGCCATTTACTAATATTTTTTGAGGACTTTTGCATCCAACATTATCTTTTTCTTATTCCTACTCTTCTTCCCTACTCCTATAGAATATTTTCTACCATGACAGTTTATAAGACTGAATATCAAATAAACTGTGAAGAGGGTGAACATGCCTCTAACTAAAGCACTCTACCAGAGTCTAGAAGTATAGAAGCAAAAAGCAGATCAAGAAGGATGGTACAAGAAACAGAATAAACAAATTACTTGAGCCTCCCTTGATATTGTTTTTCATTTCCATTTCCCTGATACAGACTCTAGTCAGTAACCCAGTGGGAACTGATTGATAGCCATTGTTAAATTCACAATGGAATTACTAATCTATAAATTAACTATTCATTTCATTAATAAATTTTTGTACTAATTTATCTGAATTTGCAATTGCAGTTGCTTTATCCAGAAATCTTTCTTCTGAACAAGGGACTGTGATTAGAAGTATAACATTTGACCACATAATTCAAACATCTAAGAGTTATAACCATTTTTAAATTTTTCCCACCAAAACCAACTGCTACATAATTCTGTAAATTTTCCTTCTTTAACACATCTATTATAGTTTTCTTCCCTTTAGTTATTTTTATGTTCTTTCATCATCTTTCACCTCAGTTGTAATCATTGCATTAAATATCATATCCATTTCCAAATTCATATCCACCAAGACATTCTAAAATACAAATTTATTATATTACTACTTAGTTTAAACTGTTCTGATTACTCCTTATACCAAGTGCCAGAGAACAAATGTTTACTTTTCACTATTCCATAGAAGATCCTTAGTGTTGTGGTTCTGAAATTTATCCATTCTCTCATTGATAGGCATTTGTTTGGTTTCTAGGTTTTTGCTATTGTAAACATTTTAAATACGAATAGCTTTAAACATTTTGGCATGTTTATATGACTGTCTCTAATGAACATACATACAACTGGAATAAGTGGGTCATCAATTGCAAATATTCAACTTTTCAAGATAATGTCTAATTGTTTTCCAGTGCAGTCTAGAAACTTATACTTTCAAATACCAATGTTTTACAGTTTCCCACTGTATTTTACTTGCCATATGTTTTAGCACTATCAAACCATAAGCTTTGCCAACATAGTGGGTATAAAATTGTATTTATGGTAGTAATATTTTTCTTTCTCCCATCACAATTAAGGTTGAGTATTTTCATGTTATTTAAAGGTACTTTTCACCTGTATTTAACCTGTATTTTAAATCTGGTACTTGCTAGGGTTTTAAAAAATGATATGGTTAATTATCATAGTTATATCTCACATTTGTTTCGATTCCAGGTTAAACAAAATGAATTTATGTCTACGTAGTTAATTTCTAAATCACCATAGATGGAGAAGACAAAATTTGCATAATATTTTCATGTTATCATTTAATGACTTTTCTTTATGTTTTTGTATATATATGCAGTAATATGTTTGACTATAAAAATAGGTTTTAAAGGGCTTCAAGGATATAATTATGCATTCAGTATGTTAAGCATTTTTGTTGATGCTCATGGTTTCAGTAGCAGTGTTCTTTCAAGTTAAAGAATCACTAAAAAAAAGTCACTGGGACTTCCCTGGTGGCGCAGTGGTTAAGAATCCACTTACCAATGCAGGGGAAAACAGGTTAGTTCCCTGGTTCGGGAAGATCTCACATGCCACAGAGCAACTGATCCCATGCACCACAACTACTGAGCCTGTGCTGTAGAGCCCATGAGCCACAACTACTGAGCCTGCACACCACAACTACCGAAGCCAGAGTGCCTAGAGCCCATGCTGCACAACAAGAGAAGCAACCGCAATGAGAAGCCAGCATGCAGCAACGAAGACCCAATGCAGCCCAAAATAAATAAATTTATTAAAAAAAAGAAAAAAGTCACTGATTTGCTTATGAGAACACACAAAGCTGGAGACTTTGCAGGAAGAAATCTTAAAAAGAATCAAAATTATATTTTTACAGCTGACACTGGCATTGTCCTCTCTAAAGAAAGCAAAGAATGGACAACAGGTTAAATTCATCATCCCAGTAGCTGGAAAGATTACAACTGATATAACAGTCTAGAAAATATGGAGAGGAAGAGCTAAAGGCTGTAGCCTAGACCTACAGCATGTTACCAAGAGTATAAGAAGCAAAAGGCACAGAAATGTAGAAATGTTTGAAAGAGCTATTAGTTTTATATTGTTCAAGGTTGTACTCATAACTAAGGCAGTATTTTATATGCTGGTTACATATGCTTACCCTATGAAGTCTGAAGCACTCTCTAAACTTTGACAGATTCATAGAATTATGCTACTTTAATGTGTGTGACAGTCAAATCTCATCATTTACCTTGTTATCTGCATTCACATTAAAAGACAAAATTATACTTATGTGAAATTATGTATTAATATTGCATAATAAAATGCCTCCCTCTAGATTTTATTTATTTTACTGAAATATACTTGACATACAATGTTATGTTAGTTTCAGGTGTACTATATAGTGATTTAACAATTACATACAAATGATCACCACAGTAAGTCTAGTAACAAATTGTCTTCATACAAAGTTATTAAAATATTATTGACCATATTCCTTATGCTGTATATTATATTCCTTTGGCTTATTTATTTTATAACTGGACATTTGTACCTCTTAATTCACTTCAACTAATTCACTGCCCCACCTCCCTCCCCTCTGGCAAACACCTGTTTGTTCTCTGTATCTATAAGTCTGTTTTCTTTCAGCTTTGTTTGGTGTTTTAGATTCCACATATAAATGAGATTACATGATATTTGTCTTTTCTTTCTGACTTATTTCTCTTAGCATAATAACCACCAAGTCCATCAGTGTAGACATAAATGGCAAGATTTCAATTTTTATAGCTGAGTAGTTTTACATTGTGTGTGTGTATACATATATTACTTAACATCTTCTTTATTCATTCATCTTTTGATGGACACTTAGTTTGCTTCCATGTGTTGGCTATTGTAAATAGTGCTGCAGTGAACATTGGGGTGCAGGTATCTTTTCAACTTAATGTTTTTGTTTTTTTGGTAAATATACGGAAGTGAAATTTCTGCATAGTATGGCAGTTCTATTGATCATTTTTTGAGGAACCTCTACACTGTTTTCCATAATGACTGCACCAACTTACAATTATACCAACAATGTACAAGGCTTCTTTTCTCCACATCCTCACCAGCATTTGTTATTTCCTGTCTTTTTGATGATAGCCATTCTGACAAGTGTGAGGTGATATCTCATTGTGGTTTTGATTTGCATTTCCCTGATTCGTGTTGCTGAGCATCTTATCATGTGTCTGTTGGCTATCTATATGTCTTCTTTGGAAAAATGTATATTCAGATACTCTGCCCATTTTTTAATCAGGTTGCTTATTTTTTGATATTGGGTTTTATGAATTCTTTGTATATTTTGGATATCAACCTCTTATCAGATATATCAGTTGCAAATATCTTCTCCCATTTTTTAAGCTGCCTTTTCATTTTGTTGATAATGTCCTTCACTGCGCACTCTTTAAGAGCAGAGTCTCTGTTTCCTATAACCCTCCACCTTCCCCAAACATAAGCCCCTCTGATTTTCAAAGCCAGACGTAATGGGGGCTTATCTTCCTGGTGCAGGACTCCTGGGCTGGGGTAACCAGTGTGGCCATGATTTTGATATTTCTTCCATTTGTGGATTGCCTACCTGAGGAGTGCATCCTGACTATACTGCATCTCCGCCACTCCTACCTGTCTTCTTTGGTTCCTTCTTTATGTTTTTAGTTGTGGAAAATCATTTTGCTGGTGTTCTGGTAATTCTCATAGATAGTTGCTCTGTAATTAGTTATAAATTTGGTGTATCTGGGGGAAGAGGTGAGTTCAGGGTTTTCCTACTCCATCATTTTGGCCCTTGGCATCCCTTCCTCTAGATTTTAATCTTCATATCAGAGCCAACATATGCTTATTATCAAAAAGACATGTCTTTTATCAATGTCTTAATAACTGTCACATATTAGAAAACTTAACAAACATTTGTTTAAAGAATAAAATCTAAAATACTTATTACCTATAACAACAAATTACATTTATATATTAATTAATTAAAATGGGAACATTTTAAAATATAACATTTAATCTATAGCAACTATAATATAAATATAGTCTGATTTTCTGTCTTTAGAGTAAGAAAAATAGCTTTATTAATGGAATAAATGTGAATGAATATATTTTACTGATGGAAGACAATATCCTTTAAATATCAACCATATATGGAAATAATTGGTTTGGTTTAGTTTTAAATTATTCATTTTGTAATCCAGATGTAAGCATGCCTCTATAGGTATTATATCTCAGAGAGAAAGACCCATCTATTCTAGTTTTATCTGATCTTTACTTTTGTTCTTCAAATTAAGTCCTTCCAAGAGAAAGTAAATATAAAAATCCCTTAGGGTTAATGGAATAACCCAAAACACAATCCCAAAGGCATATAGCACCTTCAAAGCTGTTATTTGCTGAAAACCTGTACCCGTCGTCATGGAAATCATCCTTATGATATCCATATGTATAGATAAAATAGTAAGAACAGTTTAACCACAAATAATGTATAGAAGAATATAAAAATTAAATTATGACAAAAATTTAACCAAAGAACATCGTTTAATTGTAATAATATATTTTTATCTTTTGTCAGTGTATGGTGATCAGCTTATTTTTGCATCAGAAATAATTCCAAAATGTGAATTAAGTTTAGAATGATTTGGTAAGTTCACTTATGTCCTCTGAAGTTACAGAGACTTATAGGGGAAGTTGTGCAACACATGATTTATATTTATTTACAGTTTCTTCTAGAGAAGTAGATACAAGTATTTTCTATTAATAGGCAGTAAAGTTGATTTTCAGAAGGTAACATATGTATGTAGATTTCAATAGAACATAATTTATATTGTTAGGAAATATGGTATACTATACATTATTTGAGGTTACATAATTTAATTGACCCCTCATCAAGAAAAAAATGTTTTCAATCAAACCTAAGGCTTAAAGGATAAAAATAAATGGGAGTTTGCTAAGCAGAAACATAGGTATACTCAGATCAGTGGTTCTTAAATTTTGACATGCAAAGAAATGACATAGGGGATTGGTTAAAAACACTGATTTCTGGGCTACATCCTCAGAGTTTCTACTTCAGTAGCTCTGGAATGGAGTTTGGAAATTTGCATTTATAACAAGTTTTTTCTACTGCTGATTTGGGGCCTCATATAGAGAATCAATGATCTAGACTCTTTCCCGAGGAAGAGGTCTAACTTTAAAAATGAATGACCTGGATTTTGATAATGACTATATCACAGATAAAAAATAAAATGAAATAACGTGTAGATTTTAATTTTAGAATATTATTCAATAGGTGCAGAAACAATGTTTGTGCCTTCAGTGCTAAAATATTACTGAGAATGACACTCTTATATTACCTGGTTATTTGTTTAGACAAGAGAAGGCTTGACCTACCTGACTGTGGCTAAGTTTAAGGCAACTAGCTGTTTCACAAGATGCCACTAGGGATAGGGTAGACCTGGTTGATATTTCTAAGTTTGGTTTTAAGAAAGAGATGTAATGTGAATTGGTCAGTAGGACTTTGTTAATATTAAAACCCCATGTTCTGTGAAAGACCCTCAAGAAAATGAAAAGAAAAAGCATAAGCTAAAAAGGCAACTTCGGCATAACACGCATCTGATAAATGATTGTTTTCCAGAATACACTAAGAGCGCTCACAACTCTGTAATAAGAAAACAAACAAGTTAATTTTAAAATAAAAATGAGTTAAAAGATTTGAACTGCAGTTTCGCCAGAGAAGAGATATGGATGACAAACATGTGAAAAGATGCTTAATATCATTATTTATTAGGAAAAAGCTAATTTAAAATAGGAGATACAACACATATTAGAATGGCTTTTAAAAATGACAATACTAATTACTGATAAGGGTTTGAAGCAATTGGAATTCTCATCCATTGTTGGCATGAGTGTAAAATGGCGCACTTTGGAAAACAGTTTTCAGTTTCTTAAAAGTTGAACATATATTTATAATATGACCCACCAACCCCACTCCTAGGTACTTATTCAAGAGAGTAAAAATTTATATCCAAAACAAAGATCTGTAAATGAATGTTGCTAACAGCATTTTCATAATTGCCTAAAAGTAGAAAAATGTAACTGTCTTTAACTATAGAATGGATAAACAAATTTTGGTTCATCCATGCAATGGAATCCTACTCAGCAGTGAAAAAAAGAACAAACTGCTGATACATCACAAAATCTCAAAAATGTATTGCTAAGTGAAAGAAGTTGGACTCAGAGGCCACCTACTGTCTGATTCAGTGTCTGTGACATTCTGGAAAAGGTAAAATTACAGGGACAGGAAAGAGATTACTCGTTTCAGGGGTTGAAGGTGGAGGTAGATAATTGACTAAATGGGGCACAAAGGAACTTTGGAGGTGATGGGAATATCCTGTATCTTGAAAGTGGTGATGGTTAAATGACAGGGAAAGTTTATAAAAATTCATATAACTGTACACCTTAAAAGGGTGAATTTTACTGTATAAATTATACTTTAATAAATCTGGCTTTTAAAATATAATAGTGATAATTTGAAATACACTGAAACAGTTTGTTTTAAAAAGACAGTACATGAGTTCTCTATTAGGTTTAATAAGGCTAAACTAATAATACCATCTTAGGTTGCTTTAATTCCTTATTGTTTGTAAAGTATACTTGCAAATGCTGTTTATCTAGTTGGCTATAGATTCTTTTTCACATTTTCCAGATGAGTGAAGTCTTAAGAAATTGCCATCGTTGTGCAAAGCAAGCTGATTGCCAAGGCAAGTAAGAGGAAGAATTGAGACTGGTCAAATTGTTTCGTCTACAAATATAGATACTATATTTTGACAAATATTTTCATAAGGATCTCTTCCAACCATTTATAAATGTTTAAAAATATAGCTTCCAATTGAGGGGTATAGAATTTAACTTTTGTTTAAGATTGCAACTTCAGAGGCAAAAGAGGTGCTTTTCCCTCTCAGTTTCAGAGACACAAACAATGAAAAATAAATAAAGGATTTCACCTGACATGTAACTCAGTCATCTGAATGACAGTTTACTTAGGGCTATCAGTTATCATTTCACAGAAAGTGCCATCTGCTTGTGCAGAATGCTACAAGATTTTATTTAGTATATCTTATTTCATAAATTATTTTTTCATCTAATATGTTACAATAGCTTGAAGTATTAACAAATCTAAATGTTTTAGCAAGTACGAGCACATATTGGTAACTTGCAAATTATAACTTATTTGGGCCATAAAGGATTCTATTTTATGGAGAAATAACATAGTTTATAATAAAGTTTCAGGGCTTCCCTGGTAGCGCAGTGGTTGAGAGTCTGCCTGCCAATGAAGGGGACATGGGTTCGTGCCCCGGTCCGGGAGGATCTCACATGCCACGGAGCAGCTAGGCCCATGAGCCACGGCTGCTGGGCCTGCGTGTCCGGAGCCTTGCTCCGCAACGGGAGAGGCCACAGCGGTGAGAGGCCCACGTACCGCAAAAAAAAAAAAAAAAAAAAGTTTCAAATTATTTTTTCCAGCAAAGGTTGAACCAACTTTTGATTAATTAGTTATTATCACATGAGGAGTGATTTAAAGGTCATATAATTTACTCTCTTTTCAGCTTATGATATGGCACTCTTAGGCACACTCTCATGTAATTGTGAATGGTAACATATTGGGAAAGCATTTAAAAATATTTTCTTTTTATGCTCTTAGGCATTTATTATATTCTTTAAACATGTTCTACCATACTTTATTACTTAAATAAAATATTTAGCTACTTTAAAAGGTAAAACAAGAGTAAAGTTTCATATATAAATTATGAATATTGGTTTGGAAGTATATTATAATTTCAGAAATAATACTCTACTTTCTTCCTTTCAATAAATTACTTGGCTTTATTTTTCTCCAGAATATTTTTTTCAAATTTTTATATTGTGGTAAAATGTTTATAATGGAAAATTTACATTTTAACCTTTTATAAGTATACAGTTTAGTGGTATTAAATACACTCATAATGTTGTGCAATCATAACCACCATCCATTTCCATAATACTTTTCATTTTGTAAAACTGAAACTCTATACCCATTAAACAGTAACTGTATATTTCCCCCTTTTCCCATTCCCTGAGAACCACCATTATACTTTCTGTTTCCAATATTGACTACACAATGTACATCCATATTGTAGCATATTGAAGAATTTCCTTCCTTTTTAAGGCTGAATTACATTCCATTGTATGTATGTACCACGTCTTGCTTATGCATTCCTCCACCTATGAATACTTGAGTTGCTTCTATGTTTTAGTGATTGTGAATAATGCTGCTATAAAATGGGTGTACGAATATCTCTTCAAGACCCCCTTTCAATTCTTTTGGTTATATACCCAGAAGTGGAATTAATGGATCTTACGATAATTCTATTTTTAATCTTTTGTGGAACTGCTGTACTGTTTTCCACAATGGCTATGCAATTTTACTTTCCCTCTAGCAGTGCACAAGGATTTCAATTTTTCCACATCCTCATCAACACTTGTTGTTCTCTGTTTTCTGGCTTCTAATGGATGTGAGGAGGTATCTCATTGTAGTTTTGATTTGCATTTCCCTAATTATTAGATTGTTGAACATCTTTTCATGTTCTTATTGACCATTTATATATCTTCTTTGGAAACATGTCTAGTCAAATCTTTTGACCATTTTTTAATTGGATTTTTTTTTTGAGTTTCAGGAGTTGTGTATATAATCTGTATATTAATCCCATATCAGATATAAAATTTGAAATATTTTCTCCCATTCTATGGGTTGTCTTTTTAGTTGATGGAGAGTGTCTTTTGATGAACACATTTTAAGTCCATTTTGTCTATTTTTTTTTTTTTTTGCCACCTGTGCCTTTGGTGTCATATCCAGTAAATCACTATCAAATCCAGTGTTGTGAGGCTTTTGTCCTATGTTTCTGCTAAGAGCTTCATTGCTTTAGGTCTTGCATTTAGCTCTTTGATTTTTGAATTAATTTAAAATTAATTCTTGTGTATAGCAATGCTAAAGTAATTTCCATTTTAAAAAATATAGTTGACTGAAATTCATGCCAAGTGAATTATTTTGTTTTAAGGATATTTTCTTTAATTACTTTTTTGGACTCCAGACTATTCACATAAAGAATATAGTCCAGTCAATATTATCTCTTATCACCCTTGAGTAATACTGAAAATAGGGAAAGGAATAAAAGGTATTTCTCCCTGTAATATTGTATTAGAATTATATGTAGTCTGGGAAGGAATTATTTAAAAAGCCTCCTTCAATGTTGGGAGTCACCTATTTAAAATTTTTTTTCCACTGTCCCTGATTTCTTTCTTTTTTTTTTAAATTCAAACAGAAAGTCACAAAATTTGTAATCATCCTCATCAGTTCACTCAGTCCCATGTAATCAATTTTTTTCATCTTGATCTTTTGTTAGCACTTTTGTGAATTCATCAGTTTTCCTTTAGAGTTCTGAAAATGCTTATTCATTCAGTTCAGCAGTATAGTCAGTTGCCAGAAACCTGTACTTGTCAGAGTCTTTTCCATGAATTCCTTGAAGCTGAAACCCTTTTATAGGAACATTTTTGCAAAAGCATCAGAGTACACCCAGTACGGTCTGTAAATGACAAAAGACTTAAAAATGACCATGGTTAAAGATTTGATGAAAGTTCATAATAATGCAATTGACAAGGAAATTTAGTTATTTCTGAGATATACATTTTAAAGTAATAGCTGAATTGTGACTTATAACATTATACCAGAACATATAAGATTTTTAGAAATTTCATGTAATGGCTGAAACATTTATATTAACATATTTCCATACAAATAACACAAAGAAAGTTTAGTATCAGTTGTTTTTTCTTGTTGTTTGTTTGTTTTTTTATACTGCAGGTTCTTATTAGTCATCAATTTTATACACATCAGTGTATACAAGTCAATCCCAATTGCCCAATTCAGCACACCACCATCCCCACCCCACTGCGGTTTTCCCCCCTTGGTGTCCATACATTTGTTCTCTACATCTGTGTCTCAACTTCTGCCCTGCAAACCGGTTCATCTGTACCATTTTTCTAGGTTCCACATACATGCATTAATATACGATATTTGTTTTTCTCTTTCTGACTTACCTCACTCTGTATGACAGTCTCTAGATCCATCCACATCTCAACAAATGACTCAATTTCGTTCCTTTTTAAGGCTGAGTAATATTCCATTGTACATATATACCACATCTTCTTTATCCATTCATCTGTTGATGGGCATTTAGGTTGCTTCCATGACCTGGCTATTGTAAATAGTGCTGCAATGAACATTAGGGTGCATGTGTCTTTTTGAATTATGGTTTTCTCTGGGTATATGCCCAGTAGTGGGATTGCTGGGTCATATGGTAATTCTATTTTTAGTTTTATAAGGAACCTCCATACTGTTCTCCATAGTGGCTGTATCAATTTACATTCCCACCAGCAGTGCAAGAGGGCTCCCGTTTCTCCACACCCTCTCCAGCATTTGTTGTTTGTAGATTTTCTGATGATGCCCGTTCTAACTGATGTGAGGTGATACCTCAATGCAGTTTTGATTTGCATTTCTTTAATAATTAGTGATGTTGAGCAGCTTTTCATGTGCTTCTTGTCCATCTGTATGTCTTCTTTGGAGAGATGTCTATTTAGGTCTTCTGCCCATTTTTGGATTGGGTTGTTTGCTTCTTCAATATTGAGCTGCATGAGCAGTTTATATATTTTGGAGATTAATCCTTTGTCCATTGATTCATTTGCAAATATTTTCTCCCATTCTAATGGTTGTCTTCTCGTCTTGTTTATGGTTTCCTTTGCTGTGCAAAAGCTTTTAAGTTTCATTAGGTCCCATTAGTTTATTTTTGTTTTTATTTCCATTACTCTAGGAGGTGGATCAAAAAAGATCTTGCTGTGATTTATGTCAAAGAGTGCTCTTCCTATTTTTTCCTCTAAGAGTTTTATAGTGTCCAGTCTTACATTTAGATCTCAAAGTCATTGTTAAAACATATGTTTATTGTGCCAGCAACTGCCAGAAGCAATAGGATTTGAATAAATATGTACATTAACTTATGAGAGGAAAACCAATTTTTGTCTTTGGGGAATGGGTTAGACAAGTAGATCTATGTAAAAGAGTAGGAATGTTTAGGACAAGAGCACTAGATATGTGGGTTGTACTAATGAGAGGATGTTCCAATAGATTGAAGTATTTAAAAGAAGAAAGAAATGTACCAACACCAATTTAAAAATTTTCCACTTGAAAGTAGAAGTGACAAAAAAGTAATCTGAAATAAATATATGAGTATTTATATATATGTTAGACTAACATGATTTATACCTTCTAGATATCATTGTTTCAGAGATCAATATCTGGTTGTTAATTTTTACATATGTTCATTATTAAGAACTACGAGCATTATTGATAATTGATAAAAATGACAACTTTAATGATTTATGTTTTCAATTAATATAAAGGTAGATACTTAAAAATTTTTATTAGTATATTTAGGGATTTAATTATAGGAGAAAAAATCAATAAGAAAGTTCAAGACCTTAGCTAAAGAGGCTCTACTATTAATTCAAACACTTCAACTTCAATAGATTTAGCCGCTACCATAATGAACTCTTCTACATTTATGTGCTGCTTTTTAAAAAATATAAATAGTGTAAAACAATTTCCCGGATTTTGATTTTTTTTTTAACTCAGTGCCTTTTGACATGTGCTTCTTTTCTTTTTATTTGTTAACATCTTTATTGGAGTGTAATTGCTTTACAATGTTGTGTTAGTTTCTGCTGTATAACAAAGTGAATCAGCTATACATATACATATATCCCCATATCCTCTCCCTCTTGCGTCTCTCTCTCACCCTCCCTATCCCACCCCTCTAAGTGGTCACAAAGCACCGAGTTGATCTCCTTGTGCTATGCGGCTGCTTCCCACTAGCTATCTATTTTACATTTGGTAGTGTATATATGTCAATGCCACTCTATGTCTTCGAAGTAACATGTTGTAAATGATAGACCCTCATCATCTTGAATAAAGATGTCTTGGTTTACATGAGCTATAAATACACATTATACTTGAGTAATAAAAATTTTGGAGTCTAAAGTCTCCTGATTTCCTCTCATAACATCATGCCTTTTAATAAAGTAATCAGCATGTCAAATGTATGTCAAAAGTCTAGAAAGACAGCAAGTGTAATGGCTAGATATAACCCTTGCTCAGAGAAAGCTATGGAGACATAGTATTCATTCAAGATGCACATGTCACTTCGTCCCAGCTTGAAGCTTGACATACATTTGACATGCTGAAAATTACTTTATAAAAAGGCATGATGTTATGAGAGGAAATCAGGAGACTTTAGATTCCAAAATTGTTATTACTCAAATGTAATGTGTATTTATAGCTCATGTAAACCAAGACATTTTTATTCAAGATGATGTGGGTCTATCATTTACAACATGTTACTTCCAAAGTCACCCTGATCATTAGCATCCAGTTGGTGAAAGGGGAGAGAACATAAATGATCATTTGTTAGCAGTACTTTTGGACTGGCAGGGAGAGGAATATGTCACTTTCTGCCCACATCTCATTGACTGTAACTATTATTATGGTCACTTATCTGCAAGGGGTACTTGGGTGCTTGGAAATATGACCTACATGTACAGAAAAAGGAAATAAACTGTGGTGAGCAAGTATCAATCTCTTATGCATCGCTTATTTTTTCTCACCTCACACTTCACAGCATAAACAGTATAACACAAACAGTATAACACAGCGATCCCCAACATTTTGGCACCAGGGACCGGTTTCACAGAAGACAGTGTTTCCATGGAAGGTGGGGGGGAGAGGGATGGTTCAGGCTGTAAGGTGAGCGATGGGGAGCGATGGGGAGTGGCAGATGATGCTTAGCCTGCTTGCCCGCCCCTCACCTCCTGCTGTGCAGCCCGGTTCCTAACAGGCCACGGACCACTGTGGGTCCAAGGCCCGGGGTTTGGGGATCCCTGCTATAATGTCTTCCATTATCACTAATAAAACTTATAGCAATAAAGATGACAATAACAGCTAATGTTAATTTAGAGCTGATTAAGTGCTATACCCTCTTTTGTATTACCAATTCCTTACAACAATCCTGTTGGTTCCATGATATTATTATTACAATTTACAAATGTGAAAATTGAAGCACTGAAAGGAAGGTAAATTGCCAAATGTTAACAAAACTATTAATGGAGCTTATGTTTCCATGCAAGAAATTTGAGTCAAGATTATTCTTCAGTATGTGTAAACTGATATTCTTTAACACTGTGATTTGGGAAAATGGTGGGTTTAAACTCTCTGAACATAGCTTTCTTATCTGGAGAATGTGGACAATACATACATTTTAGGGTTCATGAAAATGTACTTTAGGTTGTGCCTGGACATGGCAAAACTAGTTCTTGATACAGACTATCAAGTCACAGTCATAACCACGATGCCATCCTTGCTTAAATTCAGCATGCAGGAAACAGATATGCCAATACCAGATTTACCTCCAACTCTTCTGTTCTAGAATTGACTGTGACACTCTTTGCCACCATAATTATTGACACTGAATTTTCAATGTTACAACCCCATGTATATGAGTGAAATACTTTTTTAAATTCAGTGTTTTAAGATGTGGGACTAGAGACAGTATAGTAGATTTTGGGAGATTATCATTTAACAATGCTTGTAAATGAAATTAAAAGATTTGCTCTCCTTCTCATAGCTAGCTGTGATTCCCATTCTGAAGAAGATGAAAACTTTCATTGATATTAAGAATAAGGAATAATTTTAGCAGAAATGGACCTTGCTCATGATGAATCTATATGAAGCAAAATGTCATATGAGAAATAAGAAAGAAAAGGCTTAGTAGGAGTTAGGTAAAGGATCCAGAAAGACTAGTCTTTTATTCAAACCTCTGCTTGAAACATTTAATTGGTTCCAATTGCTCTTCAGGTAAAGATCTAAATCTTTGATATGGTTCTATGTCCTACTTCAGTTAAACTCTTTTTATCTCTAGAATATTATTGCTCATTAGTTTCACTTATTTCCCATGTTCTATTCATGTAATTTTTTTTAACTCTTCCAAGCTCACTTCTGCATAAGATATTCGTACAAAGTATGTGAAAAGCAACTTCACATGAATATCTCCCTTAACTAAATCATTTCATTTTCAGCTCAAATTATATTTTATCAAAGAAGCCTTGCTTTTATTTATCAGATTACATTAACGTGTATTAGACTATCTAAGATTTATCTATGATTCTCCTCTTTAGTGCTTACCAGAGTAGGAAATTATGTATTTATATGACTATTGAATTAATGCCTCTCTCCTATCAGACTTCGGGTTTTGTGGGAGCAGGGACTGTGTGATTTTCTCAGTGTATTCCCAGCTCTTAATGTACTAAATGGTACATGGCAGAGTTTTGTAAATAACTGCTGAATACATAAGTGAATCTCAAAAATATTTGTAATAGAGTTTTCATCTTCCTAATAGTTTTCCCCATTGTGTTATACTGTCCTTTTCCAATAATATGCACAAAAACAAGGACATTGTTTTTTCTGGTTGCACTTTACAATGCTCTTCACATTAAATCATAGATGAGTGACATTCCTGGGAGTTGGACAACATGATGCCACTGAGTAAGCAGTGTGTAAACTACCAAGAATATTAAAGTATAATTTGTATTGACATAAAAAAGTAGATATTTAAGAATGAAGGGAAAGCTATACTAATTACATATTTTCAGAAGATAGGAATTCTAACACACCAAAACAAATTTCACATAAAATAGAAATATTTAATGGCTAACTCTTCCATTTCCAACATAACGGTGAAAAAAAAATCTCACTGACTTGCTCATCATTAGGTTTGCAATTTTTAAAAAATGATATAAGTTATATAAAACATCTGAAAGGTTTACATGATCATAGAATGGGTTAACTTAAAATCAGTTTTGGGAACAAAAGCCAATGAGAGCTACCGATTTTTGAGAAGACTCAAATAGGAAACAGTCATTTGCCAAATCCTCTGATACCAAGATTAACAAACATAATTATGTGCCAGGTTTTCATCTCTAATCTAAATCACAGTGAACATTTACCTTGAAGGAACCAATAATACAAAGAGAGGACAGAATCCATAGGATGAGAATAAAAGATCAACATCTGGCTCCAAGTCTTCCTATACGCATATATCCAAGCAATTACACAGACTGAGCTATTGAGAATTGAGTTTACAATCTCATTGCAAGTTTTTGAAGAGCTCCATACTTCAGTCGTTTCATTTTTGTGTGAGTTAATCTATGTTCATGTTCGAACCTGTCCTCTGAATTCTTTAGAGCTGATTTATTTTTCTAATGTCATATGTGCCTCAGGCAGCATCCAGCTATCAGGTCTCTGCACACCTAGGAGCTAATTGGTGGAACTGCTTTCCATAAAATATTCATAACAGGAACTATTTTTAAAGTTAATTTCAAAACTGTTTCTCTTTTCATTTTAATCTCAAATATTGCCACTGAAATTTTATGTGATATCTCTACCTACAGACAAACCTAAAAGGTATTGCAAGTTATGAACTTCCTTAGAGAAAAGATGGTGTGACTTCACAGTCAGAGGCTCACTGCTCTACATTGCAGCTTGACTTTCTTGAAAGTTGACAGGAACTACCAATCACAGAGGACACTATAAGAACTTATACATTGATTTTCTTGAAAACACTTTGATGTTTCCATGTATAGTGTGTTTTATTTTCTGTAAATCCTTTGGTCTTGAAAAAAGAAAAAAAATACTGCTATACAAAAAATTAACAGATATATTTTCTTTAATTTTATTTGCATTTTTAAGTAATTGCATAATTTTATACTTATAAAAATGTATTCCACAAAGGTAACATGGAATTTCGGGGACCCTGAAATTCACTGTAAATAATTTCTTTCATTGAGGAAGCAAAGGAAGCACATACCCAAATTCTAGCTTTAAAAGAATTTACTTAATATTTTAATGCCCAATTTTTTTAATCAACAGAATTCAAATAATAATACTGCCATCTAGTATTAAAAGGATGATTAAATTGGATAACAGATTTTAAATTCTTCTAAAAGTTAAAGTTTCATTAAATATTTCCAACTTCAGTTTCTTTTGACTATGAACTTCAGGATTATATGTGGGTCTATATCAGAATATTTTTTTATATCAGAATAATTTTAATGCAATAAAATATCATATTATGAAAGACCTGTTCAATTCTTACATATTCACTGCTACCTATAAAAGTAAAATTAATTGATGAAATTTAATATGCATGTATTCTATATACTTGGTGTCATAAATATCATTTAAAGTCTTCTGGGATAGAAACTTTGCAAAGCATGCTGTTTTCATGAAAGTAAAATTCTATTTTCAAAGAAAGTAGACAAGGAGAAGAAATATAAGTATGGTTAAGTTTGATGTGCAAAACTGAATATTGTTTCTAATAGGCAACAAAATTTAAGCCTTGAAAGTAGATATTTTATGCCACACTGATAATAATATCAACTAATATGTTTCCTAGATGCTTTTATGCTGAGTATTATTTCTTGTGTCTCATATGAAAAGAACATATGGACCCTAAACAGAATTACAGAATTATTCTGTCTTCAAAGAGATTATGGAACATAAGGCTTCTCTGGTGGTGCAGTGTTGAGAGTCCACCTGCCAATGCAGGGGACACGGGGTCGAGCCCTGGTCTGGGAGGATCCCACATGCCGTGGGACAACTAGGCCCACAGGCCACAACTACTGAACCCACAACTACTGAAGCCTGTGCACCTAGAGCCTGTGCTCTGCAGCAGGAAAGGCCACCGCAATGAGAAGCCCATGCACCACAATGAAGAGTGGCCCCCACTCGCCGCAACTAGAGAAAGCCCGTGCACAGCAACGAAAAACCCAATGCAGCCAAAAATAAATTTTTTAAAGAAGAAATATTATTTTTTAAAAAGACAGAGATTATGGAACATAAATTAAACATACCAACTTTCCACAAACCTGCTTCACCTGAATTAAAAATCTTGAACTTGTGGGTTTATTGGCTGACTAATAGAATCATTCATTTGTCTTTAGATCAGTAAGCTTCACAATTGGAATGGACATCTTACTGATAATGACACTGTATTTATGCTGCAGCTGTCATTGCTAGCAACATTGCATTGTAGATGATTTCTTACAATTCATTTTATATATATGTATGTGTATATATATATACACATATATGTGTGTGTGTATATGTGTTGTGTGTGTGCGTGTGTGTGTGTGTGTGTGTGTGTGTATATATATATATATATATATATATATATATAAATTTTGAGGTTGGGCCCCAGAAATTCGGTTTTTGACAGGGACCTGTTTTAACAAGGTGATTCTAATGAATGTTAAGATTTGAGATTTACTGCTTTAAACATGCAACTCTTTTATATTTACTCATCTATTTATCTTTTTGCATGTCTTAATTCTCCTCATATCTCCTTCAGTCCATCTGAGATTATTTGTATTCAGCCTGAAGAACTTCCTATGATATTTTGGTAGTGTTGTTCTACTGGTGACCAATTCTTTTAGCTTTAGTCTGTCTGAGAGTATCCTTGCCTTTAATTTTGATGCATATTTTTAGCTGGGTATAAAATTCTAGATTTGTAGATTTGGTAAGGGGAGTTCAGTTCCTAAACTGAATCAGCAAATGCTTTAGATGAGAAAACAATCAATGATAACAAGCTTAGGATAGAAATTTAAACACTGTCTAATTTAGATCCTATTCCTACAAATATGATTTTTAGAATTTATCATTTAAAAGATTTGTTGCAACAGGGATGGTGTTCACTTATTCATTCCAATCAGAAAAAGGAATTCCATTTACAATGATAATTAATAATAACTGAGGTAAATGGTTTTACATTATAAGAAGATATTCCGAGAATGAAAGTAACAATTCATAAAGAAACTAAATTTTTAAGCCTCATATAGTTACTATTATGGAAAGATGCATACATTGCTTCTCATTCATTCTGCTTAATTATTGAGACTATTTTAATCAAATGTGTTTTTCTAAATTAATATGAAGGAGTTTTGAGGATATCCAAAATCTATAAAATAAAGACAATTGAAGTACTTACTAAACCAAGTAAAGGGAGTAAAAATAATAATCAAGGAATTTCATTGATGGAGGAAAAATGGAGTCTTCATATCAAAATGCCTCTTCGAGAGCCAGAATAATTAATAAAAACATATCAGTTCATGTCATCATTGCAAAACAAAATAAAGCAGAAGACTATTTAAAAGTATATAATTTTGCTACAAGAAAAAAACTGGCATCATATCCATCTGAAATACAAAATGCAATATATATATATATATATATGAGCAAAATGCAATATATATATATATGCAAAATCTGAAGAAATTACAGGAGAAGAAAAAGGATTGTGACATCATATTCTATATCAAGCCACATTATTATTCACTGCAAGAGCAACAGAAAGGAGTTTCCTTTTGGAAACTCCTCCGCCAAAATAACATTACATAATCATGATTTTGCCCTTATCTTGTGATTCTATGTTTCTTCTGTCCTTATAACCCGAATTATTTCTGAAGCACAGTTTTCTTTTAGCTAGAATATCCCCCTTCATATTACATTGTAATGGACATGGAAATGTACTACCCAGATTTTCCCTCAAAGAAGTACTTGTTGCCTCAGTTGTCAGCAGACAGCCTACAGGTTTCAGCTCCATCATAACATATCTTCTCTGCAGACACATTAAAGGGCATATGCTAACCAGAGCAGCCAACATCCAATGAGTAATTAAGGTATGGGCACAAAGGCCCTGCTACTTTAACCCAATGTGGGTCTCCTCTGATGAGCTATATATGCTCCAGCTCTCCTTGTATAGATTTGACCGAGCCTTTGTTGAGCCTACATTGCAGTTCAACTTTTTTCTCTGCCATATGCTTTTTCTCTACATCTTTTCTATAGGTGTTTATTACTAGTAAACATTCTGTATGCCAAATTCCATCTTAGTGTATGCTTCTGAAAATCACAAGCTATGCCATATAGAACCCACTTTGATACTGCAGAAACCAAAATACAAAAAATGAAGGGACCTGGTAGCAATGCATACTAGGTATCATATTTTTCCAAGTAGTCTACCTAAATGGAAGAAAATGAGGCTATATCTTATCTACTTATATTATCATAAAACTCAGTCATGAATTTCTTGAAGAACAAACAACCTGTGTTGGTCTAGCATTACTATATAAAATGAAATATGTAACATTATTAGATACTGGTAACTGAAAGACTCAACCTATTATCCAGAAGTGTATTAGAGAAACAGATTTGAATAGTAAACAAGTGAAAAGAGCAAGAAGAGCAGAAACTAGGTATGTTTGCTTTAGATACACATTGAATCTGGGTATATAAATTTTTTGTTTGAGGAAGAATTAAAAAGCAAAAAAAAAAAAAAAAATCCAGCACTGATAATAAGATCTTAAGTATTAACAAACCCATGCAGAATTATTGATGCTTTACCCCAGCCCACAAAATATTTTTCCCTATTCTTCTCAACTTCAGTAAGTAAACCCCATAAGCATCTTAACTTATTTTAATTATCAGCAAAGTGTTTATAAATACCTGATATTGTCTTACTTATTTGCTTGTTAATTCACTTGTTACAAAATATAAGCTCAGGGGCTTCCCTGGTGGCGCAGTGGTTGGGAGTCTGCCTGCCGATGCAGGGGACGTGGGTTCGTGCCCCGGTCCGGGAGGATCCCACGTGCCGCGGAGCGGCATGGCCGTTGGGCCTGCGCGTCCGGAGCCTGTGCTCCGCAGCGGGAGAGGCCACAGCGGTGAGAGGCCCACATACCACAAAAAAAATAAAAATAAAAAAATAAAAAAATAAGCTCAGGACCCTTTATATCATATGCATCACTATATCTTCATATGGTGATAAAAAATAGAAGTTCCTAACACACAGCAGTTTCTTCAGCACCATAAATACAAAGAGATCTTAAAAACAGGCAAACAAAAGACTAAGGAAAAAACACAAATGACAATATATGTATTAAAATATGCTCAATGTTATTAGTAATCAGGAAAATTACTTAATATAAATGTTAAGCCATGGAAACAGCAAATATTAATGAAAGAGTGCATCAGTGAGAATTGTCACATTCTACTGATGTGAATATAAATTGACCAACCTCATTGGAAAGCAATTGACATTACCTAGTACAATTGAACTTATACTTACTCCATGATCCTGAAATCTCTCTTTTTGGCCTATCTATTAAATAAATCCTTGTGTTTTTGCTCCAGAAGATGTGTAAAATCATACCATAGAAATTATATACGGAATTAAAATAATGTAAGGAACTCAAACACCCATCCACAGAAGAGTGGACAGTTTTGGGATATTCAAACAATACCTGACAGCTGTGAAAATAGATGACAGTTACATGTACATGAAAGGGTAACTATGACAAACATAGCATAGAGTGAAAAAAAGTCACAGAAGAACACACTGTACTGTTCAATTAATATCCTGTTCAAAATATGCTAAATTAAACAATGTATTGTTAAGGGGTATATCCATTTGTGATGAACTATAAATGAAATTTAGAGAAAGATAAACATCACATTAGGACAGCACTTATTTCAAGCAGTAAAAAAGGATAATGCAATAGAGATGGAGCCCACAAAGGGCTGTACATTTATTAGTAATGTCTGCTTCTTAAGCTGGGTAGATTGTTCATTAGAGGACATTTTATAATTCTCATAATATACATAATTAAAGATAAAATAAAATTACTTGACATTCTATATACATGCGGAGAGGTTTATTTCACAAAAAAGATATGTAAATGACACATGCAATAAAAAAATAAACATGCAAAAAATGTTAAAAAGTCTGAATAAATACTCTTTCTGAGGAATTCTGACTTATTTAGTGAAAAATAAATCTTAAAATCATTTATACACTATAATTTTGCAGAAATAATTAAATATCTGGGAAATCATGAATATGGAAAATAGAAAGAAGTCCTCATTCATATAACATATGCTACTCCATCAACAATGGCAAATAGAAGTTATTTTTATACTGTATTATTAAGACTAAAAATTAGACTACAGAACAAACTCTAATCATGTGTGTGTGTGTGTGTGTGTGTGTGTGTATATACATACATTTATATAGGTATATATAGTGAAACACTGAGACAAAACTCTGAATTTATGTAGTTAAACATTCTAATGAGAGAAAAAAGGGATAATGACTTAATAGACAAGGATCAGAATAAAACAGGAAGAGCTGAGAAGGGATTTTGCTAAACTAATAAAAAAGAACCATGCTCTTGCCAGAAAGCCTCTTTTGTGAGTAATATATCTCTGCATATCCTCCTGGTAAGTATCATAAATCTTGACCTCTCAACTGATTTTGAGTGCAAAGCCCATTCAACCTTTTTGGGGTGACCACAACAGCGTTAGTGAACACATTATTTTCATCCCTATCAGGGAAGACTATAATGTGGTTCATATTCCCATGGAAAGGACAAACTATACACTAATGGTCTTGGTAATGCCTATGTTAACTCTCCATCCTACCACCACAATTTTGTCTGAAGGGAATTAGACTGCTTGGACATTAAAAAGATCATCACATTGACCTACTGTTTTGGTGACATCATGTTAGTCATACCAGATAAACAAGACTGGCTAGTACATTGGAGATTTTGGTTAAGATACATGCTATCTAGAGGTTTTGTTAAGATTCAGAGTCTGACCGTCTGGAGCATTCTTGGATATCTACCCCAAAGCAAAGGATATGTTATTGCATGTTGCAATTTCCACCACTAGGAAGGAAGTACAATGCTAGATGGGACTCTTAGGGCTTTTAATTTTGTATTTCACACATAGTAATACGACTTTGATGCATTTGACATATGATACAGTAGGCAACTAGCTTTGAGTGGGCCAAGAGTATCACTAGACACTAGGGTATTGAAGTATTTGTCATAGGAAGCGGTGCTATGTGGAGCTTATGCTGAGCTCCAATACAAGTTTCAGAACATAGAGCCCCAGGCTTCTGGAGAGAGGACAAGATATTTGTAACAGAATTTTATACCATTTGAAAAAAAATATGTGGCATCTGGCCATGGGGTATCAAATGATCATGCCCTTAAAGAGTGAGGATATGTTATACCTTACACCTAAAGTAACTAGAAAAAGAAGAACAAAGGAAAATCAAAATTAGAAGGAAAGAAATAATAAAGATTAAACTTGAAATAAATGAAACAGCGACTTAAGAAACAATTAAAAAGTCAATGAAACTAAAGCCTGCTTTTTGAAAAGGTAAGCAAAGTTGACAAAAGTTTAGCCATATTCATCAAGACAAAAAGAGAGGGCCTAAATAAAATTAGAAATGAAAGAGAAGTTACAACCAACATCACAGAAATACAAAGGATCATAAGAGATTACCACAAACAATTATATGTCAATAAAAGGGACACTAATAATGAACTATCAGAAAAATCAAGAAAAGACTTTTATTTACAAAAGAATAAAGTACCTAGGAATAGCCAAAGAGGTAAAGACTTGCACTTTGAAAACCATAAGACATTGATGGAAGAAATTTAAGATGATACAAACAAATGGAAAGATTTACTGTGCTCATGGATTGGAAGAACTAATATTGTTAAAATGACCCTACTATCCTAGGCAATCTACAGATTCAGTGCAATCCCTATCTAAATACCAAATATGTTTTTCACAGAAATAGAACAGATAATTCTAAAATTTTTGTATGGAAACACAAAAGACCCAGAAAAGCCAATGCAATCTTGAGAAAGAAGAATAAAGCTGGAGGTGTCATGTTCCCTGATTTCAAACTATACTATAAAACTGCAGTAATCAAGACAGTATGGTGCTGACACAAGAACAAACACATAGATCAAAGGAATGGAATAGTGAACCCAGAAATAAATCCACATTATATGGTCAATTAATCTATGACAAAAGAAGCAAGAATATACTATGGAGAGAAGACAGCCTCTTCAGTAAATGGTATTGAGAAAACTGGATAGGTACATGAAAAATAATTGAACTGGACTACTTACTCCATATACAAAATGAACTCAAAATGTTTTAAACTCTTAAAACATAAGACCTAAAACCATAAAACTCTTAGAAGAAAACATAGGAGCAGTATTCTCTTTGACATTGATCTTAACTATATATATATATATATATAGGATATGTCTCCTCAGGCAAGGGAACAAAAGAAAAATAAATGGGAGTACATCAGAATAATTTTTTTTTTTTGGAGTACTGATCTTTTGTTTCCTTAGGTAGGTTTATTCCTAGGTATTTTATGCTTTTTGATGTGATGGTAAATGGGTTTGCTTCTTTAATTTCTTTCTGATCTTTCATTGTTAGTGTAGAGAAGTGCAAAAGATTTCTCAGTATTAATTTTGTATCCTGCAACTTTACTAAATTCATTGATTAGCTCTAGTAGTTTTCTGGTAGCATCTCTAGAATTTTCTATGTATAGTATCATGTCATCTTCAAACAGAAACAGTTTTTACTTCTTTTCCAATTTGGATTCTCTTTATTTCTTTTTCTTCTCTGATTGCTGTGGCTAGGACTTCTGAAACTATGTGGAATAAAAGTGGCAGGGTAGACATTCTTGTTCCTGTTCTTAGAGGAATGCTTTCAGCTTTTCACCATTGAGTCATAAAAACAGAAATATGGATCAATAGAACAGGATAGAAAGCCCAGAAGTAAACCCATGCACCTGTGATCAATTAATCTACAACAAAAAAGGCAAGACTATACAATGGAGGAAAGACAGTCTCTTCAATAAATGGTGCTGGGAAAACTGTACAGCTACATGGTAAAAAAAAAAAAAATGAATTAGAACATTCTTTGACACCATACACAAAAATCAATTCAAAATGGATTAAAGACCTAAATGTAAGACCAGATACTATAAAACTCTTAGAGGAAAACATAGGCAGAACACTCTTTAACATAAATCACAGCACTATCTTCTTCCAAGCCACCTTGTAGAGTAATGGAAATACAACCAAAAATAAACACATGGGACCTAATTAAACTTAAAAGCTTTTGCACAGCAAAGGAAACCATAGACAAATAGAAAAGACAGCCCACAGAATGGGAGAAAATATCCGCAAACAATGCGACCAACAAAGGATTAATCTCCAAAATTTACAAACAGGTCATGTGGCTCAATAAAATCAACAACAACAACAGCAATCAAGAAGTGAGCAGAATCCCTAAATAGACATTTCTCCAAAGAAGACATACAGATGGATAAAATGAAATGAAAGATGCTCAACGTTCCTAATTATTAGAGAAATGCAAATCAAAACTACAATGAGATATCACCTCACACTAGTCAGAATAGCCATCATCAAAAAAATCTAAAAACAATAAATGCTGGAGAGGGTGTTGAGGAAAGGGCACCTCCTATACTGTTGCTGGGAATGTAAATTGGTACAGCCACTATAGAGAACAGTATGGAGGTTCCTTAAAAAGCTAAAAATAGAGCTACCATATGATCCAACAATCCCACTCCTGGGCACAGATCTGGAGAAAAACATGGTTTGAAAGGATACGTGCATGCCAATATTCATTGCAGTGCTGTTTACAATAGCCAAGACATGTAAGCAACCTAAATGTCCATTGACAGATGAATGGATAAAGAAGATGTGGCACATATATACAATGAAATATTACTCAGCTGTAAAAAGAATGAAATAATGCCATTTGCAGCAATATGGATGGACCTAGAGATTATCATCCTACGTGAAGTAAGACAGAGAAAGAAAATTATCATATGATATCACTTATATGTGGAATCTAATAAAAATGATATAAATGAACTTATTTACAAAAGGGAAACAGACTCACAGACTTCGAGAATGAACTTATGGTTACCGGGGGGAAGAGTTGGGACTGGGAGTTTGGGATTGACATGTACACACCACTTTATTTAAAATAGATAACCAACAAGGACCTACTGTATAGCACAGGGAACTCTGCTCAGTATTCTGTAATAACCTAAATGGGAAAAGATCTTGAAAAAGAATAGATACATGTATATGTATAACTGAATCACTTTGCTGTTCACCTGAAATTAACACAACACTGTTAACCAACCATATTCCAATATAAAATAACAATTTAAAAAACAATTTTTTTTTGCACAAGGAAGGAAACTGCCAACAAAATGCAAAGGCAACCTACTGAACGAGAGAAGATATTTGCAAATGATATATTAGATAAGGGGTTGATAATCCAAATATACAAGGAACTCATACAACTCAACATCAGAAAAACAACCTAGTTAAAAAAAAATGGTGATGGAAATCTTCAAGATGGCAGAGGAGTAAGATGTGGAGATCACCTTCCTCCCCACAAATACATCAGAAATACATCTACATGTGGAACAACTCCTACGAACACCTACTGAACACTGGCAGAAGACCTCAGACTTCCCAAAAGACAGGAAATTCCCCACATAACTGGGTAGGGCAAAAAAAAAAGGAAACACAGAGACAAAAGAATAGGTATGGAACCTGCACCTCTGGGAGTGGGCTGTGAAAGAGGAAAAGTTTCCACACACTAGGAAGCCCCATCACTGGCAGAGATGGCGGGTGGCGAGGGGGAAGCTTCAGAGCCACAGATGAGAGCTCAGCAATAGGGGTGCAGAGGGCAAAGCAGAGAGGTTCCCACTCAGAGAATCAGTACCTCACTCACCAGCCTGAGAGTCTTGTCTGCTCATCCACCTGGGCGGGTGGGGGTGGGAGCTGAGGCTCCAGCTTTGGAGGTCAGATCGCAGGGAGAGGACTGGGGTTGGCTGCGTGAACACAGGCTGAAGGGGGGCTAGTGCACCACAGCTAACTGGGAGGGAGTCTGGAAAAAAGTCTGGACCTGCCTAAGAGGCAAGAGACCATTGTTTCAGGGTGCGTGAGGAGAGGGGATTCAGAGCACCACCTAAAAGAGCTCCAGAGATGGGCGCGAGCCATGGCTATCAGCTCAGACACCAGAGACAGGCATGAGACACTAAGGCTGCTGCTGCAGCCACCAAGAATCCCATGTGCAAGCACAGGTCACTATCCACACCTCCCCTGCCGGGAGCCTGTGCAGCCCACCACTGCCAGGGTCACATGACCCAGGGACAACTTCCTTGGGAGAACACACGGTGCGCCAAAGGCTGTTGCAATGTCACAGTGGCCACTGCTGCTGCAGGCTTGCCCCACATTCCGTACCCCTCCCTCCCCACAGCCTTAGTGAGCCAGAGCCCCCTAATCAGCGGCTCCTTTAACCCCATCCTGTCTGAGTGAAGAAGAGATGCCATCAGGTGACCTACATGCAGAGATGGGGCCAAATACAAAGCTGAACCCCAGGAGCCCTGCGAACAAAGAAGAGAAAGGGAAATTTCACCCAGCAGTCTCAGGAGCAGCAGATTAAATCTCCACAATCAACTTGATGTACCCTGCATCTCTGGAATACCTGAATGGACAATGAATCAGCCCAAAATTGAGGTGGTGGACTTTGGGAGCAACTGTAGACTTGGAGTTTGCTTTCTGCCTCTAATTTGTTTCTGGTCTTATGTTTATCTTAGTTTAGTATTTAGAGTTTATTATCATTGGTAGATTTGCTTATTGATTTCATTGCTCTCTTCCGTTTTTTTTTTTAATATATAGATTATTTTTTTGTGAGAGTGTGTATGTGTATGCTTCTTTGTGTGATTTTGCCTGTATAGCTTTGCTTTTACCATTTCTCATAGGGTTCTGTCTGGCCATTTTTTTTGTTTTGTTTTAGTTTTTTTTTTTTTTTGGTATAGTTTTTAGTGCTTGTTATCATCGGTGGATTTGTGTTTTTGATTTGGTTGCTCTCTTCTTTCTTTTTTTATTTTTAATATTTTTTTATTTTAACTATTTTATTTTATTACTTTTTATTTCTTTGTTTCTATTTTCTCCTGAGCCATGCAGCTGACAGGGTCTTCGTGCTCTGGCCAGGTGTCAAGCCTATGCCTCTGAGGTGGGAGAGCTGAGTTCAGGACACTGGTCCACCAGAGAACTTCCAGCTCCACGTAATATCAAACAGCAAAAGCTCTCCAAGAGATCTCGATCTCAATGCTAAGACCCAGCTCAACTCAATGACCAGCAAGCTACAGTGCTGGACACCCTATGCCAAACAACTAGCAAGACAGGAACACGACCCCACCCATTAGCAGAGAGGCTGCCTAAAATTCTATTAAGGTCACAGACACCCCAAAACATACCGCTGGACATGGTCCTGCCCAAAAGAAAGACAAGATTCAGCCTTATCCACCAGAACACAGGCACCAGTCCCCTCCACTAGGAAGCCAACATAACCCACTGAACCAAACTTAGCCACTGGGACCAGACACCAAAACAATAGGAACTACAAACCTGCAGCCTGTGAAAGGGAGACCGCAAACATAGTAAGTTAAGCAAAATGAGAAGACAGAGAAACACAGAGCAGATGAAGGAGCAAGGTAAAAACCCACCAGACCAAACAAATGATGAGGAAATGAGCAGTCTACCTTAAGAAGAATTCAGAGAATTGATAGTAAACATGATCCAAACTCTTGGAAATAGAATGGAGAAAATACAAGAAATATTTAACAAGGGCCTAGAAGAACTAAAGAGCAAATAAACAATGATGAACAATGCAATAAATGATATTAAAAATTCTCTAGAAGGAGGCAATAGCAGAAGAACTGAGGCAGAAGAATGGATAAGTCACCTGGAAGATAAAATAGTGAAAATAATTACTGCAGAGCATAATAAAGAAAAAAGAATGAAAAGAATTGAGGACAATCTGAGAGACCTCTGGGACAACATTAAATGCACCAACATTCGAATTATAGGGGTCCCAGAAGAAGAAGAGGGAAAAAAAGGGACTGAGAAAATATTTGAGCAGATTATAGTTGAAAACGTCCCTAATATGGGAAAGGAAATAGTCAATCAAGTCCAGGAGGCACAGAGAGTCCCATACAGGTTAAATCCAAGGAGAAACACAACAAGACACATATAATTCAAACTATCAAAAATTAAATACAAAGAAAAAATATTAAAAGCAGCAAGAGAAATGCAACAATTACCATACAATGGAATCCAATTAAGGTTAACATCTGATCCTTCAGCAGAAACTCTGCAAGCCAGAAGGTAGTGGCAGGACATATTTAAAGTGATGAAAGGGAAAAACCTACAACCAAGATTACTCTACCCAGCAAGGATCTCATTCAGATTCAATGGAAAAATTAAAAACTTTACACACAAGCAAAAGCTAAGAGAATTCAGCACCACCAAACAAGCTCGACAACAAATGCTAAAGGAACTTCTCTAGGCAGGAAACACAAGAGAAGGAAAAGACTTACAATAACCCAAAACAATTGACAAAATGGTAATAGGAACATAAATATCAATAACTACCTTAAATGTAAATGGACTAAATGGTCCAACCAAAACACATAGACTGGCTAAATGGATACAAAAACAAAACCCATACATATGCTGTCTACAAGAGACCCACTTAAGACCTAGGGACACATATAGACTGAAAGTGAGGGGATGGATAAAGATATTCCATGCAAATGGAAACCAAAAGAAAGTTGGAGTAGCAATTATCATATCAGACAAAATTGACTTTAAAAGAAAGACTATTACAAGAGACAAAGAAGGACACTATATAATGATCAAGGGATCAATCCAAGAAGAAGATATAACAATTGTAAATATTCATGCACCCAATATAGGAGCACCTCAATACATAAGGCAAATACTAACAGCCATAAAAGGGGAAATTGACAGTAACACAATCATAGTAGGGAACTCTAACACCCCACTTTCACCAATGGAGAGATCATCCAAAATGAAAAATAAGAAAACAGAAGCTTTAAATGATATGTTAAACAAGATGGACTTAATTGATATTTATAGGATATTCTATCAAAAAACAACAGAATACACTTTTTTCTCAAGTGCTCATGGAACATAGATCATATCTTGGGTCACAATTCAAGCCTTGGTAAATTTAAGAAAATTGAAATGGTATCAAGTATCTTCTTCGACCACAAAGCTATGAAACTAGATATCAATTACAGGAAAACTTCTTTAAAAAATACAAACACATGGAGGCTAAACAATACACTACTTAATGACCAAGAGATCACTGAAGCAATCAAAGAGGAAGTCAAAAAATACCTAGAGACAAATGACAATGAAAACACGATGACCCAAAACCTATGGGATGCAGTAAAAGCAGTTCTAAGGGGAAGTTTATACCAAAACAATCCTACCTCAAGAAACAAGAAACATCTCAAATAAACAAGCTAACCTTACACCTAAATCAGTTAGAGAAAGAAGAACACAAAAACTGCAAAGTTAGCAGAAGGAAAGAAATTCATAAAGATCAGATCAGAAATAAATGAAAAAGAAATGAAGGAAACTATAGCAAAGATCAATAACGCTAAAAGCTGGCTCTTTGAGAGGATAAACAAAATTGATAAAGCATTAGGCAGACTCATCAAGAAAAAAATGGAGAATACTCAATTCAATAGAATTAGAAATGAAAAAGGAGGAGTAAAAACTGACACTGAGGAAATACAAAGGATCTTGAGAGATTGCGATAAGCAACTGTATGCCAATATAATGGACAACCTGGAAGAAATGGACAAATTCTTAGAAAAGCACAACCTTCTGAGACTGAACCAGTTAGAAATAGAAAATAAAAACAGACCAATTACCAACAGTGAACTGGAGACTGTGATTAAAAATCTTTCAACAAACAAAAGCCCAGGACCAGATGGCTTCACAGGCAAATTCTATCAAACATTTAGAGAAGAGCTAACACCTATACTTGTCAAAGTCATCCAAAATACAGCAGAGGGAGGAACACTCCCAAACTCATTCTATGAGGCCACAAGCACCCTGATACCAAATCCAGACAAAGGTGTCACCCAGAAAGAAAACTACAGGGCAATATCAGTGATGAACATAGATGCAAAAATCCTCAACAAAGTGCTAGCAGACAGAATCCAACAGCACATTGAAAGGATCATACACCATGATAAATTGGGGTTTATCCCAGCACTTCAAGGATTCTTCAATATACGCACATCAATCAATGTGATAAACATATTAACAATTTGAATGAGAAAAAACATGATCATCTCAATAGATGCAGAAAAAGCTTTCGACAAAATTCAACACCCATTTATGATAAAAACCCTCCAGAAAGTAGTCATATAGGGAACTTACCTCAACATAATAAAGGCCATATATGACAAATCCATAGCCAACATCCTTCTCAATGGTGAAAAATTGAAACAATTTCCTCTAAGATCAGGAACAAGACAAAGTTGTCCACCCTACCGCTACTATTCAACATAGTTTTGGAAGTTTTAGGCACAGCAATCAGAGAAGAGAAAGAAATAAAAGGAATCCAGTTTGGAAAAGAAGAAGTAAAGCTGTCACTGTTTGCAGATGACATGATTCTATACATAGAGAATCCTAAAGATGCTACCAGAAAACTACTATAGCCAATCAATGAATTTGGTAAAGTAGCAGGATACAAAATTGATGCACAGAAATCTCTTGCATTCCTATATACTAATGCTGAAAAATCTGAAAGAGAAATTAAGGAGACACTCCCATTTACCATTGCAACAAAAAGAATAAAATACCTAGGAATAAACCTACCTAAGGAGACAAAAGACCGGTATGCAGAAATTGCAGATTATACAAACAGATGAAGAGATATGCTATGTTCTTGGATTGAAAGAATCAACATTGTGGTAATGACTATACTACCCAAATCATTGTACAGTTTCAATGCAATCCCTATCAAACTACCAATGTTATTTTTCACAGAATTAGAACAAAAAAATTCACAATTTGTATGGAAACACAGAAGACCCCTAATAGCCAAGGCAATCTTGAAAAAGAAAAACGGAGCTGGAGGAATCAGCCTCCAGACTATACTACCAAGCTACAGTAATCAAGACAGTATGGTACTGGCACAAAAACAGAAATATAGATCAATGGAACAGGATAGGTAGCCCAGAGATAATCCCTTACACATATGATCACCTTATTTTTGATAAAGGAGGCAAGAATATATAATGGGTAAAAGACAGCCTCTTCATTAAGTGGTGATGGGAAAACTGGACAGCTACATGTAAAAGAATGAAATTAGAATACTCCCTGGCACCATACATAAAAATAAACTCAAAATTGATTAAAGACCTAAATGTAAGGCCAGACACTGTAAAACTCTTAGGAGAAAACATAGGCAGAACACTGTACGATATAAATCACACCAAGATCCTTTTTGACCCACCTCTTAGAGAAATGGAAATAAAAACAAAAATAAACCAATGGGACCGAATGAAACTCAAAATCTTTTGCAAAGCAAAGGAAACCATAACCAAAACAGAAAGACAACCCTCAGAATGGGAGAAAATAATCCTGACAAAGGATTAATCTCCAAAATTTACAAGCAGCTCATGCAGCTCAATATCAACAAACAAACAACCCAATAGGCAGAGGAATCTAAATAGACATTTCTCCAAAGAAGATATACAGATTGCCAACCACATGAAAGGATTCTCAGCATCACTAATCATTAGAGAAATGCAAGACAAAACTACAATGTGGTATCATCTCACACCAGTCAGAATGGCCATCATCAAAAAAACTACAAACAATAAATGCTGGAGAGGGTGTGGAGAAAAGGGAACCCTCTTGCACTGTTAGTGGGAATGTAAATTGATACAGCCACTCTGGAGAACAGTATGGAGGTTCCTTATAAAACTAAAAATAGGACTACCATAGGACCCAGCAATCCCACTACTGGGCATATACTGAGAAAACCATAATTCAAAAAGAGTCATGTACCACAATGTTCATTGCAGCTCTATTTACAATAGCCAGGACATGGAAGCAACCTATGTGTCCATCAACAGATGAATGGATAAAGAAGATGTGGCATATATATACGATGGAATATTACTCAGCCATGAAAAGAAACAAAATTGAGTTATTTGTAGCGAGGTGGATGGGCTTAGAGTCTGTCACACAGAGTGAAGTCAGTTAGACAAAAACAAATACCATATGCTAACACATATATATGGAATCTAGAAAAAATAAAAAATGGTTTTGAAAACCTAGGAGCAGGAGAGGAATGAAGTCACAGACATAGAGAAGGGACTTGAGGACACGGGGAATGGGAAGGGTAAGCTGGGGCGAAGTGAGAGAGTGGCATGGACTACCAAATGTAAAATAGATAGCTAGTGGGAAGCAGCTGCTTAGCATAGGAAGATGACTCGGTGCTTTGTGACCACCTAGAGGGGTGGGATAGGGAGGATGGGAGGGAGACGCAAGAGGGAGGAGATATGGGGATATATGTATATGTATAGCTGATTCACTTTGTTATAAAGCAGAAACTAACACACCACTGTAAAGCAATTACACTCCAATAAAGATGTTAAAAAAAAAAAATGGACAGAGGACCTGAATAGACATTCTTCCAAAGAAGACCTATAGACAGCCAACAGGCACATGAAAAGATGCTCGACATTCCACTTATCATCAGGCAAATGCAAAATAAACCACAGTGAAATACCAGTTCACATCTGTCAGAATGGCTTTCATCAAAAGACAACAAATAACAGGTTTTGTCAAGGATGTGAATTAAAAGGGAGCTCTTGTGCACTGTTTTTGGGATTGGAAGTTAGTGCAGTCACTATGGAAAACATCATGGAGGTTCCTTAAAAATTTAAAAATAGTACTGCTGGGCTTCCCTGGTGGCTCAGTGGTTGAGAGTCTGCCTACCGATGCAGGGGACACGGGTTCATGCCCTGGTCCAGGAAGATCCCACATGCCGTGGAGCGGCTAGGCCTGTGCCTGTGTTCTGCAACAGGAGGCCCAAGTAACCCAAAAAAAAAAAAAAAAAAAATAGAACTGCTATATTATGCAGTGATTTCACTTCTATGTGTTTACCAGAAGAAAATAAAAACACTAATTGTAAAAGACGTGGGGCTTCCCTGGAGGCGCAGTGGTCGAGAGTCCGCCTGCTGATGCAGGGGACATGGGTTCATGCCCCGGCCCGGGAGGATCCCACATGCTGCAGAGCGGCTGGGCCCATGTGCCATGGCCGCTGAGCCTACGCGTCTGGAGCCTGTGCTCCGCAATGGGAGAGGCCACAACAGTGAGAGGCCCGCATACCGCAAAAAAAAAAAAAAAAAAAAGATGTGCATATCAGTGTTCATTGTGGAATCATTTTCTGTAGTCAAGATATGGAAGCAAGAGATGGAACCAAAGTGTCCAACAATATGGAAGCAAGAGATGGAACCAAAGTGTCCATCTTTCTCTCTCTCATAATGGAATATTACTTAGCCATAAAAAATGAAATATTGCCAGTTGTGTTAGCATACGTGAATCTAAAGATTATTATGCTAAGTAAAATAAGTCAGAGAAAGATATCTACCATAGGATCTCACTTATATGTGGAATCTAAAAAACAAAACAAACAAACATAAAGAAAACATAATGAAACCAGACTCAGAGATACAGAGAATAAATAGGTGGTTAGCAGAGGTGAGGGAGGTAAGGGTGTGAAATAGGTGAAGGGTATTAAGTGGTACATACCTCCAGTTATAAAATAAGTAAGCCTTGGGGTTGTAATATACAGCATATGGTATATGGTCAATAATATTTTAATAACTTTGTATGAGGATAGATTGTCACTAGACTTATTGTGGTGATCATTTCATAATATATGCAAATGTCAAATCACTATGTAATATACCTGAAACTAATGTAATATTGTACTTTAAGTTATCATAGTCCAAATTCAAATATTATCCTACTCTACATAGAGAGTAATAACTTGTATTATATTTCTAATTTCTCCCTCCATCCTTTATGCTATTGTTTTCATATTCTCATTTTATATATGCTATAAACATATATACAATACATTTCTACTGTATTACTTTGGACAGTATTTTAACAATTAAAATAGGAAAATTAAGTTTGTCTTTTTCTATTTTATTGCCACACCATTCACTTCTCTTTTATAGACCCAACTTTCAGTCTGATACCATATTCTCTCTACCAGAAGAGTTTTTGTTACCATTTATTTTCTAGTAGGTCTGCTGGCATGGATTCTCTAGGTTTTTGTTTGAGACTTTCTTTATTTTACTTTCATATTTGAAAGAGTCACTAGTTATATTATTGTAAATAGAGGTTTTTTTTTTCCTTTAAGCACTTTTAAGATGTCATCCCTTTGTTTTTGACTTGTGTGATTCCCAAGATGTCTGCAATAATTCTTCATTTTATCTCAGTGTCTTCATGCTTTTTTCCTTTTTTTTTTCCCAAAAGTTTCAATATAATATGTCTAGGTCTGGACATATTGTCTCTTTATTTCTTTGTATTTTTCCTTCTTCGTATTCTTTGAGCGTTTTGAATCTGTGTTTTCATGTCTGTCATTTGTCTGTAGCTCTGCTGATATAGGAGAGAGCTGACATTCCAGTTGTTGGAGTAGCTGACTAAAGTAAGAATTCAAAATGTAAATAACCAAGCCTCTAATCATTTACCTTGTGCCTTTTTCCCCAATGGAATAGTATGCCAGTTGAGGGCCAGGTGGATCAGCCCAGACACGGGGATCTTCTCCCTGTTGGGGGAGCCCTGAAAAAATGAATCCTGCAGTTTTATGTACCCAGGAATCAGGGAGAAGAAGAGAGGATGAGCTACGAGTGGAAAAGTACTGAGTACTGAGTCAGAGTGGAGACAAATGTCTTCAAGTTTTATTGATTAGACCTTCAAATGGAGGTGCCTTGGCTACAAATGCAGATGTGCGTAAGAGCATGGCCAGTCACAGGGGCCTGGGTGAGTCCTGACTGCAAATCCCTTGGAGACTACAATGCATTGGCTGTTCATCAAGTCTGATGTGGGGAGAGCAGCTTTACCCTGTGAGGCCTGTTGGATAAAGCCTTTGCAATAATCTATGGTCAGGCCTGAAAAATTACACGTAAGTTTTTGGACAGGAGCTGGACTCCTCAAGAATAATTTTAGAAAATTCTCAGCCATTACTTTCCCAAATATTTCTTCTGGCCTTTTCTCTCTTTCTGCTCCTGGGATTACAATCACACATATGTTAGGACACTTGATATAGTTCCACAGCTGTTCATGTCCTGCTTTTGTTCCCCATTCTGACATTTTTCTTTGTGTTTCAGCTTGGGTAATTCCTATTGAATAATCATTAAGTTCACTGATTCTTTCCTTGGCTGTATTGATTATACTGATGAACTTATTGAAGGCTTTCTTTCTCTCTATTACGTGTTTTTAATTTCTTCAGTTTTTCTTTGATTATTTTATAATTTCCATTTCTCTGCTGAAATTACCCATCTGATCATGCATGTTATCCTCCTATTCCATTAGAGTTCTTAGAGCTTTGAATACATTAATCATAGTTATCTTAAATTCACCATTAGGTAGTCAGATCGTTGTAACATCTCTCTCACATCTGAGTCTGGTTATCATGATGTCACGTTCTTTTGAGAGTGTTTTTGTTTGTTTCATTTTTTTTCTTTGTCTTTTTGAGTGCCTTATAATTTTTTTTTGAAAACTGGACATTTTATGTAGAGCAGTAGACACTGAGGTCATAGTTTTATGCCTCAGAATAGTCACAGCTTTCCTTCTGCTAGGCTTTTGGTTCAGTTTTATTAATGTAGCTCAGGAGTTGGGCTGCATTTGAGATTTGTTCTTGCCATGATTTCCATCAATGCAACATAGTCTTCTAATTTACAGAGACCTTTATCTAGGGTGGCTGGTGCTTTATCAGAGCAAAATTCATTTGATTCTGAATTTTAGGTTCCCCTTTGTTCTGTGACTCAGAGACAGTATTTTTGTATGCTATTCTTCTCCTGTCCTCCTAGTAGTATGGTTTGTCATTGTAATTCAAACCATCTGGGTTGGTGATGGTGTGGAGGGAAATAGTCTCTGTTCTTGAGTTTAAGATTCAGTCTCAGGAATGCACATGTCCATGACTCCAGGGGATATAGCTTTATAATTCTTTTCCTTCCCTGCCTGAAATTTTGGGCTCAGTGCTTAATTTTACTCCTTCCTCCAGAAGGTAGCTTTATCCTTCCCTCCTCATTGCTTTCCCTCACCTGAAATGAATGTTCATCAACTAAAGCCAAGAGAATTACTTTCCCTCACCTGAAATGAATGTTCACCAACTAAAGCCAAGAGAATTACTCTTCCTTTGCAACATACTGTTTTGTGATGGAGTTAAAGGGAAGGATCCAGTAGGAGTTACTTGCCCCTACCTTATGGCTGCTGGTCCCCTCCTCCAGGTATGCACCACAATGGCACAGCTCTGGGCTCTTTCAAATCTTTTTGGTGGGCTCCCAGAGGTTTGTGGAGAAAGAACTGACAAGAGGGTACAAACTCCCCAATTTCTGCAGCCCCCCAAGGGTTTCACAGTTTCAACAACTTCTTACTGGTGTGTGATTGTCTTTACCTCAGTTGGGTGACTTTCAGCACCTCCTCCAGTAGACAGTATCTCTTCTTAAATTTTGGGTCAGTTTATTCTGTAACTACAGCTTTCTGATTAGATCAAAAAAGTCATTAATTTGAAGTCAGTTCAACTCTTTTTCATTTAAGAGTGGGAGTTCCTCCTGGTTTTCTACATTCTGGAGAGGAAACTATAAGTTCAATAGTTAATTTTAGTTCAATAAATATTTATTTTGTTCCAGTGAGTGCATAGTAATATATGTTATATATACTTCAGATGGAATTTCAATGAAGGTTCTGGAGGTACTCACTAAAATCTTTCATAAAATGGTCATCACTTATCTTCCTTTTTGGAAAGAGCAATTCTTAAAGTGTCATTTGAATGATGACTTAATAATTGGCAAGTTATATAATTAAGAATTAAGAATTTAAAGTATCTAAAATTCAAAGCTAATGCAAATCACTTATTGATAGAAATTTAGAAAACATCAGTGATTTTCTATGAACAACTGAATTGGCTATATCTGCATTCTGGGGCTATGGTGAAGTAATTTGCAAAATGTTCATTTGATCCAGAATATGATCAATGTTAATTACTTAGAAATAGCCATATGAATTTGATCAATAATAACATTCTAATTTTGAGATTCCCCTCCCTTTAATGAATATAACTCTTATTGTCATTAGTAAATGAAACCCCGGTTATACAAATTGCAGGATAATGATATTTTACTCAAAAAAGATTCAAATGCCTTAACCCCAATATCAACTAAAATTAACCTATGTCAGGTGAAAGTATGTGTCACAGAGAATTTCTTTCAGAAAGCTATATACAAATTGGAGAGCATTATCCTGGAAGCTATTCCCTATTCTCAATTATTTTAATATATTTTACCTAATTTCAAAGAACTCCTTTAAAAACAGTAAACACGTATACTTCTATTCTCTTAATAATCAATATTTTGTATTACATCTCAATTTACAGCACTGCTTTTGCATTGACTATTAAAAAATTCTGCGATTTATTCTTTTGTAGAAATTAAGCCTCTGTTAACTTCAACCTGCAATTTTAGGCCATGTGACTAGAAAGGTGAATAATACATCATTTCTGAGATCAAGGAACTAATTAATAGGAGAAATATGGGGGATAAAATAGGATTCGGTGGGTTAATGCTATAATAGAAGTATGGTTTATATAACTTAGATTTGTCTAAAAAGGATTATTTACCTCTGCCCTATAATGGCTAGAGAAAGACCCTGCTGGAGAGGTGAAAGAATAAGAATGTACAATGCCCAAAGGTTTTATAGTAAATTTCCGAGGATAAAGGAGGCATATGCCCCCTTGATTTGGGGGACATAAATTGATATCAGTGTTTGGGATAATACAGGCCACTGCTTTAAAGCAAATAGCAATCCAATCACATGAAATGTTCAAGAACGTTTTCCATATGCAACATGGAAACAGTGCCAAGAAGTGAGTTATGTTCTTAACATCAAAGATGCGGGTTTGGGCTTCCCTGGTGGCGCAGTGGTTAAGAGTCCGCCTGCCGATGCAGGGGACGCGGGTTCGTGCCCCGGTCCGGGAAGATCTCATATGCCGCGGAGCGGCTGGGGTCATGAGCCATGGCCGCTGAGCCTGTGCTCCGCAACGGGAGAGGCCACAACAGTGAGAGGCCCGCGTACCGCAAAAAAAAAAAAAAAAAAAAAAGATAGGGGTTATTCCTGAAATTGCTTTGTTTTCCTTCGCAATTATATTCATCAAGCTGAAAATACATATAATTATTAAATGTTTGTTAAGTGCTTGATTAGCACTGCTATGGAGGCAGAATCATGAGTCCAACAAAGATTGCTAAATCCTAATCCTGGAAACTTTGTATATGTTAAGCTACATGGCAAAGGAGAATTAAGTTAGCAGATGAAAATAAGATTCTAATGACATGACTTTAAAATAGGGTGATTATCCTGGATTATCCAGGTAGGACTAATGTAAACACAAGGGCCCTTATTGAGAAAGTAAGACAGAGGAATCAAGTAAGACAAAGAAATGTGATTATGCAAATAAGTTCAGGGTGATACAATTGCTGGCTTTTGAAGATGGAGGATGAAGGTCATCAGCCAAGGAATGAGGTTCAGCTTGTAGATGTATAAAAGGCAAAGAAACAGATTCCCCTCAGCCACCAGAAAGGAATGCATCCCTGCTGACACCTTGATTTTAGCACGATGAGATCCATCTCAGATTTCTGAACTACAAATAATAAATTAGTGTTGTTTTAAGTTTCTGAGTTTATGGTCATTAGTTTTCTAATACAAAATCTATACAACTAATTTTGAAAACTAATACACTGCTCAACATATTTAATAAAGTACCATAATCCTATTTAATAACAGATTCTCTTGGTGGGAGATAATGTCAGGGAAAACTTCCCTTAGTATGGGACAACCTCATGGGAATAGAAACCAATAAAAGCTACATAACTGAGAGGCAAGTTGATTGACTAATGTATAGACAGAATTGCCTAATGTCCAGAATTGTCTAATATCCTTGGTAGTATTTAATTAATCATGGAATTCTTGGGGTGGAAATTAATAAATATCTCTTAACTTCACCTCCAAAGAACAATACTTACATTATTTCTCATACTTACATTTTTTCACACCTCAGAACCCCGAGAACAAAATTGAGCCATAATGCTCTTAAAGAGATGTTCTCTGATATTTATTATGAATCCTTCATTTAACACTCTCCAAAGAGATTTGTGACCAATTACCAGAGCAACTGTGCACTGGGAAAAGAAAGCTACCTAGATCTCGCAGGAGTTATTCAACAATGGCTGCAAGTTATAATTCCTTTGTGAAGACAGTATTTTTATAGTGCCTCACCATTCAGAGTATCGGTTTTAAGGATCAGCTGGTACCGTTTTAATACAAATCTGCTTGACTATAGACCCTAAATTATCTATCAGCTGTTTCTCCTGTTTCCCAGTATACAGTCGGAATTGAGAGAAACTTTACATTTTCCCCTTGAGTAATTGATACTGTGAGAAAAAGCATCAAATGGAAGTCCCTGGAGCTTGGTTACCAAAGTAATAAATGAAAAGAAGTGCTGTATTCCTCAGGATATTTGAGATATTAACCTCATCCCAAAAGCCTTGAAAAATGTTGGAGTAATCCCACCTTAACTCTATAGCTGGATGCTGCCATAGACAGATGGATTCAGCAGGAAACCTGTCATGCACTGAACCAAATATAATCTCTTTATGGAATAAATAAGTACATTTAGCCCTTACCACTTTTTGTGAACTTATTTTTCTGCCAGATTCTGCTCATCTCCATATACGTAAACAAAAACACAAATAATCAACTCTGTCATTTGGCCCTAAGTTTTCAGTGGATCCAATACTGCTTGAAATGTCTACAGTAGATTCACATTATTTCTGGAAGTTGTGCCAGTCCCCAGTGGGAGAGTCGCAGCAGTGGTGCTTAGGAATTCTTGAACATTCCAGTGCCCTCTTCAGGAAGTAAAATTTTACTTTGAGAAGAAGCTCCAGCTATGCTGCTTGGCACTGATAGAGATGGAATACCTGACCATAAGACACTAGTTGACAATGAAACCTTTGCTGTCCTTCCTTAACTTATCCCTAGCCACATATTAAAGCAGGCCCATCAAAAATTTACCATCTAATAGAAGTGATATCTCTGAGCCCAGGTTTAGGCATATGGTGAAAGCCAATGTAAGTTAAGCTGCATAAACATGTCATCCACCTTCCTAGTATATCTCCTGCTGCTGCATTAATATCCCTCTGTCAAACTACATGGCCTCATGAGTATTTATTATAAGTTGCCTGAGAAGAATGGATGTGGATTCTAGGTGCCTCTGAGCCCTTTGCTGTTGCTGGGCAGAATCAGAATTCTTGAGCATAGTAGTGCCAGTAAGAGGAGACATGGAAAGACAGCAATCATCCAGCATTCTCCCCCAAACAACCACATTGACGTCTACCTCTAGAAATACGTATTTAGAAAATTAGGGCTTGTGGATGTGGGGAGTGAAGAGAATTGGCTTTCTAAGTCCATTGCAAAGTAATTTTCTTAGATGAAGGAGTTATACTGAAGCAAGACAGGATGCTTCTGTTTGCAAGGAAGGTTCAGTGGGGCTTGCTGTTTCTATGCTATGAGTTTTTTTTTTTTTTTAATCTATCTATTTATTGCAGGTTTTGGATCCCTATTTTTCTTACTCTGTTCCCCAAATTTTATGTAAGAAACCTATAAAAAATATGAATTCAATGATATTTTAATTCAGGGATCAACATAGAGAACTTTGGGTTCGGCTGTCAACTATGTCAGCCCTGCAACTACTAGAAATAAAAATTATTTTACCACATGTTTAGAAATCTTTGTATATCAGACCATGCTTTGAGACAAAAAATGGTGATTTGAACTTGTCACACTATTTTAAAGGACTGACCAGGAGTCTTAGAGTCTTTGTCACATGACAAAATACATAATTGGCCATAAAAGAAGAAACAAAACATTACATACTTCACAAAACATAAAATATGAATGCCAATAAACATGTGAAAATTGTTAATTTTGTTAGTAATGAGGAAAATCCAAATTAAAACTACAAAACGTGTTAAATGTCTGACAATATTAAGTGTTGGAAGAATGTGGAGTGTGGGATCCAGCTTCCAAGATGGCACCCAACAAGCTCTACTTCCTGATATTAACACCTTTTGTAAAGCCCTCCAAACTGAACCAAGGCTGGCCTGTGTGACCAATATAATTAGGCAGAAGTAATGTGTGTCTTTTGAGACTAGGTTACAAAGGGTATCGGAGTTTCTGTCTTGCTCGCTTGGACCATTCATTCTGGGGAAAACCAGCCACCATGCCATTCGCAGGACATTAAAAGCAGCCTTGGGCTTCCCTAGTGGCACAGTGGTTGAGAGTCCGCCTGCCGATGCAGGGGGCACGGGTTCGTGCCCCGGTCCGGTAAGATCCCACATGCCGCTGGGAGGCTGGGCCTGTGAGCCATGACCGCTGGGCCTGCGCGTCCGGAACCTGTGCTGCGCAACGGGAGAGGCCACAACAGTGAGAGGCCCGAGTACCGCAAAAAACAAAACCAAAAAAAAGCAGCCTTGCGAAGAGGCCCACGTGGAAGTGAAGCACGCGACTATCAGGCGGCACCTCAATTTGCCTACCACCTGAATGAACCACTTGTGAAGTGAATCTTCTTACCCCCGGCAAGCTTTTATGAGACTACACTTCCAGATGGCGTTTGATTTGACCTAACGTAAGACTGAGCCAGAACTGCCCAACTGAACAGCTCTTTAATTCCCGAGGCACAGAAAATGTGAGAGATGATAAATCACTATTGTGATTTTAAGTCCAGTTTTAGAGAAGTGTATGTGTAGCAATCAGTAACTAATAGGTGGAACAATCACAGTGTTCATATATCTACTTTGAAAGCGTAAATTGGTACAGATACTTTTGAAAAACCGAGTATTATCTAATAAATTTGAAAATGTGCAGACCACAGCGCTTAGAGAACCCATTCATTCTCATATACAGCAGTGTCATGTGACAACTAATCCATAGCAGCCTTATCCATGACAGCAAACAAAACTGGACACAACCCAAACATCTAATATTTAGATAAATTCATAAATAAATGGAATATAATCATAAAATATAGTAATGAAAATAAGCAAAGTGTAACTGAGATGAAATTTCTAGTCCTGAGATAATTTCAAAATAGTGTGATACAATCTGATTCTATTTATATAAATTTCAGAAATGGAAAATAAACCATATTGTTTAGAGATGCATACATAAGTAGAAAAATATAAAGGAAAGCAAGAAAATGATTATTTAAGAAGGCATAATAGATAATAACTGACTATTTTTCATGGAATTTTTTAAGGAAAAGGGAGGAGTTTGCCGTTGAGACTGTGCATGGTGGGAGTAGGGGACCGTTTTTCTGGGGCTGGAGACTTGGTTTGTTTACATAGTTACATGGGTGTTTGCTTTATAATTATTTGTTAAACTAGATGTATACAATGCATGCATTTTTGTATATTTTTATAATATAAATATATTTAATAAATGCTAGATAGTACTTATTATGCATTAGATAATGTTCTAAAAACTTTACAAATATTCACCTTTAATTTTCACAGTAACAGTATAAAGTAAGTACTTTTATTAACTCCATTTTATAAATTAGGAAATTGAGACACAAAGGACTTTAGTAAGCTGTCCAGAGTCATACATACCACCTGTAAGTGGCAGAATGAAGACTCAGACTCAGGCACTTCAGCTCTCGAGCTGTGTGCTTAGGTACTAGATTATTTTTTGCTTGTCTTGTTTTTAGTTTTCTTGTTTCATTGGTTGTTTTTTCGTTGATTGGTTTGGTCTGGTTTAAACAGAGAAGAAAGAAGAGGGATATTCCCGTCTTTGTGTGAAAACTTACCTGTGTCATTTAATCCTTCTGTGTTTCTGAGGCAAAATGAGGGGTTTGGACTAAATAAATAATTGTGAAACAAGCCTGAGGGTTGTGGGTAGGCTGTTAGGAAGACAAAGATGTAAATGGGTGGGAGAACACATTTTTAAGAGCAGTGCCACTTCTATCTCTTTTGTATGTGGTGCTCCTGTGTAAAATAATGCATATGTAAAGTTATGTTAAAGCTTTAAAATATTAGAAAAAGGAGGCATTCCTGAGCTCCTCCTAAATCTGACACATAATGACAGAGATCACCATTTCATTCCTGCCTAGAGACCTTCCCTAAAACATCCATCCACATTTTTTTTTTACCACTAAGCATCTTCAGGTTCTGATGATAACTGATACAACTGGTATTTTAATCCCAATAAGGCACATCTAGATGCTGACCTTTGTCCCTAAAATTTGAGGGCATTTATCCTAAAAGGGGCAAGGTCTTCATCTTACCACAGAGTGATCTTTGTGCTAAGATGAGATGAGATACAGAATGTCAGTATATATCTCAAAGAGTTTCAGACCTTTGGAAAGCCACAAGAAATAATAGCAGATATGGGAATATAAATATAAATAGAGATTTCTTTATTTGGGGGAAACAATGCCTTTTTGTTTAGAAGTAACATTTTAATTTGTGGACAGTTCCAGGGTAAGTAAAATTATAACTTCGAACAACTCACAGGCTTAATACAAACCAAGCACACTGAGTGATTCATGTTTCATTTAGATTTAATTATAAAATACTTAAGAAACCTTCAATCCCTATCACCCAGAAACAAAGAATGCACAAATGAAACAGGATTCAAGTGAAAATCCCTGACAGCCTAGAAAAACACATTTCCTAGTACAAATGGAAAAATGATATATGAATAAAGTCACTTTTGTGGTTCAGAAATATAGAGATATAGAATCAAGAGACATTCCAAGGATTGATAAAAAAAAAATATTGCAACTTTCATAAACCCTTCTTATTGCCAAATTTAAAAAGTTCTTTCTTCCGCTGAAATTGTTCTAATCTAACTAGAGACAGACTGGGAGGCTCAAGCAAAAGAAAGGAGCAAATGAAAATTTTTATATGAAATAAGGAAATAAACAATTTAGTTCTTTTAGCAACATGTCTGCTTTCTGCATAAATGAGAACTATTCCTATTTTAATAGAGGCTATTCTTATAGAAAAAAGTCCAAGAATTCCTATGTTGAAAAGTGCCTCTCAGTCTCTTTTTATTGTAAACAGATCTACTTAGTTTGTATTTGGACAGCCCCACCCCACCTGTCCCCTCAGATGCACAAATTTGTCAGGAGAACAAAAGTAGGCTTCCAGTTGGCTTCAACAAAGCTGTGAGGAAACTTCATCATAATATGCCTTTCTAATAAAATGAAGAACATACGATTTTAGAAGAAGGGAATTATTCACACTTGCCTGCCCCAGAATTTATACAGATATGGGCATATCTTGTCTTCTATTGAAATAATTTGAGATTATTTATTTCTATAAATCTGTAGGCTGTAGATAGTAATGATGGATTAGATATGGACTGGAGTATATATCATTTGAAATCAATAACAGTTTTCTCAATGATGGTAGAAATAGCCATTAAAGTTATTGACCTGCATCTTTTGAAATATTTCTCCAAGGAAAGGGTGACTGATAATATTGCTATTGTGTAAATCTGTGGGAAATTATTGTGAATTTATAAAACTGGTGAGTCTGTAAATCACTGTGTAGTGGGGTCACTCTGGATAAATTGTCTGCAAAATACTAAAAGAAAATAGACCTTAGTATCAGAATTGTTGCAAATGAAGTGCAGTGGATTTCTGGATTTCACAGATAAAAATAACTGGAAGGTTTATATCTTATACTTAATCAGTGGTTTTAAACATTTTAATGTATCCATTAAAAATATCATTGATTTTTCTATTTTGAATCAAACAGCTTTTATTTATTTATTTATTTTTTGGTTTCCAGCTAAGTTTTATTTTAGTGTTCAATATTATCAGCCATGATACAGGAATAATTCAGGCAAATATATCACATTAAATACATCAGGGAAAAAACCCACTGTGTCAAACACGTCTTGCACTCCAGCAAATGAACATAAAAACAGAGAACAAAGTCAGCAGCATTAAATTAAAGTGCTTTTTGCCACAATTGTTTCAGAGTCTCGCCCTCAGTGGTGTAATTTCAATTTTACATATTGTATAAGAAGCTCAAAATCTCATTCATTGCCCAGGGGCTACATTCAAAAAAAATTCATGTTTAGTTATTCTAAATAATTACCCTCCCCAAATGCGTCTCCATCCCACCCTCCTTATCCCACCCCTCTAGGTGGACACAAAGCACTGAGCTAATATCCTTGTGCTATGTGGCTGCTTCCCACTAGCTATCTATTTTACTTTTGGTACTGTATATATGTCCATGCCACTCTCTCACTTTGTCCCAGCTTACCCTTCCCCCTCCCCATGTCCTCAAGCCCATTCGCTACATCTGCGTCTTTATTCCTGTCCTGCCCCTAGGTTCTTCAGAACCAGTTTTGTTTTGTTTTAAGATTCCATATACATGTGTTAGCATACGGTATTTGTTTTTCTCTTTCTGACTTACTTCACTCTCTATGACAAACTCTAAGTCCATCCACCTCATTACAAATAACTCAATTTTGTTTCTTTTTCTGGCTGAGTAATATTCCATCATATATATGTGCCACATCTTCTTTATCCATTCATGTGTCGATGGACACTTAGGTTTCTTCCATGTCCTGGCTGTTGTAAATAGAGCTGCAATGAACATTGTGGTACATGACTCTTTTTGAATTATGGTTTTCTCAGGGTATATGCCCAGTAGTGGGATTGCTGGGTCATATGGTAGTTCTATTTTTAGTTTTTTAAGGAACCGCCATACTGTTCTCCATAGTGGCTGTACCAATTCACATTCCCACCAGCAGTGCAAGAGGGTTCCCTTTTCTCCACACCCTCTCCAGCATTTACTGTTTGTAGATTTTTTGATGATGGCCATTCAGCTTTTACTTTAACAACAACAGCAACAACAAAGTCTCTTTGTCTTAGGTAAGAGAAGTATGTGCATGCATAATAACATTTTCATCTAGAATACTAAATTCAAAGAACTGATTATAGAATTCATTAATTGATTTAACATGTTCCTTTGCTTTACAGATGTTTATTTTGCATCTGCATGGTTTGAGCACTTGACATAAGATGGTAAACAGAGTATTTGAAAATATTAATCATTGCTCATGCCATTACCTGCTATATGCATTCTTCTGAGTTTTGAAAGTCTTAGATTTTTCCCTATGAGTCATAGACCGGGGAAATGAAACAGGATAGATTATTGTGTACAACTTTCTTATCATAAACACTGGTAGAGGAATATAATAGCTATGTTTTTAAGATATAGAAATCATCAGCTGATTAATGACAGTTTTAGAAAATAAAACAAGTCTTTAATAATAATAATAATGATAACTTATTATTATTTGTATAATTAAAGCCTGTGGTCTTCAGAGTACCAGTGTGATCCTTCCTTTCCATGGAGTTGCATAGGTGGTGTGAAAGAAATCAAAGTTTATTCTGAGCATCAAGACTTAAGAATTAATTTACCAGAAACCTCTTGACAGCACTATATAAGAACACATGTGGCATTTGTTTTTTTTGTTTGTTAGTTTTTTACTTAACACATCATTCATTCATTCTTCCATTTATTTACCCAACCAAAAGTATAATCAAGCATCCACTATATACCTGTATCATGCTAGGTACTGGGGTAATATCCTTTGTCAGATACTATTCTTGTTTCTACAAACTTTATGAACTAGTGAGAGAAATCAACATTTGACACATAATTAAACAGAGAGCTACTGTGTAGTACAGGTGGTCATAAACTGAGTAATTAGGGAAGGCCTCTCCAAAGTAATAATACTTAAGATGACATCTGAACAATACATAGGAAGCAGCCAGTGAAAGAAGGAAGTTGTGAAAGAAGAGGAAGCGTTTTAGACTGAGAACATATCTCAGGCAGCTTTCCTGCGGTGGGGTGAAAAACAACATTTATGAGACAGAAGAGTGTCTAAGAGGAGAGAATTGAAAGCAAGGGTGGCAGTAGAGAAGGCCTTGGAGGTAAATTGGGGATAATTTATGCAGAGTCTTATAGTAATATTAAGGATTTTTCTGTTTTCTTTAAGTAATGAGAAGCCAACAAAACTTTTGAAATAAGATCTTGACATGTTCCAATTTGCATTTTAATAAGATCACTGGGATTGCTTTGTAATAAATGAAGAGGGAATAGAAGTGAACCCAAAAGACATAAATGATCTGGCCCCTATATCAACTCTGAACTCATCCCAACTCTCCTCCTAGATCACCCCATACCAGCCACTCAGGCCTCCAGACATTCCTCAAGCTTTCCTAGCCCTTTCCCACCTGAAGGCTTTGCGGTGGCCTTTCTCTCTTCCTAGAATACTTCTCCTTAGATTAACTACTTGTCTTGATTCTTCAACTCTTTTTGGCTTGTTACCTTATTAGAGAGGCTCTTTCTTACCTCATCTCTAAAATAACAACCCAGCTTTCATCACCCCAGTATTACTTATCTTCATTAACCTGCTTTATCTTTCTCTGTAGTACTTGTCACCATCATGCATGCTACCTGTTCATGCATCTTTTATTGTACAAAGTACTGAGCTTTACCAGGCAGGATCTTCATCTGCACTATCCCACTGTTGTACTCCTGGCACTGAAGGATTATGCGTGGTACACAGTAGGTATTCAATAAATAATTTCTCAGTGAATGAATGAATGAATACTAAGGAATCTCTTTTAGGCACTTGGAACTCAATGATAAAGAAGACAGTCACTGCCATCAAGACCTTTATATTTCATTAAATGGAGACAGAGAAGTAAACATGCACTAGATGTAATGCTCAATTACTACATATACATATATTAGAATGTCTCGCATAGCCAAAATTTCCCCACTACAGGCCCTTAATTCTACACTGCTTAATGACTCATTTCAATGTCTAATTCAGTCATTTATTAATTCAGACAATATGTATTTACTGAATTCTTATATGCTTCAAATTCAGCAGACGTAAATATGTTTCCAGCTCTTGAGGTAAATGATATTAGGTGGTAAAAATATTCATAATATTCACGTAAAAAATTTTAATAGCTTATGATAAGAGTTAAAGATACATATACATATATATAGGTATATGTATATGACGTTCTGTGATAGAACAGGGGAGTAAAATAATTGTCTGAAAAATTTAGGGGAAATTCCATGGAATAGTGCTCTTAAAAGTGAGTCCTAACAGAATAGTAAGATTCTATTAGGAGAAAATGAGAAATACATTCCAGTTGGGAAAAAGAAGTAGAACCCATGCAAAAATAAAAGTAGAAAGGATTAGTCCTAAAAGAAAGATTTACAGCAATTTGGTGTATTTGTGGGTCAGTTGTAGGAATTAATAAAGTTAAGTTAGGGTTGAATAATAAAGAGCTCTGTATGTCAAGCAATAATTTGAACTTTTGCCTGTTTTTAAGTAGGCATCACAGAAATACTGCATTTGCTCTGACAGCATGAACAGATTTACATTTTAAGAAGCTAAATCTGGTGACACATTGAATTTAGGTTAATAGAGTTAAGGAACAAAGCCTGGAAGAAGAACAGTTCTTTAGATAAAAGATTATGAAGGTTTATGCCTGTTGTTGTAAGGGTGAAAAGAAAGATGTGAAATAAGATATATTGCAAATGTAACTAAATAATATGGTGATGTGATTGGAATGAAGAGAGAAAGTCAAAGAGCATCTAGTTTTCCCCCAGATGACTAGGGAGATGGTGGTTGTCTAGTAGATCTGAAAAATGAGGACTGAGGGATAAGTTCAGCTAAAAGAAGATGAGTTCTGGTTTGGACAGGTTACTTTTGTCATACCTGTAGGACTCCTAGATGGCAAAATATTGAGAATACAAACCTTGATAAAAGGAAAAAACTATCAATATGTATGTTTTAAGATCATTGGCATGTTTATGATGTATAATATGATATAATATACGATTTCATCAAGGGAAAGTAAATAATTGAAGAGATGAAATCAGCTTGGAAACCTGAGGAACATCAGAAGCTGATGGTTGAAAAGAATGTTTATTCATAATTGCTAAAACCTTGAAGCAAGGTGTTCTTCAATAAGTGAATGGGTAAACAAACTGTGGTACATTCTCACCATGGGATATTATTCAGAGATTTAAAAAATGAACTATTAAGTCATGAAGAAGACATGGGGGAAACTTTAATACATTTTACTCAGTGAAAGAAGTCAATCTGAAAAGACTAAATATTGGATGATTCCAACAATATGACATTCTGGAAAAGGCAAAACTATGGAAACCATAAAAGATCAGTGGTTTATAGGAGTTAGTGGAGAGGGAGGGCATGAATAGGTGGAGCACAGGGGATTTTTTTTAGAGCAGCAAAACTATTCTGTATGATACTGTAATGGTGGATACATATCATTATACATTTGTTAAAACCTATAGAATGTACAATACAAAGAATGACCCTTAATGTAAACTATGGACTTTTAATTAATAATAAAGCATTGACATTGGCTCATCAATTGTAACAAATGTATCACAGTAATGCAAAATGGTAATAAGAGGGGAACCTGGGGGTGGGGAACTCTGTATTTCCCACTCAGCTTTTCTGTAAACCTATTCTAAAGAATAAAACCTTTTAATTTTAAAAAATTAAGTACACCAAATGCTGGCAAAGAGGGAGAACAACTGGGGAGAAAAAAGGAAAAATAGAAAGAGCCAAAAAATGAGACATAAAAAGGTATGATCAAATGAATACTGGGAGAATGAAAACTCACGTGGAAAACAAATGCCATGCTTATGTCAAATAGAATAAAAACTGACGAAGTGAACTTCATTTTTTGAGTTCATTGATAACCTTAAGAATAGATTTCATAGGGAGAGGATTAAAAACTAGAATTCTGTTGGCTAGAGACTGAATTGGAACTAGTACCTAGAGATTTAATTTCTTTGCTGCAGTTTCTTTTACTTCAACTTCCTCACTGTAGACAGTGCAGACCTTCTAAAGTACATCTTCTAGCTATTTCGATGGGCCATCAGTGATTATTCACTATCTATATGATGAAGCCCAGCATTTTTAAATGTATGCTGTGCATGCCTTAAATATATATTTAAATCTTCCTCCCTTCCAGACTTGCATAATATGGAAACAATGCTCAGTTTTAATAAATGAGTGAGAGAAGAGATATATTTTAATTGAAGTTCTTCTTTTATATATAGACTCAGAATAGTACTATCTTTAAAATTTTGGACCAATTCCAATGCCTTGAGAAACAAGTAGATTAGAATACATATTGAAATGGTCAGCAATAGCAGTGATGTATTTTGCTTGCTCCTATCAGGAAAAGCAGGGCCTTGATGTAAGTATCATGAGAGAATAAATGAAAAGCTTTTTAAGATTCCAAATAACTATTTGTGACTTGGCATTTGAAGGAGGTTATTTCCATCGTGCCTAGGTACTGAAAACTAAACCTGTCAGGAACTGAGGAAATGCCAAAGTAAATCGGGTAGTTTCCCTGGGTGATTCAGAGCTTAAACTGATGAAATGTTAGCAAGATCTATAGGTGTGAAGCAAACCTGAGGCTTGGCATTGTTGCACGTTTTGGCTGCAGAGGAACTTTTCTGTTTAGAGAGCAGCAGTTCCTGATAGAGCCCGACTTGCTCCTTTCACCTGGGGACTATGGAGGTGAGTCACAGCCCTGCGTCTCCCAGGGCAATATCTACCACTGATGACGCCACTGTCTCCCTGAGCTGGACACCAAAGAGACTTTCAGGTGGCCTTACATACTCATGTTCTGATCCACTTTGTGATGAACTCATAATTTAACTCCCTAGGAGAAATCAAATTGAGTTTAATTTCAAGTCTTTGAAAGCAGCTCTAATTCTGTCTACAATCCCCTAAAATCACATGAAAAGAAATGTGATGGTAAGGGGGCTTTTACCTTGCTTTCAACTTAAGTGAATAGCCTCACAATTTTAAAATAATTTAAATGACTATCATTTATTTAATTGAATGAGTATCAGTATCGCTTTTAGATTTATTTTTTTTGGAGAAAAATTTTCCTCAGGACTATTATCTTAGCTGAACTTGGAACACTTAGAGTTTACACTGTCAAAGAATGTATACAACTTAATAGTCACACTTACTTTAAATAGACAGATTCCCCCAGCAATACAGAGTAAGCAAGCAAAGGATGCATAGTTTTGTTAATAATAGTCCAAATTTTGTTTCAGCTGTTTAGTTCATCTACATCAAACAGCTCTCAATCTAGAATACAAAGCTGCATTCTTAGCTGAATACTATAGCTCAGCACATCTGGAAACATATATTTGATCTAAGGAAGTTGGTATTCTCCAGAGAAGTATCTTGTACCCAATAGTTACAGAGGTATACATCTTTTACATTCTTCAAATTTACTGAACAATATTTACCATGTTATTTACAAAATCAGAGGCAACATACACACCAGATATGGACATCTCATCTTATTTTGAAGAAATAATCTTCAAAAGTATCTTTATTATTAAAATATATTCTTTATTTGGTCATCACACTGGATTTTAAAGCAACTTAAGACTGGTTATTAAAGACATAGATTCACAGAATTTACACAAGAAGCAACTGAATTCAATATTGATTTCCTTAATTTCCTCATTTGATTTAATGTCTTTATAAACAGATAATTGAACAAAACTCTTTCTGTCTGTTCCCCTGCCCTAACCTCTACTTTGGCAATAATGAGGCCAGAAAAAAGTGACTATTAGAAATTCTATGCATGGTGACCTAGGATGTAAGGTAAATTCTGCAATGCAGGAAAATCAACCCTTATCAAGTAAATAATATTTCCCACAATTTGAATCTCTGTGAAAAATATTAACAATGAAAAGTCACTGTCTAGCCAACACTATAGGGGCTTAAAATTTTATTTACTTAGCATTGCTACAGGTTTTTGCTTTAAACTTTCTTCCAGTTATTTGGTACAAATCTTTTTGGGTTTTTTTAACATTTTTATTGGAGTATAATTGCTTTACAGTGGTGTGTTACTTTCTGCTTTATAACAAAGTGAATCAGCTATAAATATATCCCTATATCTCCTCCCTCTTGTGTCTCCCTCCCACTCTCCCTATCCTACCCCTCTAGGAGGTCACAAAGCACCGAGCTGATCTCCCTGTGCTATGCGGCTGCTTCCCACTAGCTATCTGTTTTACATTTGGTAATATATATAAGTCCATGCCAATCTCTCACTTCATCCCAGCTTACCCTTCCCCCTCCCCATGTCCTCAAGTCCATTCTCTATGTCTGTGTCTTTATTCCTGTCCTGCCCCTAGGTTCTTCAGAACCATTTTTTTTCTTTTTTAGATTCCATATATATGTGTTAGTATACAGTATTTGTTTTTCTCTTTCTGACTTACTTCACTCTCTATGACAGACTCTAGGTCCATCCACTTCATTGCAAATAACTCAATTTCATTTCTTTTTATCGCTGAGTAATATTCCATTGTATATATGTGCCACATCTTCTTTATCCATTCATCTGTTGATGGACACTTAGGTTGCTCTCATGTCCTGGCTATCGTAAATAGAGCTGCTTTTTTTTTTTTTTTTTTTGCGGTACGTGGGCCTCTCACCGCTGTGGCCTCTCCCATTGCGGAGCACAGGCTCTGGACGCACAGGCTCAGCGGCCATGGCTTATGGGCCCAGCCGCTCCGCGGCATGCGGGATCCTCCTGGACCGGGGCAAGAGCCCATGTGCCCTGCATCGGCAGGTGGACTCTCAACCACTGCGCCACCAGGGAAGCCCTAGAGCTGCTTTTTGACCAACCTCCTAGAGAAATGGAAATAAAAACAAAAATACACAAATGGGACCTAACGAAACTTAAAAGCTTTTGCACAGCAAAGGAAACCATAAACAAGACAAAAAGACAACCCTCAGAATGGGAGGAAATATTTGCAAATGAAGCAACTGACAAAGGATTAATCTCCAAAATTTACAAGCAGGTCATGCAGCCCAATATCAAAACAACAACCAACCCAATCCAAAAATGGGCAGAAGACCTAAATAGACATTTCTCCAAATAAGATATACAGATTTCCAACAAACACATGAAAGAATGCTCAACATCATTAATCATTAGAGAAATACAAATCAAAACTACAATGAGGTATCACCTCACACCAGTCAGAATAGCCATCATCAAAAAATCTACAAACAGTAAATGCTGGAGAGGGTGTGGAGAAAAGGGAACCCTCTTGCACTGTTGGTGGGAATGTAAATTGATACAGCCACTATGGAGAACAGTATGGAGGTTCCTTAAAAAACTAAAAATAGAACTACCATACGACCCAGCAATCCCACTACTGGGCATATACCCTGAGAAAAACCATAATTCAAAAAGAGTCATGTACCACAATGTTCACTGAAGCTCTATTTACAATAGCCAGGACAAAGCTTTTTCATATTTGGTTTTCAATAAATATGTATAGTTTGAAACTAAATATGCCACATTTTTATGATAAAATATTAGGATTCATAATTGGTGACAAAAGAAAGAATTTGCAAATATTTAGAGATTAAAGTGACATCATCCACTTTTTTATTCAGTGCCATCATACTGTCTCTGCTAGCAATGTCAAGGTGCTTACCATGTGCCAGGTAAGCTAACTTCTAAGTGAGCTGCAGGTATTAGCTAATCTAATTCTCGCAATTACTCTAAAAGGTAAATGGCATAATTTTACCTAGTATGATGAATATAAAAACTCTAACATGACCAGAAACCATAAAATTCCTAGAAGAAAACATAAATGGTAAGCTCCTTGAATAGGTCCTGCAGTCATACTGCTGGGTATATATCCAAAATGAATGAAAAGGGGATAGTAAAGAGATATCTGCTCTCCCATGTTTATTGCAGCATTATTCACAATAGCCAATATATGGAAACAATCTAAGTGTTCATCAACAGATGAATGGATAAAGAAAATATGATATATGTATATAGTCAATGGGGCATTATTCAGCCACAAGAAAGAAGGAAATCCCGCTATTTGCAACAACATGGATGGACCTTGAGGGCATTATGCTAAGTGAAATAAGCCAGCCAGAAAAAGACAAATACTATATGGCATTACTTATATGTGGAATAGGGAGAGGATGGTAAAAGGGTACAAGCTTTCAGCTATAAGACAAATAAAGTCTGAGGATCTAATGTAAAATATGGTAACTATACTTGATAACACTATTGAAATTTGCTGAGAAAGTAGAATGTAATATTCTTGCCAAATAAATAAATATGGTGATGAATGTGTCAATTAACTAGATGGAGGGGAGAATCCTTTCACAATGTAAATGTATATCAAATCACCCTGATGTACACTTTAAATATCTCATAATCTTATACCTCAATAAAGCTGAAATTAAAAAACAAAAAGAAATTCTGGCACAGAGAGGTTAATTAATTATAATCACTGAGTAACAGAACAAGATATCAAAACAGGTAAGTATGGATACACAGTTCACTATTTAACCAATTTGCTATCCTAAAATTTAGCTTTAATATCGATTAGATCAATTTCATACACATATAAGAAATCAGTTATATGGGTATAAATATGTATTTTGATAATATGGCAAAAGACAACAGCAACAGTCTCAATAAAGTTTTATTAAATAGTATTTCTGATTTGAGTTGTTTTTTGGTGAATAAACGGAAGGATCCCTTTAGTTAAGTAGCACCAATTGAGTAGTTGCAGACTGGAGTTGCCAAAACATCAAAAGAAGAAGCTAGAAGCAATGGTTCAGTGTGGGTCTGTGTGCTTAGGTGATACAACCACCCAGATGGATTTGTAGATTGTAATATATATTTACATATGAGGTTTTCTGGTCTTCAGGATGGAGTTCAGATATTTTTTCCAGTTCACATAAAAATATTCAGATTTTACTTTAATATTAAATAGAAAGATGATTTCCCAAAGTCTGGAAAACTCAGGAACATCTAGACAAAAGGAAAATTTTTTAAAATAGTGATTATGTGTAAAATGCCTAAATATGTATGCCTAAAAGGTTTTTTAAAAACTAACTGAGAGCAACCATTTAAACAATAAGATAGGAGAAAACATAAAAGTAAAAAAAAAAGGGATCATATTTTAAAAATGAAAAATAGAGATGGCAAAATTAAGGAAGATTAAAGATGAAAATCAGTGAAATAAAACATTAATAAGAAAAAGAGACTTTAAAAACAAGATTTAAAATTAGAACATTATAAGATTATAAAATATGTGAAAAAATACAGAAGATAACATGAAATGAAGAGTCAAATGTGAGAAGAAAAAAAAAACAAGGAACTTGGATGCTAACAATAAAAGGCAGCACAAACAGTAGGTATATTCCATTATTGTTACATATAAACAGAACATAAAATTATTTTAAATGTATATATTTTACATATAGTTGTAGCAATAACAAACCATTTGCTGAAGTCTAGCTCATGGATAAGAACATAATTGATCCCAACAGAATTTCATAGTTTGGAGATGCCAGTAGAAATGGTTTTCTAAGACAGAATCATAAAGAAGGAGAGTAGGAAACACCTTCCAATTGTATCCGTATTTCAACTTTACTTGTAAATTAAGAGAGGTAGAATTCTGGTACAGACCACCATGCATGATCACAAATTCAAATATCCTGACTGTTTGGAATGCAAATTCTATGGCAGATTCTCCCACAACAGATGCTGTGATGCATGTTGTTTTGACACATACAGATACATAAGGGACCTGAATGTGAAAGTTTAAGGGTTACAGGGCTCCTGATAGAAAGAGTGGAGGTAAATGCAGATGGAGTCTTGTAAATCCAATGATTGATTAATTATTAGTGTATTTTTTAAAATTAGAGGTAAGACTTAAACGGAGTGCAGCAAGGTCACCCCAGATATGGACCTGAGCAGCCTGTCCTATTTTGTACCATAATGGAATTAACATCTAGGATGATGGCTTAGAATACTTTCTTATTGAATTTTTTAGATGCCATCAAGGCTGTAAAGAGATATTTATTACATTAAAAAAAGTGAATCTGCTCTTAATTTTTTTTTTTTTTTTTTTGCGGTTTGCGGGCCTCTCACTGCTGTGGCCTCTCCCGTTGTGGAGCACAGGCTCCGGACGTGCAGGCTCAGCGGCAATGGCTCACGGGCCTAGCCGCTCCGTGGCATGTGGGATCTTCCCAGACCGGCCCACGAACCCGCGTCCCCTGCATTGGCAGGTGGACTCTCAACCACTGTGCCACCAGGGAAGCCCCTGATCTTAATTTTAAAGACCTTGGCAATCTTGTGGTATAAAGAGGAACTTTGTTAGGCAAAGTTTAATAGAAATAAATATAAAGTCTGGTGTTTTTAAAATAGTTCTACAATGAACACATAAAATGACATATATTTAAGAGTTTCTGTGGAAACAAATATCTGCCTTTAATTGATTATCTAAATTTTAACTAAAATTTTATTTTAACTTCAAAAATCTGAAAATAAAGTGACCTTAGTATTAAGGCTAAATAGACATTGTCTCAAATAATAATTGAATGCCTTACATAAACAAGATACTGGGCATGAAAGGGTACAAAGAAACAATCCTGTTGTCAAGAGACAAGTAATCCATTTGGAGTGAACTTCAGGGGAAAAGACTAATTACAATATATGACTGAAAGTGCTATAAAGAAGATAATCATAGAGTCCTAGAAATGCCCAAAGTAGGGGAACCCATTAATGAAGATTCAGAAAAATTATTTTAAAAGAAATTTCATGTAGGCTGATGCTTGGGAAAATACTTTACATGCAGAGAGAAAATATATATTAAAAAAATTGGGAAATGAGCTTACTAGACAAACCACTAGCAGTGTGCTCAGTGAAAAATAAAGATGGATTATTAGAAGAATTAACATTGTGTGTGGTTTCCTGTGGCTCCTGCAACTTTCCCAACTCTAGAAAAGCTAATAGAAATCCTGTAGTTAGAAAAAAGATTTCCCTGATCTTTACCCTCTAGCCATTGCAAAAATTTTCTTGAACGCCCAACTCCCAATATTAAACAACTTTATGCTTGAAATACCTTGAATGCTCTAGTTTCCATTTTCCTGACCAAAATTTTGACCAATGGGATGGATGCCATGAGATAACTGAATTTGAATAAGATCTTTCAAAAGGTAGGATGGATAAACAATTGGAATGTGTAAAATTGGAATTAAGGGGATCAATGATTTAATTGAGACAGAACTATGACCTGAGAAGAGAATATAAGTTTTTCTTGTTGTTTTTGTCTTTAAGGGATGAAAGGGAGAAAGGAGTTAAGGATTATTGCCATTTTTCTCACACAGATAGCTGAATGACTGGTCTTTACCTTTGCTGAGTTTGGGAAGCTGAAAGAAACTACTGCTTTGGACAGAAAGTAAGGTGGCAGAAGGAAGTTAATGCTATCAGTTTGGAAAAACAGTGAATTTGAGGTGTCCTTGGACCAACCAAATTTACCTTTAAAAAAGAGAGAACTATCAAGATCTGAAACTCAAGAGAAAGACCTGGGTTAGAGATATGTACGAATCATACATGGTTAGAAATTAATGCAAACGTTGAGTGTAAATGATAGCACTCAACAGAAGTACAGAGAATGAGAATAGAAGGGAAATCAGAATTTGGGAGAACTCCAATAATAAGAAAAAGCAGAGTTTAGTAAGTAACCTGAAATGAAATAGAGAGAGACATAGGGAGAAAATCAGGCAAGTATGCTTTCCTAGAAAATAAGGGAATATAGAGTTTAAAGAAGAGGAATTCACAAAGTATAAAATGTTAGTAAGAGGTCAAGTAAATTACAAATTCTCCTTTGAATGTTTAATGGCAAGAAGTTGTTGGTGTCCATGTAAAGCAAAATTTCAGAAATTTTTTGTGGGTAGAGATCAGATTGCTGTAGGATTGAGAGTGACTGGAAGGTGTAGAGGCAGTGATATGTAAAATACATTTAAGAAGTTTGGATGTGACTTGAGGAGAGATAGAGAAGAGAAGTGAAGGGGGAATATCAGGTTGATGGGGTGATTTTTATTTTTTACATTTCTGATTTTTAATTGCATAATTACTAAATTTTTTGAATAAAATGATAGAGAACACTTAAGTATAATAAGTATTGACAAATCACATTCTCTATATGAGTAGATATACAAAAGTATTTTTAATATCAATAAGTATGTACAAAACTATTTCAGTTGGTATATAATAAGCCTTTATATAAAGCTGCAATAATTTACTTACTCAAAGCTTCTTTTTAGAGACTTAGATTTTTTTGCCATTTTTGAGTTGGAAATGTGTCACTGGTTGTTCACTTCACTTGAAAGGAGAAATAGCCAGATGTGCAATTGTATACTGCTTCATGGACTGTGGCCCATGGTTTGGCTGGATGGTCAGGAACTCAAAAGGAACATGATTGCAAAATTGTTGACAAGGAAATTTGGGGAAGAGAAATGTTAGTAGACCACTATGAATAAGAAATGTGGAGATAATTGTCCCATTTGAATGTTCACCCAAGGGCGACCTCTAGAGGACAATTATAATAATTAAGTGGATAGGATGACCAATCAGCCTCTTTCCCCATCCATCCCTGTCATCACTCAATGAGCTCATGAAAAAAATGACCATGGTGGCAGAGATGGAGATTATGCATGGGCTCAACACATGGACTTCCACTCACCAAGCTCAACCTGAGTATAAACACTGCTGAGTGCCAATCTGCCAGTAGCAGAGATCAACACTGAGTCTCCAATATGGCATCATTCTTTAGAATTCTTAGAATGATGCCAGCCTCCTGGTGGCAGATTTATTACATTGGGTCACTTCCACTTTGGAAGGGGCAGGGTTTTCTTCTTACTGGAATTGACATTTACTCTGTTTACAGGTTTACCTTTCCTGCACACAAAGCTTCTGCCCAAAGTTCTTCGGACTTATAGAATGCCTTATCCATTATCATGGTAATCCACAGGAAATTACTTCTGATCAAAGAACTCATTTCATAGCAAACGAAGTATAGCAAGTGACCCAGGCTCATGGAATTTACTGGTCTTACCATATTCCTCACCATCCTGCAGCAGCTGGCTTGATCGAATGGTAGAATGGCCTTTTGAAGACACAGGGAGAGCACCAGCTAGGAGGAAATACCTTGCAGGGCTGGGACAAAGTTCTCCAGAAGGATATATACATATATTCAAAGTATATATATATATATATATATATATATATACTTTGAATCAGTGTCTAATATATTGTGATGTTTCTCCCATAGCCACGATCCACAGGTCCAAGAATCAAGGGGTGGAAATGGAAATAGCACCACTCACTATTACTCCTAGTGACCCACCAGCAAAATTTTTGCTTGCTGAACTTCACTATGACTTTAGGCTTTGCCGGCCTAGAGGTCTTGGTTCCAGAGGAGGAATGCTTCTACCAGTAGACACAATGATTCCAGTGAAATGCAAGTTAAGAGTGCTACCTGACCACTCTGGTCTAAAATGCTTCTGAATCAACACTGAAAAAAGTGAGTTATGGTGCTGGCTGGGGTGATTGATCCAGATTAAGGGGCAATTGGACTACTATTCCATAATGGAGGTAAGAAAGAGTATGTCTGGAATACAGGAGATCCCTTAGGGTGTCTTTTAGTATTATCATGCTTTGTGATTAAGGTCAATAGAAAACTACAACAGTCCAATCCATGCAAGACTTCTAATGGTCCAGACCCTTCAGGAGTGAAAGTTTGTATCACCCGACAAGATAAAGGACAATGGCCAGCTGAGATGCCTGCTGAAGGCAAAGGAAATACAGAATAAGTAGTGCAAGAAGTTAATTATGAATACCAGCTGTGACCATGTGACAAGTTACAGAAATAAGGACTTTAATTGTCATGAATATTTCCCGCTTGTTTTGTTATATGTGAGTGTGTGTGTAATATCTTTGTTTTCTTTCCTCTCATTACTTTATCAAGTAATATAAGATGTATTGACTTTATATCATAGTATTTAAGCATTAATTTTACATCATAGTATTTAAGTTACAGGAGAACAAGGAGAAGAATAAACATCACTCAAGGGCTTTACCTCCTCTTTTGGGGAGGTGTGTTTTCAGTTTTATACAAGCTAGTTGTATCATGTTAGGTGGAATTATGGCCTTGTTATTGTCGTCATTTCGAGACTAAGTGTGACTTAAGTAGATGCATGTGGGTGCCAGTTAACAAGGGGTAGATTTGTGATGGTTAATTTTATGTGTCAGTTTGACTGGGCCATGGGTACCCACATAATTGGTCAAACAATCTGAGTGGGCTTGTGAGGGTATTTCTGGATGGGATTAACGTTTAAATTGGTAGACTGTGTGAAGCAAATTGTCACCACCAATGTGGGTGGGGAAACTGCTCTGGCCTGATTGCCTTTGAGTTGGCTGTTGTTTTTTCTTGCCTCTAGCCTTGACTTGAAACATCAGTTCTTCCTGGGTCTTCAGCCTTTGAACTGAAACTACCCCATCAGCTTTCATGTTCTTAGGCCTTCTGACTCAGACTGGACCTACACTATCAGCTCTCCTGGTTCTCCAGCTTGTCAACTGTGAATTTTGGGATTTGTCAGCCTTCATAATCAGATAAGCCAATTCATTATAATATCTACCTATCTATCTATCTACTCCGCACGCACACACACACACACACACACACACACACACACACGTGCACGCGCGTGCATGTGCAAACGCACCCCATTTGGTTCTGTTTCTCTGGAGAATCCTGACTCATACAAGCATCTGCTTAGAACTCCACTTCTTTAAATTTTATGTGTCATTTTCTATAATAACTGTCACCATCCCTGGTTTATACATGAAAAAAAAGGTAGACAGTTGGATGGATTTAGGATTGGACTTTTTACAAAGTCTAGTATGATGCCAGGGCATGGGGACAAGGGAAATGATAGAAGAAAATGGTTAGATGTAAACCAAAGCACAGATGAGATAATGAAAGTTATACCACATCAGAATAATTGTATTCAGTGATAGATAATTCTCTCCTTGATTCTCTTTCACCTTGTTAACACCTAGCTTCAGCCTGAATTTTCTTCTTCTTTTTTCTATTTAAGAAACGTGCATTTGCCTTCAATATATTTTAACCATCTCTCATGCCCACAGTATACTGGAACAGGGCACTTAATCTTACGCAAAAACTCAAATACAATGAACAAAGTTCAGTCCTCTTTTCATTTGCAGACCACTCGAAAACACCTTTGTCTTCTTGGAAATTCTCTACCTTTACTTTTAATGAACCACTTTTCCTGATTCTACACCTAGCTTACAATACAGTTTTTAAAACTCTGATTATTTTTTAAATATATGTTACCTGAATGGTGTTGAATTCATCTGCTATGTGTTCAGTTGAAATCTCAATCTACCCAGTTTGGAATTAAAGTTCCTTGCATAATCTATATCTCAAACTGTTGCTAAAAATAACCTCAGAATATCTCTTACATGTGCCAAAAATATTCACTTGATCCAAGAGAAATAATACTACAATCTTGAGGCTACTCACTCTGATGATTGTATCAAAAAATAATGCCAAACTCTGATTTGACATAGCCACAACCATCACCAACACTAACTGAAGGAGAGTTAGAACCCCACTGTTGCCTAATAAATTCTTGGATAGCTTAGTTACCTTTTTTAACATTGAAAAGAGAACAATATCTATACTAACCAAGTGCTTGGATTCCTAACACTCTACTGAGTCCATTTGTAAATCCTGCTATTTTTTTGCCTGGGTGCATACCTCTACCAAGGTAATATGAGGGAAGATAGGTTAATGTGGTTCACCCATACTGTAATTTAGAACCACCAGTCCCTTTGGATCCTAAATTCTTCTGCTATGTCTAAATAACAGTAATAGGCTCATTTATTTTTTAATGGCATTTATCATTAGGGTTATACTGACCTTCCCTGAAATCTGACTTCTTCAGTTGCTCTGTGCTCCCCTTCCTGACAAATATTTGGCATTTCTGTAAATATCTGAATCTATACCATAGAGGGAATTATGTTAATGCCACTGGTTATCACTGTTTACCTATAGGTACTCTGAGAGAATGGCATTTCTAACTCTTTATATTTAATCACAACTTTTGCCTTGCAAGAATCATAATCAATAAAATTAGCAGAAAACATAAGTGAACTTATTAGTTACTTATTTAATATCAATGTGACTTCCAGAGGACATTCAAAAGGTCAAGCCAAAGGGGTGAAAGATCTATACATCTCTTTACATAAAGTAGAAAAATTATGTTTAGAAAAAAATTACCTAAAACTCAAAGCCAGTGTATTGAGAGTGAATATCTGGGAACCACAGAGTAGATAATGGTGAAGATTTCTAATGCATATGTATTTCACATAATAAATTTTTCATGATAGACACGTAACAAGAAAAGAGTTTATATCACTAGTATGCAAATATATACAAATTAAAGTAGTGATTTTACAGAAAGGCAGATTTCAATGATGTAGCAACATTTGTGCATGTGTGTTGTGTATGTATATTTTTGGTTAATTTTCAGTGTCTGGAAGGGAATACACAGTGCTGCTGGGAGTACAAACTGAAGTTACATTTTAAAGGGCATTTTAGTATAATGTGTCAGTTTTCAATAAATTATTCTAAGAAAATTATTAAGAACCTGTCTCTAGATTTATGTATAAATATGTGTATTACAGCAAGATTTATAGAAACTGAAGACAATAAAAAATTTCTATTATAAAGAAACTGAATAAATTGTGATATAATTATGGAAAAGACTTTGAAAGAGATTTTTGAAGAATAGTTACAATATATAAAATTAGGAAATGTTTAAAAGCAAGTTGCTGAATAGAGTTAAAAAACATACACCAGGGCTTCCCTGGTGGCGCAGTGGTTGCGAGTCCGCCTGCTGATGCAGGGGACATGGGTTCGTGCCCCAGTCCGGGAAGATCCCACATGCCGCGGAGCGGCTGGGCCCGTGAGCCTATGGCCGCTGGGCCTGCGCATCCGGAGCCTGTGCTCCGCAATGGGAGAGGCCACAGCAGTGAGCGGCCCGCGTAACGCAAAAAAAAACAAAAAACAAAAAAAAACATACACCAGTTTGAAGTATAAAAAACATTTAAAATAAAAAACTGAAAGTTTAAACATCAGTATGTTAACAAAATGTACATTTGGGACTAGGATTTCAAGATTCTTATAGGCTTGTGTGTGTGTGTGTGCAAAGAAATAAAAATAAATAGGTAAGATAGATAATAGATGTGTATAATAATCTTAATAAAAAGTTTAAAAACTTGATTAACTAGAATATACGGGTGTTTTGCTAGAAAATTTAGGTCAAAATTTTAGCCTGTATTTTATAAACTCAGTATCCCTGACCTCCCTATCTTCTGAATCAGACTCTCTGAAGAGGACTCTGGAATCTGAGTTTTAAATAGATGCCTCAAGTGATCATTAAGCACTCTACATTAGAGGAAAAAAAAGAGGATGCTTATCATATAGGAGAACGAAATAGCTTCCACTTAGTTTGAAAGGAAATGATGTTCTCAAACCAGCGCCAGGGGCCTTCCCTGGTGGCGCAGTGGTCGAGAGTCCGCCTGCGATGCAGGGGACATGGGTTCGTGCCCTGGTCCAGGAAGATCCCACATGCCGCGGAGTGGCTGGGCCCGTGAGCCATGGCCGCTGGGCCTGCGCGTCTGGAGCCTGTGCTCCGCAACGGGAGAAGCCACGGCAGTGAGAGGCCTGCGTACCGGAAAAAAAAAAAAAAAAAAAAAACAGTGCCAGGATTTTATAACCTTTGGATGAATCCTTTAAGGGTAAATGTTGAGGATTACAGGGAATTCTTAAATGAAGCAGCATTATAAAGAGTAGAATGAAGAAAGATGAGAATAAAAGAAAGTGGAAGAACAAGTCAGAGAAGAAGAAACAGTGAAGAGTATAAGCAGCTGTAGAGTATTAGGAATATTTTGTTTAAGTGGTTCTATATCATAGTGTTCTATATCCCTTTATCCCTTTAGAAGATAGAGTGAGGTCAGGGATTCTGAGTTTAACAAGGATTCTGAGTTTAACAAACATCCCAGGTGATTCTGATTCAAGGGATCCTCAGGCTACACTGAGGAAAGCTGCCACACCTGGCCTGGAGGAGAAAACCACGCGAGAAGTGGGGAGACTGCAGAAGCAGCGTGTGAAAGACTCTAGCAGGGTTAATCTCGGCTATCCTGACCTGGCCTCTCCATCCAGAACTTCTTCACATCTCAGAGGATGATAAGTAGAAAAAAACATTCTGGAAGGTAAGTTTCAGAGCTGGGCAGATTTTCTGCCTAGACCTCAGGCCTTGCCTGCGGCCATTTTCCTCTTTTTCGTTAGGAAATATGTATTAGATTTCAGTAACTGTGGTAGCTGTTGGGATATACTGGAGAAAAGATGGTATCATTTTGGCCTTCAAAGAGTATAATTCATAGAAAAAATGGACATTATAAAAGTAATAATAAAATGTAATTAAAGTTATGGGGGAGAAAAATATAGGAAACTTGGAAAACAAAACAAAAAGTTTAATAATCAAGGAAGAGTGCCTTTAGGGTATGATATTTAACTCACATTTATGGAAGAGGTGTGCTGGCTACCAGTAGGCACTTTCATACTAGCAGAGGAAAGGAAGGAATATCCCTGAATGGAAGTAAGATACATTGCATTTAAAATGTGCTGGAAGGGCTTCCCTGGTGGTGCAGTGTTTGAGGGTCCGCCTACCGCTGCAGGGGATACGGGTTCGTGCCCCAGTCCGGTAGGATCCCTCATGCCGAGGAGCGGCTGGGCCCGTGAGCCGTGGCCGCTGGGCCTGCGTGTCCGGAGCCTGTGCTCCGCAACGGGAGAGGCCGCAGCAGTGAGAGGCCCGCATACTGCAAAAAAACAAAACACAAGTGCTGGAAGATATTTATTATTGTTAATGCATAGTGTGAGAAAGGGAAAGGACAAGAGCTCAGGCTAGAGAAGTCAACAAGATAGATCGATCGTGTGCGTCCTTGTTTATCATGTTTATGGGTTGATAACTTCATTTTAAGGGAAATAGGGAGTGAGTGAACCATATAAAGGGGAGACATGTTGATAATTTGCATTATTGGAAGTCCACTTTGATTGCCTTATGGATAATAGTTTGGAAGTGAGCTAGCTTAATGATAGAAAAGTTCAATTATGATAATTTTCTGGGTGAAAACTAACTGTAGCCCAGATGAAGATAGTGGTAGTAAGAATGGCAAAGATCAGATTAATTTCAGAAGTATTTATGACATTGCATTAAAACTACCTAGTGATTTTTTTTTTTGCGGTACGCGGGCCTCTCACTGTTGCGGCCTCTCCTGTTGAGGAGCACAGGCTCCGGATGTGCAGGCTCACGGGCCTAGCCGGGCCTAGGCCATGGCTCACGGGCCTAGGCCGTGGCTCACGGGCCTAGCCGCTCCACGGCATGTGGGATATTCCCGGACCGGGGCACGAACCCGTTTCCCCTGCATCGGCAGGCGAACTCTCAACCACTGTGCCACCAGGGAAGCCCTACCTAGTGATTTTTGAATGAAGATGATGGACTTGTTTGTTCTGTGACAGATAGCATTTCCAGAGAAGTGGTAGGATTGGGATCATTCACTGATTGGGGAATTGTTAGAAGTGAGGGCATAAAAGCTAAAAGCTTAGACAACTATTTCAAAATGTTTGACTCTGAACAGGTAGAGAGAGGGGATTCCTGACAGAAGTGATAAGAAAGGATTATGCATTCTCACTTGTTAATGGTGAGAATTACTGAAGTATTTTAATTTTGATTCAGTAAAGCAATTAAACTTGGAGAATGAGATGAAGATGGAAAAAGAAAAGTTTCAAATTTAGGTTCCTTGAATAGGTTAAAAGTTATGGCCTTCAGAGCCTAAGTGAAGAAGAGACTAAACAAAGGAGAAATAGCTCGTCTACTGGCACAAGGAATACAGAAGGAAAACATGTCGTAGATACAGGTGAGTTGGTTGGGAAGAAGTTAAAGGTGTTCTGATGGCTTTGCTTATCTTCCTTGAAATACAGGGCCAGGACCATCCTCTGATGGGTGAGGGGGTGTGGATTATGGGTCGTAAACTTGAAAATAATAATAGATACTTGCAGTAGTAATTGTGGAGAATGGAAAAGATAACTGGTTAAGGATACACAAATGGATGTCTAGGCAGTTTTAAGGCAGGCTTTTGTTTAGTAACTATGAGTGTGAAGTGGCAAGAATATGTGCAGTAGCTAATGTTCTCAGGTGGCTCCTAAACTGGCAGCTATTTCCCACAGAAGCTAAAAGGGAAAAATACGTGAGTAGGAAACATATGCTTAATATTCTTCCAGATTAATCTCAATCTGGAAGGAAGTTACTTATACGCTTATCATTCTATATATAGGTGTTTATGGGAGAAAATGTTAAAAATCAGAATCATGCATAGAGTAGCTATGCGTGATAGCCAAGAGTGGAGTACAGCAATAGCAGTTAAATAAGTGTTTGCTTCCTTCCGACATTTTCTCCCCAATATGCCAGAGAAGACGGGGGGGGGGGGTGCAGGATAGTGAAGTAGAGAAAGTATACGTTACTCACATTTGGGTTTAGCAGGCATCAAGGAAGGAAATACAGTTTAAGCCATTATTTCCTCATTATCAAAGAAAAAAAAAAGTATCTCAAGAAACCAAGCACAGCCAGGTTAAAATCAAGTTTTACAAAAAAAAATTTCAGCTTTCTGTCAAAATCACCTGCCTTGTTCAGATTTGATGGGCCAAATAATTATCAAAATCCCTTTATCTTGTGTCCTCACTCCAGGAAGGCATTTAAATTATAAAGTAGCAAAAAGAAAGACTGTATTCTATGATCAAGGGCCATACACCTCTAGTTAAACTGTGATGTGACCACTTCTTACTATCCTGGGAGCTCATCCTATGCTCATTCCCTAGTGTCAGATTTTAACTGCCAAATCTGACTTGATGTTTCTCTTTCCTCTGACATTATTTTGAACTGTTCTATAAATTCCAGTTCTAGTTAGTATATTCTGAATTTCCCCACCGCTTTTCCCATCCCTATCTCAGTTTGACAAATGGTCACAAAAATCTCCAGTCTTCTTACACTAACACATACTTCCTCTGTCTTTCCAATTTGCAGATCTCAACCTTGACCTACCTACCAAAACTCTATACTTGCTCATGTGCTTTAATTTACATTGAACACCCAAAACTCCTACCTTGATGATTCAACGTGACATACTTGGCCCAAGGTTCACAACTGTCATTCTGTCAAACCAGATATCCTTTTTATTCACACCAAGAATGAAACAGATAATTTTCTTCTCTCAGTAGAGCATATACGTACTTCAATCGCTGTTTATATTGCACTAAACTTTTATCTACCTTTAATCTGTATGCCAGTATCTTCTCAGACACATCTTGAATGCATATTCTGGTATATTCTGGTTTACACATCTCTGCGTTTGGTGCCTCTTAACCATATTTTCTAATATATACACATTTAATTAATTAATATATTTCTTCAACACTTTGACTAATCTATTCTGTATTTATTACTGACTTTTAATATAGGTTCTGCATTAGAAGCCTTACAGAGATCCAACTCCCAATATTCCTTCTTAGTTACTTTAAAATCACTAACAACTTGGCAATATCGATACTACTTTATTATAATACTGAATTTCTTCAGTACTGATTTGTTGTAGTTTATCTTATGACAGGGTCGAAAGTAAGCTCATCACAGGAGATGAATTGTGCCGAAGCACAGCAGTAGAGGGCTGCCGCTCGCTCAGGCAAAACAGCGCCATCTGTCCTGCCGTGGTAGCTTTTATTAAAGCATTATCTAGGTTTACACTTTAAGACTTGTTTTCTTAACATTTCAGAAATGTCAAAGCAGCAACCTATGTTTTTATTGATTATGCAAGCAATAATTGGCTTTCTTGAAAACATGTCGTGCTTCGTCCTTGAGCGCAAAAGCAGCACAAGGTTCCCACCATTATTTTGATTATACTGAAGTAGCACAAGGACATTTCCTTGCGTTCCCACCACTCTGATTATACTGAGGACATCTCATGGATCAGTGCTCTCAATGCTTCTTCGCAGGCCCCCGGTTTGCCGGGGGTGGGGCTCAAAGCAATCAGGACTGTTCACAGCTCTGGCTTATTCGCATGCCCCCGGTTTGCCCGGGGGGCTCAAAGCAATCAGGACTGTTTGCAGTTCTGTCTTATTCGCCAGCCCCCAGTTTGCTGGGGGGGGGGGGGGGCGGGGGCTCATGGGTCACGTCTCCTTTCCATGTCCTCAGTTATTCCACTACACTGATTTGACTTAATATATCTTTAAAAAGATGCAATATTCATTGACAGTAAGATGGAGAAACATGGTAAAATATATATTGTGGTAACTCATGCAATAATATTCATGGAATATTATACCACAATGAGAATTTAAAATCTACAATTATAGTCAACAATTAGGATGACTCTCACAAACGTAATGTTAAGTAAAAGAAGCAAAACATAAAACATCTTGTACAATTCAATTTCTGTGACTCACAAAAACAGACAACTAATCCATGTTTTTAAATTTTAGTATAATTGTTATTTTTGAGATTGATGGGAGGGCAAGCTTGGTATTAAAAGAGGGCATGAGCAGGGTTTCTGGGTTGCAAGTAATGTGTCCTTGATCTGAATGCTGAATACATGAGCATATTTACATTAAAAATGCATTTAGCTATATATTTATAATACTTAAGTAAATAGCTTTTAAATGAGGGCAATGGATATTCCTACTGAGTGAAATAAAATTTCAGTGGTTGTCTGCTAGGAGAAAATTATGTAGATTCTGCTTGTCCCAACCCATGAACAAATCGTTTGCAATTAATGAGTTTATCCAGGAATTGCATTCATGCTATTTTGGTCTGTGACCCAATATTTATAAAAGCCAATATAGATTAGATTCATAGATCAAGTGTTCTTTGTAAAGCTATCATCAGAGAGGTCAACCTTTGAGCCATAGTCCCTTACTTAATAAGTTTCATAAGCTCCTCAATCCTGTCCTAAAATCCTGATATATAATACAGCAAAAATATTTAAACATTTAATTGAATGCAGTGTTTGCAGAACAAATTTGTAAAAGATAAATAACAGCATTCAAGTTTGAATAAATTGCACACATACTCAGAACACATTAAACCTAAATGTTTTGTTCCTGAAGCAGCTTCTTTATTTACTTTGAAATAATTTTTTCTGACGAATTATTCTTAGAAATAGACAAGAACATAGAATACATGGAATGGGTTACTTAGTTGACATTTTAGCTTTTGTCTTCCTTTTAACTGTAAACTTGAAGCATTTTAAAGTAGTGTTTTTATTACATGTCTGTGAACCCTAGTTAAAGCAATATCAATTATACCTTAATCTTTTGAAGAAATCTGCATATCTCTTGTAAACCTATGCTCACCAGCCAACCTTTCCAATAGTTATAAGAATTACATCAAGTTGGCTTTTCTAGCAGGGCTGTTGAGAGCCACTCAGTTTTACTGACCTTTTCTTGATAATTGCTTCTACTTTTACCATCAGTCTTGTGGAAAAGATGATTTCACCTCTATGTATCCAGGCTAGCAGGGCTGTAATTATGGAAATTTACTTATGTTTCCTACCCTCCATATAGAAAATATTGAGATGGTCTCTTTCAGCATCTAAATCCTCCCAATGACTTGAGCAATCACTTGTGTGAGTTGCTCATGTGAAAAAAGGTATATCTTGGAATACTTACCTTGTTCACTGTAACTTAACTATTTCAAATGACTTTGTCCTGGCTGCACATTTGAGTAACAGAAGTAGCTTTAAAAAAAAAGACCTAATCAAAGCAACCCTATTAATGTTCTTCTCACTTCACATTTGAGGAAACTGAAGGTAGCAGTGGTTAACTTTCTCAAGATCGCATACCTAACTGGTGGAGTTGGGACTTAACCAAACACACATAATACCACTTTCCATTTAATAGTGTTCTTTCTCTGAACAAGTATTGGACAAATTTTACTGATCTTTTTCTGTGTTCTTCCAGAGGATTTAGAACAGATGACTCCACTTTAGCAGTTTTAGTAGCTAAGGAATCTGAATGCTCTGCACTTGTATTGGAAGCTGGTCACTTAATTTCTGCCGCCTGTGTAGCAAGTAGAAACTTGACTTGTCAAATGTATTTAGTAAATAAATGTTGTTGGGGGATTATTGTAAATTCTTAAACCTAGTCATTTCAGGATTGAGGCAGATTGTATAACTATGCCTATAGAGCAATAAAACTCTCAATAGACAAAAAAAAAAAAAAAACCTAAAAAGCAAGAAAACAAGCATCAAATGCTGACAGTTTGGTCCCATTGTTTCTCATTTAATTACTCTATGATGGTGCCCAAGTATTCTTTTCAAGAGACCCCACATGATTTACTATGAAGGCAAGACTAAATATCACTACATGAAGGCTCGGGCTCTCAATCTTTGTTCTATGAAGCTACAGGTGTACCTTATAGTAACATTAGGAAGGGCTGTGAGTTGAAATAAGGATATCAAGATTCAGAAGGTGAATCTACAGAAAGTGAATCCAGACTCTTCCTCCGCTATTTAAAAATCGTTCAGCTCTGTATTTTTCTATGTTGAGAAATTATGCTTGAAAAACTAGTTGAGCTTTTTAAAATGTTGAAATCACCCAATTAAATGACTGTTCCTGATTCTCTAGAGATGTGGTTAGATCAGTATTTGTCATATTTAATTTAAAGATTCACATATACATACATATGGACATAAATATCTAAGTCTTAATAGGAATTGAGTGGTTCAGCAAATAGCTGTTTTCCTATATTTCCTATGACTTACATAAATATCGATAAGGAAACTTTTCTCCCTCCCAGTATTTTTTCAAAGTCTCTCCACATAGACCACTGGAATATTTTTTCTTTCATATATTAAATTCATATGTTAAGAGTTTTGAATAAAATTATGACTTGAAATCATGCAATGAAGGTCATAGGAATATAGGCACAGGAATGAAAAGATCAACAAAAGCAGCATATTTTGGATCTACTTTGTGATGGCTCACTCTGCCTATTTGAGGAAGAAAGAGACACCATGGGTAATAGATTAGATTTGCTCTGCTGGGCTTTTTGAGGGTTGAATTAGCTGTGCAAAGTTTTCCATCATACTCTAAAAAAATAGAACTATGTACAAATTTAGACGAAGATATCCTGAGAGGAAAACAGTAATAGTTAACCTAATCTAAAGTCAAATGCTAAAAAGGCCATTGACAATGTTCATACATGACACAAAGCAGTAGTTCTCAACGCATGTTGAAAATCATCTGACATAATATTCCCTGGACTCCATTCATAGAGATTCTGATGTAGTTGACCTGTGGTGCAGCCTGGCAATCTGTGGCTTGTTTGTTTTGTTTGTTTATTTGCTTGATTGATTGTTTACAGCTCCCTAGGCAATTCTAACTTGCCCATATGGCTAAGAACTACTAGAGGATTGCTGGAGGCAATGATAGTCCTTCCAGATAACATCTGTAATGGCCAACCACATATAGATATTTAAAGGCAAGAAATAGACTGCTCAAGCAATAGGACAGGGCAGTGAACTCAAAATGAGGGCATTATGTGTCAGTGGGAAGAAGTTGACCAGAGGCATGAAGAATGTTCTCTATTATTGGGAAGAAAAAGTGCTAAAGTTGAATATTGACATTAGATCATCTCTTGGCAGCTGATGATGTGACTTTAGCACAGGGAATAAGATGCAGGTACCATTTTATTTTTCTTTATTTTTATACACTTCTAAGCTTTTGTTGGTCCTAGTCTCTAATTGCTAATATTTAACTTTTTCATTTTCAAGCTTTAAATTATGTGTACATATACTCGTTGCATAAACTTACATATACTGTTCATATGGTTTAACATGTTAACATACCTTCATGATTTCTTTATGTCAAAATGTAAGTATTGGCATCTAGAATCCACTCCTCACTGTAATTGTAGATATCATTCATTGACAACTTACTATGTGCTACATTCATGAGATACATTCTCTTAGTTAATTCTAACAATCTCTGAGTTAGAAATTTATGTCTCTATTTTGCATGTGAAAACCCAGGGCTCAAAAAATTAGGTCTATTGCTTGGGGTCTTAAAATCCTGGTATTTAACACAATCTCTCTGACTCCAAAATCTGGGCTATTAAACTCAAATAATTTTGATTTGTTTTGACTTATTTTATTATTATTGCTTTAAATCCTTAATTTTAACTATTTTAGTGTTCTTTATTTTTATATACTTTTAAGCTATTAGTACACTTATTCTCTTTGTGCTAATATTTAAATTTTATTTTCAGATTTACCCTTTATACTCATATCTTTATTTTTTACACCTTTTATATATTTTTATTGAATATTAAATTCATCATATATATCAACTTTTGTTATTAAAATTCAATTATGAACTTTCTGTACATTACTTATTTTAATTTTATCTTATAATACCACTAGTTCTTAGATTTAATCAATTTTCTCATAGTTCTATATAACTGTATTTTTTTCTTTTTATTGTTTTCTTTCATTTTTCTTTCCTCAAGTTTTAATTTTTTCCTGATGACAGGCAAAAAATGTTTGAAAGCATCATAAGATGGAAAGCCCATTTGACAGCTAGGAATTCTAGGAGACTCTATTCTTTATTAGTCCATTTATTGAATACCTACTATAAGAAAATATCAGTGAACAAAACAGAATAGACAGTCCTCTTCCTGGTGGAGAAATATATGTTACAGTATATTAGAAAGTTGCATGTTTACATATTCTAGAAACAATGGAGAATTATTTGGAAATTTTTAAATAGGATAGCAGCATAGGTCTATTGAAAAGGGGAAATTTGGGCAAGGATGTATACAAGTGATATTAAGGATATATATTTTAGATGGAGGAAGTATCAGAAGCAGGTGTGCTGGGGCAGAGAAAGTGAGGAGGAGAGCTGAGAAATATGAGGTCAAAGAGATAATGGAGAACCAGATCCACAGCCTGCTTTGTAGGTCTGTCTTATAGGCCATTGTAAAAATGTTGACTTTAACACTAAATGAATTGCGTGTTGAATAGAAGAATGTAGTACCTGGCTTCATATTTTAAAATGGTAAGTCTAGCTACTGTGCTTAGAAGAGACTAACTGAGGTAAGGGCAGAAGCAGGGAGATAATTTATGAAATGACAGATTCCAGGTGGTTGACATCTAGTTATATTTAAAGCAGGATCAAAAGAATTTCCTGATGGATTGGATCAGGTATATGATAAGAAAAAGATAAGAGTTAAGTACACCATAAAGCTTCTCATGCATTTTAAAAAAATTTTTTATTGTACTATAGTTGCTTTACAATGTTGTGTTAGTTTCTACTGTACAGCAAAGTGTATCAGCTATACATATACATATATCCACTCTTTTGGATTTCCTTCTCATTTAGGCCACCACAGAGCATTGAGTAGAGTCCCCTGTACTATACAGTAGGTTCTCATTAGTTATCTATTGTATACATAGTATCAGTAGTGTATATATATCAATCCCAATCTCCCAATTCATCCCACCCACGCCCCTTTCCTCCTTGGTATCCATACATTTGTTCTCTATGTCTGTGGCTCATTTCTACTTTGTAAATAAGATCGTCTACACCAATTTTTTCAGATTCCACATATATGCGCTAATATACAATATTTGTTTTTCTCTTTCTGACTCACTTCACTCTGTATGGCATTCTCTAGGTCCATCCACATCTCTACAAAAGACCAAATTTCATTCCTTTCTATGGCTGAATAATATTCCACTGTATGTATGTACCATTTTTATTTTTCTGCCCAAGCTGATCTTCATTATTTCTTTTACAAACTGTTTCCCGTGAATCACTGGGATTCTTTTTGAGTGTCTTAAGTCAATTATGATTTAGTATACATATTTTAAATGGCTTTTATTATAAATAGAGAGTTTGAACTATAGCATAATCAGAGCTTGTTCATTTCTCTAATTTAGTTCACTGTATTCTTTACCAGTACATTCAATACACCTTTCCTTCTTCTAGTCAATTAAGAGATACACTGTTTATTCCATCTTATACTTCTTGCCAGGCCTGTGGAACTCTTAATTAAATGGTATGGTTTCTTAACATCCTACAATGTCTAGTCATAGGAGAAGGAGCACATTTTAAAAATAATATAGCTGGAAATATAAATATGAAACTATAAACATATAGCTCAAGAAAGTCAAACAGAAGAGAAATATTATGAAAAGTACACCAAGGCACATTATAATGAAAAGGATCCAAAATCTGTGATAGAGATATTAAAAGCATCCAAAGACAAAAACACAAAGAAACAAAGATAGAGATTACAACACATTTATCACTAGAAACTAGGCAAGCCAAAAGAGAGGGGAACAACCTCTTTAAAGTATTGAAACAAAATTTGTCAACATAAAATTTTGTGCTGGGAAAAAATCTTTCAAAAAGAAGGCAAGAAAATGGATTTTTCAGACTTTCAAAAGTTGGAACAATACATCATTAGCAGACCCATACTTTAAGATGTTAAAAAAATCAGGAACATGGAAAATGATACTAGATGCGAATATGAATGTACTCTTAGAGCAGAATCAGAAATGATGATTTTATTGGTAAATTATGAGATTTTCTCACTATTTAAATATCTTTAAAAGATAATCAACTAGTTAAATACAGATAATAACAGTATATTGTGTGAAATGTATGACATGACCACAAAGTTTGGGTGGGGAGATGTGCAAGTATACCAGTATAAGTTTATTAAACTATAGGTTAAGTGTTACAATATCTCTTGAAGGCAAATTATAAGATAAAGATGTATAAGTCATAAAGCAAGCACTAAAATAACAGAAAGTCACAGCTGCGAAGCCAGAGAATGGAATTATACAATTTGTTCAGTTAATTTCCCCCAAAAGGAAACCGTGAAAGGAAAAAGAGAACAAAGAAGAGCTAGGATAACTAGAAAATAAACTGGAAGATGATAGATTGATACTTAATCATATCAGTAATTACATTAAATGTAAATCACCTCAATTCACCAAGTAAAGGTAGAGATTGTTCCAATAGATGTGCTTTTGCACAGTATGAAATAAACTTTGTTCTCTGCCTCCAACCATATAAATTTCTTTAGCTCAAAATGGAACATAGAATTTAATGTAAAATCTAAAATTCTAAAACTTTTGAAGAGACATAGAAGCAACCTTTGTGACCTTAGATTGGATTAGGCAAATAACAAATTGAAAAATTAGACTTCATCCAAATTAAAACCTCCTGTTCTTGAATAGGTGCTGTTAAGAGAATGAAAGATAAGCCAGATGATTAAAAAAGCACTAATCATTTGTGTAATTAAAAACATGTATCCTGCATATATAAAGAACTCTCAAAACCCAACAATAAGAAAAAAATAATTCAGCTTAAAATGGGCAAATGATTTGAAGATATTTTATCAAAGAAGCTATATACTGAGATGGCAAATAAGCGTGTGAAAAAGGCTCAACAGCACTAGTCATTAGGGAAATAAAAATTAAAACCACAATGAGATGTGGTAACATACCTACTTGAATGGCTAAAATGTAAAAGACTGACCATAATAATTATTGAAGAGGGACTCAAACACTTCTGTTGAGTATGTGAAATATAATTATGCTAAATGATGGAATCCAGACAAAAAAGTACAGAATGTATGATTCTATTTACATAAAATTCTAGGAAATGCAAACTGTGGTATAGTGATAGGAAGATCAATGGTTTCCTAGGGATGTGGCAGGAGGAATGGAGACATGAGGAAGGAAATGATTACCTAGGGCATGAGAAAACATGGGGAGTGATGTTCATGTTCAGCATTTTTATTGTGTTGGTAGTTTCATGGGTATATACATATGCCATAACATCAAACATTTTGAACACATGTGATTTATTGAATGTCAGTTATACCGTAGCAATGCTGGTTTTAAAAAAAAATTAAATATAAAGTGATTCACCTGATTTTACTTATTTCTCCAAGTAAAGACATTACTCTGCCTCATCTCTCATTGAGGCAAAATGACCTATATTTTAAAAAATATATTTCGGGTACTTTTCTAATTTTTGTTAAGGAAATGTTTCCAATTTGATTCTTTGATGTAATTCCCCATTCTCTGCCATAATGTGTCATAAATGCTTATAGTTCTGCTAATTGTAGTTATGTATATCTTTTTTAATTTAAGCAGTGCTAAAGCATGCTTATTGATTCAGTTATTCTCAAGGAGGTCATATTTATATACCATCAAACATCAAATATAAATTGTTTCATGATATCTAATTGATTCTGTTAATTCTGAATAAATTGGTATGTCCTAACACACCCAAATGTGGTGATATTAGCAAAGGATTAAGACATTAAGTATTAAAAAATGAAAGAGTTTTAACACAAACTTGTAAATCAACTATACTTCAAAAAAAACAGTGAATTAAGGATCCCAAATGTCTTTATGATAAAGCTCCACAAATTATTAGGTCCTCCTGTGAATTACTGATACTCATTTTCATTTGGAAGCCTAGTTCTGTGGCTCTTTTCATTTTTTTTTTTTTGTAAGGTTTAAAATGTAATCATGCAATCTAAAGCAGCATGTGCTACATCTACCTAAGGAACTCATTTACTGAGCCCTGCCATCTGAACAGCAGGGAGCTAAGTTCCCTGAAGTGCCTCTAAGCATTTCAGGCTCAATGAGTCAAGAATAAATCAAACCCAGCTTCTGTGAAAACAAACACCTGCCAGATAAACCTACTAATGGGTGGTTAACAATTGGCAGTCCTGCCCCATCTCCATGATACTAGCACATTGTCACACTTAAATCTCAATTGAAGCAAGCTGTAGTAGGATATTGAGCCTAAAAGAAAATGATTTCCCTTGATCATTTCATATTATTTTGTGAGAAGAGAGGATAAGGGAATACAGTCAGAATACCAATGCAGAGAATGGTGAAAAGTTGTAGAAAGAGGAAATCATCTTCTGATAAATCTACAGTTCATTTTAAATATACACAGGGGAACCAGTGCTGTCATTTTACCTCAATACTCAAATACTATTCAAAGTGATGCGTTAGTTTCACTTAATATTAATTGAACCGTGCCACTTTATTTTTTTAATATTTTTATTGGAGTATAGTTGCTTTACAATGTTGTGTTATTTTCTGTTGTACAACAAAGTGAATCAGCTATAAGTATCCCCATATCCCCTCCCTCTTGAGCCTCTCTCCCATCCTCCCTATCCCAACCCTCTAGGTTATCACAGAGCACCGAGCTGATCTCCCTGTGCTATGCGGCTGCTTCCCACTAGCTATCTATTTTACATTTAGTAGTGTATATATGTCAGTGCTACTCTCTCACTTCGTCCCAGCTTCCCCTTCCCCACCGTGTCCTCAAGTCCATTCTCTACGTCTGCATCTTTATTTCTGCCCTGCCACTAGGTTTATCAGTACCGTTTTCTTAGATTCCATATATGTGCATTAGCATATGGTATTTGTTTTTCTCTTTCTGACTTACTTCACTCTGTATGATAGACTCTAGGTCCATCCACCTCATTATAAATAACTCAATTTCGTTCCTTTTTTTGCATGCCACTTTATTATAGCTCTTTTTGTACACAGGAGAATAAAATGTAAAGTAGGAATTCATTGCACATAAAACAAGCCTCATTCTTTAGTCTAGATAGAGTGCTGTGTGGGAAATGAGAAGGTTTCCCACTACATAATTTTGTATCCAAGGAACAGGAAAGAGCAGCTAACCTTCCCTTCATAGGTGGGATTCAGTGAGAGGTAGTCTCTGTATACACATCCTCTGTGGATGGAGGAGAAGGGCGAAGATAACAGGAGAGACTGGCAGAGAGTGTGGTTAGATGGAAAACGGCAGGTTGCAGTCTCCACTTGTCTCCCAGTTTGTTTAAGTCTTCAAATTTTGTGATATAGGTTACCATCAGTTTCTCAACCCTGAAGGCACAGAAGTTACATGAGAGTGGGTCTGTCTACTTCCCAGAGACTGTATCAGCATGGGACAAAGAAATGGGGCCATCAAAGGAATGACAACATAACCCTGACAGACAGCTCAGAAAGCACATGCAGCTGATTTCCCAGGGGTATCTTCGGCATAGAGGGATTTATGTCAAGCCATGATCTACACCAGACTATAGGTTTTTAACAAATGATTGGAGGTTCTTCCTAACACAGAAGATAACAAGAAAAGTTGACAATGTTAATCAACAGAGAAGGACCAGTGCCCAAATGCACATTGATCCTTCCCTTACATAATAATGTTGCCTAAAGCTTCCCCTGGAATCCAGGGGAAAGGAGAGAGGGTAGAACCTTCAAGAGGGGAGACAATCCTCATGTGAAGATGAAATTTTCATTGACTAAGTTGTGAACTAGGTATTGATTTTTAATGCCTGAGATATTTAGTAAACTAAAACGAAAATAGAAAAAAAAGTCACAGAATTTAACTGATGATATCAGAATGAGTTAGAGCAAATTGCCCTAAATAGAGTGAGGAGTAGAAAACAAACTTACTTTTTGTCCTTCCATTCTAAGGAAAATACAGTTCTTGGAAACTTTACACCCTAAATATCTCCCTTATTTGTTCCATTGTTTTATCCACAGAGCAACTGCTTTGGTTCAGGCTTCTTAAACTCTTCTGTCAGGCCACAAAGTCTTAACCTTTAATCTCAGTTTTTTCTAATCCACTGTTCACATGGGGTTTGGAATTTATTTTATGGGAAATGAAGAAATATAAGTCAAATATTTTTATTTTTTCCTTCTTTTAGAAAGTCTTATGATTAGTTTTTCATTCTGTTATATAATGAATGCCATTAAGAAATTTACTGAAAATGAAAGTATGAATGAAATATCTTTAGTATATATTTACGTGTATTTCATGTTGAATGTACTTTAAACTATCTGTGTATAGAAAATCCATTAGTTGCACCCACTATTGATTTGGAATTCTGTGAAAATTTGATACACTAGGAATAAAGTTTATATCAATATGCAGAATGTTTTTGCTAACTAAAGTCCAGTTCCTCATTTATTTAACCTAGTTACAAGAAAAAACTGCCAATAAAGGTGCACAACTGCAAGCTGTCATAAGTATTTATGCTGTGTTTTCACTTATTTCATTTTATCTTTTAAATTTTATTTATTTAACATTTAATTTTGAAATACTTTCAGATCTATTGAAAAGTTGCAAAATTAGTTCAGAGAGTTCCCATATCCCCATCACCTAGCTCCCCAAGACAGTATCTTGTTTAACAGAAGTACAATGATCAAAACCAGGAAGATAACATTGATATGAAACTATTAAGTAATCCATAGATATATGCAAATTTTTCCATTTGTCTCTCTAATGCCTTTTTTCTGCGTGTAAAGGCATTTAATTGTCATGGCTTCTTAGTTTCCCATATTCTAGAACATTTCTCAATCCAATTTTGTCTATGAATTTTACATTTTCAAATGGCACTGGCCAGTTATTTTGTACAAGTTCTCTCTGTTTTTACTTGTCTGATGTTTCCTCATGATTTATTTCATGTTATAAATCTCCATGCCATTTATTTTAAAATATTTTGCAGTACCTCTTTCCATTACTTTATAGTGAGCTCCCTTCAAGCTGTAGGGGAGGAAAAATTTGTTGCCTTTACATTCCTAGGTTCCCTGGCTAGGGCCCTATAAGCTAAACTGACCAAAGAAAGATTAACAAGAGAAAAACAAACACAAGTTTATTAACATGTGCAATGTGCATTCATGTGGGAGAAACACACTGAGAGGAGTGGTTAGAAGCTGGGGCTTTTACAGCAATTTAAGCATATTAAGAAATGCATTATAAGCATATTAAGAAAGAACAATAATTTTGTAGAGAAGTGACAAGACGAAGGAAAAGGACTTTGAACTTTTAGGGTGGCAAATGTGGAAAGGTAAATAATAAATGGGGAATAAATGGGGAAAGTAATGGTAGATCAGGGCTAGTTGGTAAGGTTTGTTTCTGTAGACTCTTCCTAGACGCTCTCTAACTTCTGGTGATAAAGATGTCATCCCCTTCTTGATACTGAAAGTGGGGAAGGGGCTAAACTTTCACAAGGAGAATTTATGTTCTGCCTTCAGGCATATGTGGGATGGACAGAGAGCTCTTACTGGAATTGTTTTCTCAAGTGCCTTCAGCTCATAATCCTATGCCAGAGTGGTTTGTTTTGGGGTGGCATACTCTGAATCCCTTCAAAGCTAACCTAAAACAGTAATAATTTATTGTATTTTACCATTTCATTTAAATGTGCTTGATTTTTAAAGAATAGTTACCACATACATTAGGTGCAGACAAATACTGTTTGATTCCATTTATACGAGGTACCTAGAATAGTCAAATTCATAGAGTCAGAAAGTACGTTGGTAGATGCCAGGGACAGGGGGATGGGGAGGGGGGGAGGGGGAATGGGGAGTTAGTGTTTAAAGGGGACAGAGTTTCAGATCAGGAAGGTGAAAAGTTTGGGAGATGGATGATGGTAAAATTTGCACAACAATGTGAATGTACTTAGTGGCATTGAACTGTACAGCTAAGTATGGTAAAATAGTATGTCTTGTTATGTGACTTTCACCACAATAAAAAAAATTTTTTAATAGTTACCATAAAGAAAATAAAACACCCTTGTATGTGATTTTAGAAACATGCTAACTGAAAAAGGAATTGTCCAGTTGAGAGAAATTGTTTGTAGTGCACATATTTAGAGATATTAAGAGTAAGGTTCTTAATGATTGGAATTCTTTATCAAGTTTTCCACTCTATAGAAAATAAAAGCTGTATTTCTATTTTATCTACTTTATCATTGTTTCTGAATTGCATTTCATTTCTTGTTATTGTAGATTTGAGACAGAACCTCATTGTTATAAAACCAGAGGAATATTCAGCTAATCTGATTGTCCAGTTGACTGATCCTTCTTAACCTTATACACTAAAAGAGAAGATTGGTAAAACCAGGCTGTTTATTGTAATTAAATTAGTGAAGAATTTTAAGTGAGTTTTAAATGAATGAAATGCATTTCCAGAAAAAGAGAAATAGTTCAATTTTTCAAAACACATTTCCTCCCCGGGAAAGAGGGATCCTAAGTGGAGGCAGGAAAGGAGGAAGCCATAAAGCACCATTTCCTTGCTATAAAGTCCTGGTTGAACAAAAGGGCCCACCACACTGTATATGTAAGAGTCAGCAAACCAGACTTCGAATTGGGAGCCAGTGACAACCAGAAACACAGACCACAGTGTAATCATTTTCAAAGCAAGTAGAGCAGCAGTGGAGCAATAACCTGTCCTCAGGGAGGCAGTGACAGCAGTGCCAGCAAATGTGACAGGTGACTTCCAGAGTCAACGCCTGTGGGCAGCACTGCAGTCTCTATGGGCAAAGGTGGTGTGTCCTCACTGGAATGTCCTAGGGTATCATGTTCGCTGTGAGCCCAGACATTACCCCTCCTCTTTTTCCTGCACTATTGTTCATGCCAACTTCTGTAGCTTTCTCTCCATTTCTGCACTACTATAAGTTGTTTTTACTGCTTGAAAAAGTCAGATTTCTAATGTGCTCAATGATGAATGCTGGCTTATATACCACATAAATGATATGACTCGAGATGTGATCTTTCTCTTACTTGTTTTTTGATATGTTTCATACACTGCTTAATTTGTATGGTGTTGTATATTGTCTTGATCTTTGACCATCTGTAGAGTTGTAAGTTTTCAATATTAATATAGATTCATTTTAATATATAATCACTATACATCATATCTACCCACATATATTTTGAAACAAAAGTTTTAAACATATGCATCAGAACTTCATATCTAATTGTTATAGCTTAAAGTACTTGCCTTGGGAGATTATATACTAACATCAAAATGCCTGTCAATTGTCAGAATATTTTGTGTATTTCTTTAGAACCATGTAGAAATTAGTCTCTTCATTTTATCATTCTGCCAGTCTCCCCCCTCCCTTTAAGGAATACAAGAGTATTTTTTTATATCGATTAATTTTTATATCCATCAAGCCAGGTTTCAGGGATTTCATATTTATAAAAATTAAATCTATTTTTAAAGGATGATGATTTGCTGTCATTGTGAATATAGAAAATTCTCTGTGCCTTTTAGTGACTGGGCTTTTCTGTGTGGGCCCTTGGGAAGTTCTCTCCCACATGGATTCCCTTACTTGTCCTGACCAATTTCACTTTTTTGTCTTGGAATGATTCCTCCTTGAATGTATCTTGGAACCCAGCCATTACGCCCTAAGGCATTCCAAGCAACCACAGGAAGAGGTCTTTGGAAGGGAATCAAGCCTCTGGCCAACACCAGTAACTGAACCCACAGTTGAGTCTAAGGCTTCAATTGTTCTAGCGTTCCAGCCACCAATCATGTGGAACAGAAGAATAGCCCAATAAACCCACAGAATCTTACTGAGAGACAATAAGTAATCATTCTAAGCCATAATAGGAATTCCTTAATAGGAATAGGATGGTTCTTTTTTTTTTTTTTTAACTTTTTGGGGGTATAATCAATTTACAATGTTGTGTTAGCTTCAGGTTTACAGCAAAGTGAATCTGTTATACAAATACATATATCCACTCTTTTTAAGATTCTTTTTCCATATAGGCCATTACAGAATATTAAGTAGAGTTCCCTGTGCTGTACAGTAGGTCCTTATTAGTTATCTATTTTATGTATAGTAGTGTGTATGTGTCAATCAGGAATAAGGTGGTTCTTATACAACTGAAACAAGTCCTAAATAAGCTTAGATTGCTTAAAAATTAATAGGAAAAATACTTAAGGAAATTGTACCTTTATTTGCAGCTTTCATCTTTACTTTCATAGTTATCTCTTGCATTACAATGTCTTTTTCAATATTCTTTTCTATATAGATATATTTTCTCTAGCAGCACTTTAATTTTTCTAAAAGTAGTGTCTACTCTACTTTTACTAATATCAACTATCAGTGACTTTCCTAGTCTCTTTTTTGTGCGTGATTACAACATTTTTGGAGTGACTAAAAAAGGTAATACAAACCAACAAGACAATCTCTTAATAATTTGAATTAATATATTACTTTTTCTTTTTTTTGCGGTACGCAGGCCTCTCACTGTTGTGGCGTCTCCCGTTGTGGAGCACAGGCTCCGGATGTGCCGGCTCAGCGGCCATGGCTCATGGGCCTAGCCGCTCCACGGCATGTGGGATCTTCCCGGACCAGGACACGAACCCGTGTCCCCTGCATCGGCAGGCGGACTCTCAACAACTGTGCCACCAGGGAAGCCCAATATATTACTTTGTTAATTAAAAAAGTAAGCAAGGTATTACATCATGATAAAGTAAAATGGCTTTTCTCATCCTTGTCTTCATATTCTTTTTCTTCCTTATCTAACCACAAGGACAACTAACTATGAATTTAACAGTTAATATAGAGAAGAGCATTAACTTATTTAAAAGTTATCACTGACAAAAGGAAAAGACATAATCTGTTGAAACATACCCTTAAAGTTTTAAATATTAGATTTACTAATGTGGACGTTGATTCTTTCTGGCTTTTTACTTTACTCCTAGCAATTACTTTTTAGGGTTCATATGGACCCCCCAGACACACACACACACTAAACAACAATAAAAAAATCCTGGCTCTACCACAGGTAGATAATTATCAATATCTATAGCTTTAGGTATTGCTAAGTAATTTTACTCATGGCTTTAAAATCTACTATACTTCTCATTCGTTGAAAGCCCTTGACTATTTAAAACTGTATTTTATTTTACTTTAACTTTGAAGATCACACCTACAGACGACCCAAAGCAAATTTTTGGTTTTAAAAAGTTTTTCATTTGTTTCCACCAATGACCAGGTAAATTTTGATCACTTTTTCCTCTTTTTGTAGTATTTGTAGTCTTACTTCAAAGCATGTTTCCAACTGTGCTAAGTGACACTTTATTGTATCTAAATCTGAATAAGACTATTCTCTGCCCTTATTTGCTATTCTTACCCGACCCTTTCCATTTGAGTTTGCAGTTGCACTATTACCACCATGCTGACAGCTTCAATTTTTTTCCTTAGCTGTCATTTTCCCAACAACATTCCATTAGTTCTTAAGATTGCCTAGTCTTTCCTCCGAATGTATCCTAATACACTTACTGGATAGGCTTCTCTACAGGGTGAGAAACAGGGTGCTTAAACATAAATATCAGAGTTATCAAAACAAAACTATAGGGGCTTCCCTGGTGGCGCAGTGGTTGAGAGTCTGCCTGCCAATGCAAGGGACACGGGAAGATCCCACATGTCGCGGAGCGCCTGCACCCGTGAGCCATGGCCGCTGAGCCTGCGCGTCCGGAGCATGTTGCTCCGCAATGGGAGAGGCCACAACAGTGAGAGGCCCACGTACCTCAAAAGAAAAACAAAACAAAACAAAACAAAACAAAAAACGGTAAAAACAAAACAATATTTCCAATCTATTTCAACAAAAAAATCTAATGTCAGATTTAAGTAATGTCATGAGATGAATTTACCATTACCTACTCAGTCAAATATTCCAGCAGATTAATTTTTAGGCGACTGAAACTTTGAGAGAAATTCTTTAAGTAATTTAAAGATATTTACTAATTAAAATTTTCAATTTTTGTTATCAAAGAATAGAGTTTATGTTTCTCATACCAATAAATTACACATATTTAAGTGTACTGAATATTTTCTAAATTTTTTGAAAGTTGTGTGTTCCATTATGCATTTTTGTCATTATTTATGCCATGTAATATCTATAAACAAAACCCCAAATTGTATGAACAAAACAAAACTCATGTAATAAATAGCCAGGTAATCTTGCAAATCAGGAAATTAAGTCTCTGAATGCTGAAATACAGGTCCCAATATTGCACATCTGTTAGTTTCTATGCATTTCTCTACACTGTGCTTAATCCCTTATAAACAATATCTTGTATAAATTATGCATCAAATGAGATAGACTAATACTTTAAAATTTCTTTGTACAATTTATCCTTTCAATCATTCTGACATTTATGTCAAATAATATATTTACAAAGAAAGACATATTTTGATGAATGTTTCTTTCATTTTTGCTATCAGTTTGCCTCAGTATTTTGACTCCAAGTACCATAATAATTAAACATTGTATCCAGAAAGAATATTTTATAGCATGCTTACTTTTTTCTAAGTCCATCTACTTACTATCTATAATTATTATTACTTGATTAGTAGAATCAAAATCACCATATTTCTTAAGTTATACTTATTGATCATATATCAGTTATAAATTTTACTATAATGTATGTCATAAAATTTACTATAATATATGCATATATATAATATATACATCTTATTTATGTTATATATGCTATAGGTAACATAATTTATATGCATATATAAGTACACATACACACACATATGGATAGATCAATAGAAGTAGTGAGAGTTGATATCCTGACTTGCTATTAGGGTAATATAATTCTGTTTTTCACCATTAAATAAAGTGGCAGCTGTAGATTCCTCATATGGGTCTTTATCTTGTTTAAGAAGTTCCCTTCTACTCCTAGTTTGTGTAGATCTTTGATCAGGAATGGTTGTTTTATTTCGTGTATTTATCTTTTCAGGTCTATTGAGTTGATCACATACCAGGTTTATCCTTAAGTATTTCATATTTTGAGGTTATTTTGGTGGTATTATTTTTCTTAAATTTCAATTACCAAATGTTTGTTGGTAGTAAATAGAATGAAAAATGACTTTCATAAGCTAACTTTGTATCCTACAACATCACTAAATATCATTATTCATTCTAGTGGATTTTTTATACAATACATTCCATTGTACTGTCTACATAGACAGTCATAGACATACATTGACACAGTTTAATGTCTTTCTTTCAAATCAGTTGCTTGTTTTCTTTTTCTTGCTTTACTGCACTGGCTAGAATTCCAGTACAATGATGAATAGAAGTGGTGAGAGCAGGCACCCTTTTTGTATTGTGATTTTAGGAGAAAAGCATTCAGTCATTTATCATTTTGTATGATCTTAACTCAGATGTTTTTTATCATATAAAAGAAGATACCTTCAAATTCTAGTGCGATGAGATCTTTTATCAGGAATGAATGTTGGAACTTGAAAAATGTCTTTTCTGCATATTTTGAAAGGAGCATATGGTTTTTCTTGTTAGATTTTCAACATAGTCAATTGTATTTCTTGATTTTTGAATGTTAAGCAAACATCCCACTCCTCTGAGAAACCTCAGTTTCAAATGTATTTTCTTTTTTATGCATTGTTTCATTCGAGATGTAAAAAACATGTTTAAAAATTTTGCAATAGTGTTATGAAGATATTGGTCTACAGTCTACTTTTCTTATAATATCTTTGGTTTAGGTATCTGGGTAATTCTGACATTATGGGATAACTTGGAAAGCATTCCTTCCTTTTCATCTCTGGAAAAGTTTGCATGAATTTCATATTATTTCTTCCTTAAATGCTTGACAGTATGAACTGGTGACAATATCTGTGTGTGAAGTTTCCTTTGTATGACAGATTTTGTTAAAATTTCAATTTGTGTGGAAGATGTGAGGCTACCCATGTTACATATTTTTTCTCAATAAGTTCTTAGGTAGTTTGTGTCCTTCAAGGAACTTTTCCATCTTATCTAAGTGGTAGCATATATTCCTTAAAGTTGTTCATAACATTCCCTTATTATTCTTTAATGAATGTACAATCTGTACTGTTTCTCATGCCTTATATAGTAATTTGTGTTTTCTCTCTATTTTCTTGGTCTTTATGACTAGAAATTTATCAACTTTGATCTTATCAAAGAACCAGCTTTAGGTACTATTGATTTCCCTATTGTATGTTGTTTGTTTCATATTTATTTTTGATTATTTCTTCTACTTAATTTGTATTTGATAAGCTTATATTTACTCATTTCTTAAAATGGAAGATGTGGCTATTGATTTTGAGTCATTTGCTAACATTGAGTATTCTTTGCTAATATTCATATTTAGTGCCACAAATTTTCCTCTAGTACTGCTTTAATCACATTCCTCAAAATTTGACATATTTTGTTTCATTTTCATTCAGTCCAAATAATTTCTAATTTCCCTTTTCATTTCTTATTTGATCCATGGATTATATAGGAACATTTTATTACTTTTTAAATGTTTCTAATTTTATGTGGCCAAGGAACACATTATGTATCCCTTGAATATTTTAAAATTTACTGAGGGTGTTTTATGCCAGAATGTGATCTGCCTTGGTAAATATGTCATGTCTTCTGGAAAACAAAAACTCCAGTTGTTGAGTAGACAATTATTCTATAAATGCCAATTAGTTCAAGTTGATTGATAGTATAAGTTCTCTATGCCATAACTAATTTTCTATGTATTTGTTTTGTCACTTACTGAAAGGGGAATTGAAATCTCTATACCATGTTTTTTGTTTACTCTGCTTGCTCATATGCTGGTTTTGGTTCATATTTTTTGAAAATCTTTTATTAGGTACATAGAATTTGAGATTATTATGTCCTTTGATGAATCAAGTATTATTAGGAAATAATCTTTATCTCTGGCAATATTCTTTGCTTTGAATTCTATTTTTTTTTTATAATATTGTGGCCATACTAGCTCTATTTTGCTTTGAGTTAGAAAGACATTTTCTTTTAACAAAGCCTTTTAAAAGTTTTTAAACTTGTAGGTCTTTTTTTTTTTCTGTACGTGGGCCTCTCACTGTTGTGGCCTCTCCCGTTGTGGAGCACAGGCTCCGGACGCACAGGCTCAGTGGCCATGGCTCATGGGCCCAGCCGCTCCGTGGCATGTGGGATCTTCCCGGACCGGGACATGAACCCATGCCCCTGCACTGGCAGGCGGACTCTTAACCACTGTGCCACCGGGGAAGCCCTGTAGATCTTTTATTTAAAATGTATTTGTTATAGGATGCATTTAGTTGTGTGTTTCTTTTTTATTCAATCTTATAAACTCTGCCCTGAAATTTAAACCATTTATATTTTGTGTGATATTGATATGGTTGGTTGTAAATATTTTGTTGCCGTTTGTTTCTGTTTGTCTCATCTATTCTATATTATCATTTTACCTCTTTCCAACCCTTCCTTTCAATTAATTATCTATTTTTATAGTTACATTTTATCTTCTTTGTAAACTTATTAGCTTCTCTTCTTTGATCATTATTTAGAGATTGCTTTAGGGTTTATGGAATATATAATTTAATTTCCTTCAATTGATATCAAGTTATATATCTCCTTAAGCATAGTGTGAGAACATTACAATATTATACTTCCATTTCTCCCTTTCCAAACTCTGTACTATTGTTTTCTGTATTTTTCATTTACAAATATTATAAATCCTACACTATATTATTGTTTTATACAGCCAACAATTTTTAATTATTTAAATAACAAGAAATTGGTATCATACTACTTCTACTTCTTTGAAAAAAATTCTTAACATTGTTTGTTCTTGTTTTGTGGTATCTTTGTCTGGTTTTGGTATCAGGGTGATGCTGGTCTTGTAGAATTAGTGTGGAACCATCTCCTTCAATTTTTTGGAATAGTTTGAGAAGGGTAGGTGTTAACTCTTTTCTAAATGTTTGGTAGAATTCACCTGGACTTTTCTTTGTTGGGAAGTTTTCATTACTGATTCAATTCCATACTGTTAATTGATTTGTTTATATTTTCTGTTTCTCCTGATTCAATCTTAGGAAGTTGTACATTTCTAGGTATTTATCTATTTCTTCTAGGTTGTCCATTTTATTGCTGTGTAATTGCTCATAGTAATATCTTATAATCCTTTGTATTTCTGTGGTATCAGTTGTAACTTCTTTTTCATTTCTGATTTATAAATGTGAGCCCTGTCCCTTTTTTCTTGGTGACTGGCTAAAGGTTTATCAATTTTATTTATCTTTTCGAAGAAACAGCTCTTAGTTTCATTGATCTATTCTATTGTTTTTTAGTCTATTTTATTTATTTCTGCTCTGATTTAATTTTTTTCCTTGTACTAATTTTGGGTTTGTTCTTCTTTTCCTAGTTCCTTTAGTTATAAGTTTAGATTGTTTGAGATTTTTCTTGTTTCCTGATGTAGACTTGTTTTGCTTTCAACATTGCTACTAACATCTCTCTTGGAACTGCTTTTGCTTTATCTCACAGATTTTTGGATCTTTGTGTTTCCTTTTTCATTTGTCTCCATGTATTTTTTTAATTTTGTCTTTGATTTCTTCAGTGATTCATTGGTTGTTTAGTAGTGTATTGTTTAGCCTCCACATGTTTTTTTTTTTTTGCAGTTTTTTTCCCCTTGTAGTTGATTACTAGTCTCACACTGCTGATATGTTTAAATTTATTGAGACTTGTTTTGTAGTCTAGCAAGAGATCTGTCATAGAGAAGGTTCCATGTGCACATGACAAGAATGTATATCCTGCTGTGTTTGGATGGAATGTTTTATATATATCTATTAATTTTGCCTGATCTAATGTATTATTTAAAATCAGTATTTCCTTATTGATTTTCTGTTGGGATGATGCATCCATTGATGTAGGTGGGGTGTTAAAGTCCCCAGCTATTATTGTGTTTGTCAGTTTCTCACTTTCTGTTTGTTAATACTTGCTTTAAGTATATAGGTGTTCTTTGTTGGGTTCATATATATTTACAATTGTTATATCTTCCTGTTGATTGATTCCTTTGTCATTATGTCATGTCCTTCTTTGTCTCTTGTGAGGTATTGTCTTAAAGTCTATTTTGTCTGATATAAGTATTGCTACCCCAGTTTTCTTTTCATTTCCTTTTGTATGGAATAACATTTCCCATCCCCCAATTTCAGTATGTGTGTGTCTTTAGATCTGAAATGAATTTCTTGTAGAAACCATATATATGGGTCTTGTTTTTTAATCCAATCCACTTTTGTCTTCTGATTGGAGAATTTCATCCATTTACACATAAGTAATTATTGATAGGGATGTACTTATTGCCATTTTGTTCATTGTTTTTGTTCATTGTTTTGTGATTGGTTTTGTAGTTTTTCTTTCTTCTTTTGCTGTCTTCTATTGTGTTTTGATGGCTATTATTAGTGTTATGTTTGGATTCTTTACTCTTTTCTGTGTGTGTATCTACTGTAGATTTTTGGTTTGTTGTTACTATAATGATATCTATATCTATATTTTGCATTTTTATTTTCCTGTCCATATTTAATGTTTTGACATGTTATTTTACATTCTTTTTGTGTATCCCTTTACTACTTACTGTACATAAAGATGGTATTACTACTTTTGTCTTTATAAATATTTGTATTACTACTAGATTTATAAGTGGTTGTTCTACTATCTTTACTATATGTTTGTCTTTACCAATTAGAGTTTTTCTTTCATAAATTTTGTTTTTCTAGTTGTGGTTTTTTTTTTCTGCTTAGAGAAGTCATTAACGTTTCTTGTAAAGCTGGTTTAGTGGTGCTGAACTCTTAGCTTTTGCTTGTTTGTAAAACTCTATCTCTCCTTCCATTCTCAATGAATTCTGAATTGAATTCTGAATTCAGAATACTCTAGCCTTTCTGGGTAGTGTATTTTTGTTTGTGAGTTTCTTCCCTTTCATCACTTTCATGCAGTTTCTGCTGAAAAGTTGGCTGATAGTCTTTGGGGAGTTTCCTTATATGAAACTAGTTGCTTTTGTCCCACTGCTTTAAGAGTCTCTCTTTTCTTTAATTTTTGCCATTTAATTATAATGTGTTTGGTGGAGAGATCTTTGGTTTCATCTTTTGGTTCTCTCAGTGCCTCCTGGACTTGAATGTCTGTTTCCTTCCCAAGGTGAGGAAAAATTTACCTATTATTTCTTCAAATAAGGGCTCTATCTCTTTCTCTCTTCCTTCATGACTCCTGTAATGCTAATATTAGTATGCTTGGTATTGTCCCAGAGGTCTTTAAAACTATGCTTTTTTAAAAATTCTTAAAAAAAAATTTATTTTTTCTGTTCAGTTTGGGTAATTTCCACTATTTTGTCTTCCAGATCACTGATCTGTTCCTTTTTATCATCTAATCTACTGTTGATCCCTTCTATCATACTTTAAAAATTTCAGTTAATGTATCCTTTAGCTCTGTTTGGATCTTCTTTTATATTTTCTAACACTTTAATAAACTTCTCACTGTGTTCATACATTCTTCTCCTGAGTTCATTGAGCATCTTTTTCATCATTACCTTGAACTATTTATCAGGTAAATTGCTTATCTCCATTTCAATTTGTTTTTTCTTCTGGGGAATTGTCTTATCCCTTAATTTGGAACATACTCCTCTTTTGCCTCACTTTGCCTAATTCTCTGTGTTTATTTTTATGTATTAGGTAAATCAGTTACATTTCCCAATTTTGGAGAAGTGGCTTTATGTAGGAGATGTACTACGGGGCCCAGCAACACCCTCCCCTCTGTTCACCATAGCTATATGCTCTAGGGTGGCCCCATGTAGGCTAAATGGGCCCTTCTATTGTGGTTGCCCCTGGCCTGTTTGGCTGCCAGACCCTACCTGAAGTAGTGGCTGCCAGTCCACTGGAACAGCTGGTTGCAGTTCTGGGTCGTCTTGGGGCTACTGCCAGCCTGCTGGTGAGTAGGTAAGCCCCTGGCTCTAATAGGCTAGAGGGAGAACTCCAAAATAGTGCTTTCTAGCACTAGTATCCTTGTGGTAGAATGAGCCTCCCAAAATGGCTACCACCAATGTTTGTGTCCCCAGGAGGAATATCAGTTGCCTCCTGCTTCTCCAGGAGGCTCTCTAAGATCAGCAGGTGGTCTGACCCAGACTCCTTTCAAATTACTGCCTCTGTGCTGGGATCAGAGGATGTGATATTCTGTGTATGCCCTTTAAGAGTGAAGTTTCTCTTTCCTGCAGCACTCTGGCTCTCCCATATGCAAACCCTGCTGGTCTTCAGAGCAAGATGTTCTGGGGGCTCAACTTCCTAGTATGGGACCCTGGGTTGGGAAGCCTAATGTGGGGCTTGGACCCCTCACTCCTTGGGGAAAATCTCTGCAATTGTGATTATCCTTTTGTTTGTGAGTCACCTACTTGAGGGTGTGGTCTTGACTATACCATGTCTCTGCTGCTTTTACCCATATTATTGTGGCTCCTTCTTTATAAGTTTAGCTGTGAAAAATCTTTTCTGCTAGTCTTCAGGTCATTCTCACAGATAGGCGCTCTGTAAATAGCTGTAATTATGGTGTGTCCATGGGAGGAGGTGAATTCAGGGTCTTCCTACTCCTCTGTATTGGACACAGTTTCAGTTTTCTTATTAGAATTTTTTTTAATTAATTAAAAGTTAAAGTATTTTAGAGTTAAGAAATAGTATGCTTCAAAATCACCATAAACTGACAATGAATTAACATCCAGAATATACAAAAAATTCCTATCAATCAAAATTTAAAAATACAACAGTAAAATGAGCAATACATGAGAGCAATCATTTCACAAAGTAGAAAATACTTATGTTGATTAAATGTAGAAACATTTAGCCTCATTAGTAACCAAAAGAATATAATTTAAGACTAAAATGAGATATAATTTTAATCCCATTCAGCTGAAAAAAATCAACATATTCATGAAACCAAATGTTGGTGAAATTATAGAGCCCCATAAATTTTGTACATCATTGGCAGAACTGTACATTGGTGCACACACTTAGGAAAACAGTTTGGCCTCATAAAGTTGAACCCATGTATAATCTACATAGAATGTCACTCTTAGGTTTATGATTAGCAGAAATTATTGGTTATGTGGTATAGCAAACATGTATAACAATGTTCATAACATTGTTTATCATAGCAAAAAATATAAGCATAAAAACAAAACAATTTAGTGTTCATCTAAAATATCCTTGCCATGAATTTGCTTGATATTTTGGCAAAAACATTTGCATGATGACACATAGACCTTAAATTATGGGTTAAGTGCTGAGTTTATGATCTAAACAAAGTACTTCAGGAGACATCACACTGAGAGGTATTCTAATTAGGTCTTCTTAACTCCTCAGTGTCTCGCAGTAAATAAGTGTGCATCAGTAACACGTTATTATTGTGTCTGTATCATATAGCATTTCAAGTAAGAAAGATAATATTTGGACAACCTAAAATATTTATTCAATCTTCAGGAAAAAAACACAAACTGGATGTTAATTAGTGGAGACATATTTTACTTGACCTCTATGAAAAATATCCAGGGTTTATATTACTTTGCTCTTTTCACCACCCTGCCTACAAATATGCAGGTAAAGATTTGTATGACAATGAAAACTAACCACGAATATAATACCTCTTGAACACAATATTCAGTACCTAACAATTATTATGAAGAAATTAGCAATAATAATTATTTTTATATGGAATTAACAATATATTTCATGAAATTAGCTTAAATATACATCATATTTTATTTTCTTTCTTCTTAAATTTCCTCTTTAATTTTTTTCCTTTCATTGAACATTTAATTGTGGACTTACTCTATGTCAGATATTATGAAAATAGAAGATTTGTGGCTTGTAAATTAAATTTTTTATTATCTATTCACTTTATAATTTTGATAATTATTATACTTATCTAAATCAAACTAAAAAAATAACATATTCTTTATCTCTGGACAGATTCTATGAAACAATATACTCGAATTAAAATCACATTTATTAAAGCATTCATGAGAGAAAAACTGTATCTTGTAAGGTGGAAGATGAATGAGTTTGGGATTGCTCTTACTTATCTCCTTTCCACTTATCCATCTCCTTCAGCCAGTGATGAGGAAAGCTTTCAGTAGTGGATTACCAATGTCAAGTACCCTAGAAGAATTGTGTGCTGAGGGATTTGAAAGTAGTAAATGTATAGTGTGCCAAGCAAATAATTGACTCGGGAAATATAAACTAGTAGTTGTAGTAAAAAGAAAACTGTGTTATCAGAGAAAAAAAAGCATAAAAAATTGTATTTTACAACTGTATTTTACGGTTACATTGACTGCCAGGTTGGGGACAGTGACAACTTCTTTATCTAACAAATGCCTACTACAAACAAATATGTAAAATTGAAAATAACCTCTGAATTTTTGATGATTTTTTCTTTTATGCTATTTGATGTATCATATTCAAGATGATAAATTTGGATATTTATAATAGGATATATTTGCTTTTTATTTGTTTTAAAAATAAATAAATATTGATTTGATTTTTATTATAAACTCTACAATGAAATTTAGGTCTAGAATAAATTAAAAAATTTTAAATGTCAGTCATTGGTCACTAAAACTAAAATAAAGCTTATATTTGAATAGTAATAAAAATAAATAACAATACATTTATGTAGTGGAATTCTTATGTTTTCTTAACCATGGGTGACATGAGCATTGTTGTTTTTGTAATTAAGTTTCTCATGCAATAACTCAGCAAGGTGGGGGTGTCTATGTACTTAATATCCTTCCAAATATTGTACCCTAAGTTTTTAATAGCAGTTCCCATAAATAAGGGAGCTGATAGAATAAAATTTTATCCTATCTTTCAGTGACAAATTAATCAAATCAGTTCATGGTATTAATAGTTTCTATAATTAGGAAAATACATAAATAATCCCCTTTGTTTAAAGTTTATCAAAGAAATACAATATTTGAATACATTTCCAAGACAAGAAAATTATTTTAATGAACAAAATGAAAGCTCCTCACATGCAATAGATTTTAAATATGTAATTAAATACATCATGTAGTAAAGTGTTGATTAGATATTAAAGCTGTCTTCATCATTTAATGTCTTAAAACTGTGTGAACAGCTATTTGCTATAATACTAATGCACTAGTATTTGATATAGTACAAGTTATTAAGGACTTACTATGTGCAGATCCTGAAAACTAAATAGATGGGTAGGACATATTCATTACTGTTAAATGACTTACAGTAATGTTTACCAACAAATAAGTAAATGTTAAGGGAGTGAATTCAGTTATAATAATTTTTTTCTGTGTGTGCTGATGAAAGAAAAAGTCCATTCTGCCTGTATTGTTTCATTGAGGAGGTATTTGGTTGTGGTCTTGAAAGATAGTGAAGATACCATTACGTGGCAAAAGTAGAAAGGAACACAGGAAAAAATAGTAAATAAATTGTATAAATAAACAATTGCCTAATTACAGTGTTTCTTTTATAGCAAAGACTAAATAAGGGTCATCTCATCATAAAATGAGAGTTTAAAGAAAACTGGGGATGAGTTCATTTTCTTTTAGATGAGCTAAATGAGGATAGATTGATTAAACAACTTTTAACAATATCAAAACATCTTTCCAAATATTGAAAACAAAGTAACTGCATAACTGAAATGTATATATCTCTTGTTTAAATACTAATTAAGAAAGATAATTTATTCTAGTAATATTTTAGTGCATATTATTTAGTAAACAGAACAAGAGAAGAGTGCTTTATTTATTCATGCATATTATTTTAGTTAGTGCATCAATAATACAGAAAAAGTTTGCTGAGGATTACCAAACAATGGACAAAGAATGATAGGCACTGAAAAAGTTTCATCAGATAAAATTATTAAAACAAAGGTAATTTCTAGATGAATACAATTAATAATAATTTATTTTGCTACGTGATATATTTACACAGGGCCTAAAATTTGAGTTTGAATTCATAATTCACATCTTAAGCTACTTAAAGAATTATTTAGGCTGATTCAGTTTTCTGCAGTACCAGGTACGTGCTTCACTACCTCAGTTTTATTAGTTATATTCTTTTTATTTAAAAGCAGTATCTTCTGTTTTTAAATAACAAGATGATAATGAATTAATTGATTCTTTTTTCTTTCATTATTTTATTCATTTACAATCAATTTTGTACATATGATATGTACCAGGCAATATTCATGAATATGCTAGGGATATATGCCTCATATTGAAACATACATACCCACTCATCAAAACAAAGAACAAAAAATTAATATACAAATAAATAATCATATATATAAATAAGAAATATTCAGATAGTGATAAATGGCAAAGAGGGAAAAATATAATTTGAAAGATAGTGGCTAGAGGGGATGTCAACAGTAGTTACAGTGACTAGATATGCTGCATGGAAGGTGATTACATCGAATCAGCATGAAAATATCTGGCAGAATACTTGAGGCCAACATTGTCCAATGGGACATTCGGCAAGGATGAAAATGTTCAAAATGTGTTCTGTGTAATATGGAAGCCATTAGTCACATGTGCCATTTGGCATTAGTAATGTGGCTATTTGGCTGAGAAAATAAATTTTAATTGTCTTTACTTAATTTAAAATCAAATTGTCACATGTGGCTAGTGACTACTCTATTGGAAAAACATGGCTGTGGTTCCTCAGGTGGGAATTGGTTTGCCAAATTTGAGCAAGAGAAGAAAGGTCAATGTTGTAGTATATAGTAAGCATGTTTCTAAACTCAGATTTGGAAAAGAACAGGAAAAACATCTGGTAGAGCATTGTAAGCTGTGTTGAAGTCTGCTTTTATTCTAATTGAGAAAGCGATAGATGTTTTAAAAATTAATTTTTTGAGGTGTAAGATATAATAGAGTTAACCTCTGTCTCTTTTAACAATCAGCATTCATTTTCAAGAAAGTAAAACCACTGACTATTTTAAGCAGAAAGAATGACTATATACAGTGGCAGATTTACCATGAGGCTAAGTAAGTTTTAGAAGCCCTCATTTGTACAGATTTTAAGGCTCTGGGAGAGGGCTTTACATTACATTCTCTTGGTCAACTGTCTTTAAATTTTTTCCAAATAAAGATATTTAATATACATGTTAACTTCCCCCTGCATTAAATATGGAGATTTACCTATGGAAAAGCTGAATTCAAGACACATTGAATTTACCTTTAGTGGGATATATTTATGTGGTTCACTTACAAGTTAAGTTACTACTAACTCTTCCATTTTAGGTGTGGCTTCTAGGAATAGTCCTATCATCACCCTATGAAAGTGCAGGGTCAGTATTTATATCAAGATATGAACAAGTACTCTGGCTTCTGTCACTAGAAGAAGGTCAGTAACAGGCTTAAACAATGGTTGAAATGCAGAGAGACAGAAGTCTTTCAGTCATCGTGTGTAAAAGTATAATTGGTATTTGTTTCTCATCAATTTGTCAACAAAACAGAAGTTCTTTCTGTCAGAAATATACTTGATAATGCAGCATATAAAATTATAAATGTTATGTGTGTGCGTTTGTATAAGTGAGATTATATATATACACATATATACATATAGATCACATATATACACATAAATTCTTTTCTAATGGAAATTGTTCAAAATAGAATTTATAAGAATTTCAGAATTCCTGATTGTGGGGATACAAAACTTTGGCAGTGATACAGTGGACATATCTTTATGAGAAATTATGTTGCATGCATACAGCTATCAAAAATAAAAAAATATTCAAATAGCTATGCTAGAAATGAGGCAGAAGTGAATTGTCTTTCTCTATTATCGCTATAGAAATATTACAGTTATTGTCACAAGAAGAAGTGATCAAAGTGTGTCCTTCCAAAACTAAAGACAATGTATATGTGTATTAAGCACTTAAATTTTCTTAAAGTTAATTTATTTTTTCTATACTTGGTGATGACCATTGTATTTGTCAGCTATTAAAGTTTATAATTTGTGGTTTTTTTCTAAGTAATTTACTTTCATACCTAATTTGCACATATAATTTTGTATTTTGCTTAATAAGAATCTCCCAAATTGTATATATTTTAGTTCCCATGAAACCTATATCCACCCATGAATAAGAAGAATATGTTATTTCAATATACTTAGGACTGAAAATGCAGTCTATGTAGTCTTGGCTTTCAAGGAAAGACTACCAGAAAAAGCCACAGGAATGACCAAAATAAAAGGTAGTCACTACATTTGCTACAAATCAGTGTGTACATAATCAGGAAGCGTCCCTTGTGACTGTCACCTTCAAAGACACCCCGTCAAGGCTGTAATCTAGGGATCAGGAAGCTGCTGCTTCCACCCCTGCAACTGCCTCTTTAGACTCATAATACTTGTTACCAGACCCTGGAACACTGCTGCAGAAAAACCCATGTCTCCATGGTCAGGTGGATGGTAGAAAAGAGCTGAGACAGCACGGGGATGACCTCTGCCTCAGCTCTGCTTTTCAAATAATCCATCTCTTTACCAGAACCTAATTCCCATGGAGAGTAGTCTGCAAGACAGTCTGGGAAATGTCATTTTTAGCTTTTCATCCTCCCTGATATAGAAAAACACACTATAGAAATTCACACTCATGGTCAGTCTGAGATTTGCCTACCTATTAAATATTTTCACTTAATTTTGTTGAAAGGTCATCATTTCTGAAGGAGGCCTATTGTATTAGTTTGCTTGGGCTGCTATAACAAAACATCAAAGGTTGGGTGGCTTAAACAACTGAAATTTGTTTTCTCATAGTTCTTGAGCAAGAAATCCAAGATCAAGATGCCAAAATATTTGGTTTCTAGTTAAAGCCAATTTCGGATTGCCAACAGCTGCCTTCTCGCGGTGACTTCACGTTGCTTTTCCTCTGGGTGGGCATGGCGAGAGAGGGAGAGAGGTAGATCTGGTCTCTCTCCCTTTTCCTTATGAACACAAGTCTGATGGGATTAGTGTCCCACCTTTATGACCTCACTTAACCCATATTACCTCCTTTTATTTGGTCTTATCTCCAACTATAGTTACACTGTGGGTAAGGGCTTCAATATATGAATCTTGGGGGGATGCAATTCAGTCTGTAATGCCTATGTTTGTTTAGTACCAAATTTGTGGGGAGAAATAATGTAGGCTTCCACATATATTGCTTTAGTTCTCAACAAAGGAAAAACATTGAATATTTGTATTTCTTTTATTTTTATTTTCTATATTGAAAATTCAATAGAAGTGAAGATTAGGGAGATGAAGAGAGGTAGTTTTATATCTACTGAAAACTATTTTTCTTTCTTTTAGTAATTAGTAAGTGATCACACTCACACACACACACACACACACACACACATACCCCCTAATTCTCTAGTAGGAGGGCCTTCAAAGATCAGATGACACACAATGCTTTCTTTCTCTTTAAGATACTCATATTAAATTTACCATGAAGTGCACTGGCATTCTGCATTCCTAAATTCACTTGGAGGGTTGAACTATCTGCCTATCAACTGCGTCAAAATTTCCCTCTACTCGTAGCCATCTTAGGAGGGTCTGTGTTTGACGGGTGATTCCAATAACCTGTGGCAAATGAGAAATGATATAATGCCAGGGAAAATAGAACAGTTTACTACCATATTAGAGATTTCCTTTTCCATATTTGTTGTGACAATCAGAAATTAGTTGGGCTATGACCTCAACCGTTTCAACTGGCATGACCGTCCTTCCACGGAGATTTCAGTGGTAATAACTTGCTTTACTGTATATTTTATACATGCTGAATGGAGACTGGGTTTAAAGGAGCTGGGTTTAGGCCCTGGTGTGTCCATGTGTTAGACACTGGAGTTCTTCCAAAAGTGTAACATAAGTGAGAATTTGCCTTATTTCCACAAATTGTCTTACAGGTTTCCTTAACTGTAGCCTCAGCCTCTCAGATAATTCAGTTATTTGTGATTCTGCTGAGGAGCTATCAATTCTTGAGTTGTTTTTTTCATGTACAAAAAAATGCTGAACATCTGATCTTCATCTGAATCTTGTTTTATCTTTATCTTTAAAAAAAGAAAAAAAACCAATACATAAAAAGACTCTAACCTGTGGCTCTCACCATATACTGTTTAGTTTTATTTGTTTAAAATGGATTACAATCTTCCTCTCTTTTATTCCTTCTATCATTTCAATGTGAATTTTCAAAAGGAGAAGAAATAAATATATGTGTTTGAATTGCCATTTTGAACCACAATCATAAACATCATGCATAATCACCACATAGGATGTATTTTGAGAGCTGGCTTATGGGATTAATATGTATACCAAGTATGACAAACTTTAGCAAAAAGTGATACCCAACTAATGACAAAGTTAAAGTAGAAACCAAAGTTGACCACAGCAAAAATGGAGGATGAAGCAATCACAGGGCTCACTTGAAGGGAGAGTGTTTGTAGAAGGGGAAGGCATTCCTGAATCATGCATAATGTTAACTATTAGTGGCTTTATTATACATTCTGGGCTTCCCTATTAGTGTACTATTTACAGGTATGTTATGATATAATTTAGCAATCTTAGACAGAATCTCCTGCATATCATGGATATCATGATAAGGGAATTTTGACAATAGGACTGGGAAAGATTTAACTTGTAATCAAGAGAGAGAAATGTGATATATGCATTGACATAAATGTCCTGAGAACCCTGAGCAGTTTATATTTTTTGGTGCAATTTGCTTTCTTGTCCATGTAGGCATTACAGTAAATAAGGCTGGGTTAACATACGTTATCTGACAATCCCAGGGAGACCTCATAAAAAAAGGAGTCCGTAACTCAGAGGAGAGTTTTTCTCCCACTTCTCTGAGTTACATTCGTTAGTAATATTTTACCTCAAATTTAAAAGTTTATTGTGTTTTCTTAATAAAATAGTCTTCACTTCCTTAAGGAATGTATTTTTTAATACGGAAAAAATATAATTTTTCTTCCCTCAAATAAGGAAGATTATAATGTTTACTCTCTTGAAACCACTCAAATTATTGAAAAGAAATCAATATCCATATCAGATATAGAAGCAAGGTGGACCCCTTCAAAGGTAAGGGATATTCAGAGCTATCTTTATATTTTTGCCAGATATGGATAGAGTTTAAATTGGAAGATAATAAAGCATGTTACTAAAATTATAGGTTTTTTTTTTAATTTTAAAGAGTAGTTATGTATGTCTAGATTGAAATGACCCAAATTTTAATTTTTATTAGTATCACTAGAGGGCTATGGCTTCTTCACTTTTCCTAAAATATTAAATTAGTGATCAAATTGTATCAATTATAATTTTAGAATCACTTCCCCATTCTTTATTTTTCCACTTTACTATGTTATCTTTGCATTTCTGAATGTTTATTCAGCAGTTTTTAAAAAGGCATTTTATTATTCCTGTACAGGCTAAATTCCTTTATAGGATAGCGTCCATTCTTCTTTAAAACCATTCTTCAAAAACCATTCTCTTTCCATCTTGCAATTCATTTTTCATACTTATGATATGTCAGTATTCCTAAAATGCACCTTCTATCATGTCATGACCCTGTTCAAAAATGTTATTTCCTACTGCCTACAGGATACATTGCACTCTTAGCTTGACATTCAAGGCTTTCAAAAATAAAGACTAAGTTATCTTTTCAGAGCCCTTAGACTCTAAAATATGCTATCCACTTAGGCTAATGTGTTTCAACCACTTCTGCCGAACACACTTTTCAGTTTTCCTGCTTTAACACATGCACCGTGGTCTCCATTCTCCTCTCAAACCAGTGTAAGCCTGAACCCCATTTCAGGAGCCAACTCACATTCCTCTCCTGGCACATGGTGTAGTACTCCCTCCCTTCTCTGATAGTCTATAGTAATTAATTTCCATAAATTTTGATAGTATACTGAATTGAGTTATCTGTTCCATTGCTATGTTCAATAACTTTCAAAATGTCTTATTTTAAAAATCATCTTATATTTATGTCTCATCCTTCCAACACCTGCAGTAAATATCTTACAGGTGCTCAGGTATTCTAAAATACCTGTTTGGCTGCAATACATTCCAAGGCATGGTGGTTAGGAAACTATTTTACTACAGAGAATCAAATTCGTACATCTATACTACAAAGCATATAAAATGAGGCACCTACAGGATTATACACTTTATAGCAATCAGTGTTTTTCCAGTTTATGAGATATCTTCAATAATGCTCTATCATCTTGTCAAATAATCAGGATTAAGTTTATCAGGGGCTTAAATTCAATCTCTGATTGTCAAAGGACTAGTTTTCTCTCCCTAATTTCAGGCCAGTTGTCTATCCTGATGAAGCAAAATTGTTTCTTTCCAGTAAGAAATATTGGAATATTTCTTCCAGTGAGGAAGCTGAATTTTTCATTTCCAGGTCCAGTACTCCTGCTCTAAGTAGCTTGGAATCCTATGCCAAAGTCTGCAATATTCTGTTCTTCTACCTCCCTACTTCTATAGAATGCAGGCCCACAGGTCATGGCTCAGGGGAAGACAGACAGACTGTGAATATGACTGGAACTCATTCTTAATCAGACACCTTTATTAACCACAACCATTAAGTTACCTTCCCAGTCCCTAAATAAGCAGAAGAAAAGCCCTTGCAAACTTATGCTATTATTGATTTTCTTATTATTTGAAGATTTTTGTCATAAATCCTTAGCCTTGGTGAGCTGGGCTGCATCACGCGAAGGATATTTTATGCTTAAAACAGAAGCAGTTCTTTCCCTAGCATACACCTAAAAAGAGTAAGCTGGAATTTACCCCCTAAATCCTGGAGTCGAGTTAGTTTAAATGGTGTACCCAAAGACTTAGATTTTTCATTCTGGCTTCTCCTCCCTCACTGGTCTCCAGCCTTGTGAGACTAAGAAATAGGGACTAAGAAATCAGGGGTAGACAATTCTTAACAAAACTTGGCTTTTAGCTGCCCACCTAGGCATAGTGAAAATTGCCCTCAAGCACCAGGACCCAAATAATGTCCTTAAACTACTTCTAACATAATTTTTATCTTTTATAATGTCTAGTTACTTAGAGTTCTGAGATTGTCCCCAGACTTTTAATAAAATTAATTGGATATTATTGAATGTCCACACCTAAGATAAATTTGTGAGGACACAAAAGTAAAAAATACTGGTCTATTCCATACTCTAAAAATAGAAGGGAAAACTTATAAAACAACATCTATCATAGAATTTTTTGCATTATCTACTATTGCTGTGAATAAAATACTATGGTAATAAGAAATATGAAAGCCCAGAATGGATGAGTTGATTTTCTCGTAGTAGAAGGATATTTGCTACCATCATCATCATTATTAAATAATAATAATAACAACAATAATAATAAAGGTTATATCAATGAAAAATAATTCCAGGGAATAAAATTGAGGAATTCTTTTTTTAGGTAGCACTGGGAAACAAGTAGAAACTCCAGAAAGAAAAGAAACAGAAAATGGAGTAGTAAAATATAAAAGAAATAATAGGAAAAATCATCCCAAATAGAAGAAAGATATAAATGGCTTAATGTCAAGATAACAACAAACAAAAAAAATTTATATAATTCACATCTTGGCACATGACTGAATTTTAGAGCACCAAGAATATTAAAAATATACTTTAAAAATCTCTAGGCAAATAAAAAAATCTTTAAGTGAATGAGAATTAAATTCATTTCTATTCGATTGAAAATAGTCTCAGAATTCCGAGAAAAACAATTTATTCCAGAATTTGACACTTGTTCAAAGCTATCATTCAGATTTGCAACTATCATGAATGGATGCTAAAACCATTTGTTTTGTAATGGAGTGATGAGGCTGATAACACTACACCTACAAATTGATCTTGGTTTCACTAAACACATGTCACCAAACATATTTTTCGTGATGTGATGTAATAGAAAGTGTATAAATCTGTTCACAGGAAATAAAAGAGAGCAGCATTTTAAATTATACATAAAAGAATGTAAAACTTTCCCAAGGACAAGCCATCCTGTTCCTTTAGCAAATAAATAGAACAAAAAAGGAAGAAAGGAGGATTATTAGATAATAGAAAGACTTAAGCAACAGAAATCCAAAGGCAATGTTTGATCATGTTTGTATTTTCTAAAAAGCACGTGTCAAGGACACTTTTAAGACAATTTGGAAAAATTGAATATAAACTACATAAAACATGATATTGAGTAGTTGTTAATTTTATCAGATATGGTAATGCCCAGGTGATTTTATATATATAAAAAAATTCTTGTCAGAGTGGCTTAATGATAGCTGAAATGACATGATGTCCAGGATTTACATTAAAATACTCCAGGCAATTAAAAAGCAGAAATTTGTGTGGAGGATGTGGTAGGATTGGTGAGAGATTAATAAATGAAACAGGGTTACTAAAATATTGATAATTATTGAAATTGGGTGTTCAGCATATAGTCTTTCTATATATATTTTTTTAATTCCATAATATATCTTTTATATATCATATACATGATACAGAGATAGATATAGATATTTTCAAATAAAAGAGCAATAAACAGTCCTTAGCAACTACAATATTTTTCAGATATTCAAGGAATTGAAGTTTTACCACCCATGGAACTTCTCTGAAGTAATATTTGAACAAAATTAAGCTTTGTAGTTAAAAAAAGTAGAACAAGGTAAGTTAGATAAAATAAAAGAAAAAATGTCATCCATAATTTTTAAATTTTTGGAGGGATGACAATTAGGGTTAGAGAAATACTGAATTAAAATGTGAATGTGATGATCAAAGAAATAAAAGTATAATGCACAAGTTTCAAATGAATAGAAGTGTTCTTCAAATAGAGTATCAAATAAAATAGAAATAAATGGAATAACAGAGAAAAAAAATTAACTGAATTGATCCTGATGGCAAACAGAGGAAACAATGTAAAACTTTAAATCATGATATGGAAACACAAAAATAAGAAAGCAGAAATGAGTATACATATTTCACAAATCACAATAAAGACCAATAGGATGAGTTCACCAATTAAAAACAGAGAATGTCCAATTGAAAAAAGAGAAAAAGCAACCAATTTACAATAGGCAGACCAAAAAAGAAACAGCACAGTTAATTTACAAATAATAATAGAAGAAAAACACACCAGAGCAACTCCCTAGTACCTACCAATTTTGGATAAGGGACACATAACTTGGAGCCATTTTAACTTAAAAAAAAAAAACAAGCTAATCTATTTTGTATTATGTGTGCCTTGCGAGGTAATAGCATTTTTCAGTCAGAACCCATCTGCATTTTTTTCTTTCTCTGGTTCACTAAAAATTTAATTCTATGCTAATTTTGCTTAGGAGGGAGAAGCCACCAAGTGTGCTTAGTCTGCCATCTTGGAGTAGAAGTTCTTGAGTCCTTTATGAAGGTCATCTTATTTAAGCATTTTGAAGTATATATTAATATTACTTTCCAAATTTCCAGCACCTGTATTCTCTTTTCCTCCCTTGCCTTCTATGTTTCTTGTCTTCCTTGTCCTCCTCCTCCTTCTATTTCTTCTCTCCTCACTTCTTCTCCCTCTCCCTCTCTCATATTATAATTTTTAATTAAATTTTAAATGTTTCTTTTTTTTTTTTTTTTTTTGTGGTATGCGGGCCTCTCACTGTTGTGGCCTCTCCCGTTGCGGAGCACAGGCTCTGGACGCGCAGGCTCAGCGGCCATGGCTCATGGGCCTCGCCACTCCGCAGCATGTGGGATCTTCCCAGACTGGGGCACGAACCCGTGTCCCCTGCATCGGCAGGCGGACTCTCAACCACTGCGCCACCAGGGAAGCCCTCATGATGTTCTTTTGGGAAGGGGTTCTGCAATAACACTATAAAGGCAATCATTTCTCAAGTTGAACAAATCTTTTCATTTCATTTGACATGTAAATCCAAGCTGGCAAATTGTGGCCCATAAAACCTGCTGCTCAACTTCTTTGAAATCGTAGAGAGCTTTTCCATATGTAAGGAAATCCAACAGCCTTCTTCTTGTTACTACTAACATTTTCTGTAAAAACACTTCTTTAAAAGTAATAATAGCCAGTGCGTCCTAGAGTACAAAATTACACAGCACATTTCTTTCATATCTATTCCTTTTTCAAGGTGCTTTTTAGGAAATCATGAGATTGAGCATGAGTCTTAAGCATATTTTGGTTCAAGTTCTATGTCTTTATAAAACATTATTCAGATGATCTTTCCCTTTTTACTCCTTGATTTCTCCTTTACTCTTTTACTTTAAATGTCAGTTGGTCGTTATATGTTTTTAATATACACAAAGTCTGCTTCTTTCTCTTTAACCTACAAGAAATTTAAAATGTCATGTCATCCCCTAAGAAAGGCCCTCAATTTTTCAAATCTTCTATAATTAACATTACCCAATGTTTAAAAATTAATATGCACATGTTTTATTGCTTTAATAATAATAGCTAATATTTATTAGGAACTTATTTTATGTAAGACCCTTTGCTAAAAACTTTACCTATATTAATCAAATTTTATCTTCATGCTAATCCTGGTGATTATATTATCCTCCTTTTAAAAATGAGGAAATTGAGCAGACAGGTAACTAAGTTGCTTGAGGTTACCTAGTTATAATGTAGAAGAGGCAGGCTTTAAATCTTGGCAGTCAGAATCAGATTATACTATATCTTAAGAAGATTTACATTATCTTATTAAAATAAATCAGACCACTTAGTATATATCATTACCTTACGATGTTATGATAATTACTCTTACAGTTAATTTATATATGATTTTTGGAGTTTTTTTTGTTTGTTTTTTTTGTTTGTTTTTTTTTTTTTTTTTGCGGTACGCGGGCCTCTCACTGCTGTGGCCTCTCCCGTTGCAGAGCACAGGCTCCGGACGCGCAGGCTCAGCGGCCATGACTCATGGGCCCAGCCGCTCCGCGGCATGCGGGATCCTCTCGGACCGGGGCACAAACCCGTGTCCCCTGCATCGGCAGGCAGACTCCCCACCACTGCGCCACCAGGGAAACCCTTTTGGAGATATTTTTACATATAAAGAAAAACAATCATGCACGTGTATTTAAAATTTTGAATTAAAATATATTCCCCAGATTAGTGCTCTTTGGAATAAGTTTGTTAATGCTTTAGTTAAAAATTCTAATTATAAAACTGAACCATCTAATATTAAGGTGAACAAACTAGAAAATAAAAAAGCAATTACTTTGAAAAATTAAATATATAGAATAAGCAGCATAGAAATTTTTTGCACCAAGACAAGAGGAAGATGGATTCCTATGATATGCCACAGAATCAAAACAAATGATTTCAGTTTGTTTGTTTTTATTGCTTAAAGTGAAAAATTCTGTCTTTTTTTGAGAGTTCAAATTAGAATTTAATTATAAAGCATAAGAAAACAGGATTCAGTTGCAGTGCAATTTACTGCGTTTTTTTTTCCCTGAAGAATGATTTTTTTCTTTATGTCAAACATCCAAGAAACTAGCAAAACTAAGTATTATAATATGAAGTCAAGGAGAGTAATATCCTTGATTAACCTGCAAATAAATTCTTACCTTAGAAATACATATCTGTAACTGTTAATTCAATACCTGAAAAAAATGTTCAGTAAAGGAAGTAATAAAGAATTATGAAATCAAAATCTCCTTTTAATATGTGGAATTTAAACACTAATTTGGCATTTTGAAATAAGCTAAAATAAATGAGCCATTTTAATTCCACAATAAAAAGATATAACAAAAAATTTGTCGACAGGTCAAAAGACTGCATTTGCCATTTGTACTAAATAGAAAAACTAATATTGATCATTTTCTGGGAAGATAATGGAAACATAATATTATTTTAGTGTTCTCCCTGCTTTTATGACTAATCAATGCATGACTAAGTTTGCATAGTTTCACAATTTAGGGGGGATATTAAGTTTCATAACACAAAATTAGAAAATTATGCGGCTATATTTTTATCATTTCAGAGTCATTTTTAATATCAGAGGTTAATTAAATTTGCTGTTCCAAACCATTAAGTATTATATCAATAATATTCTTGGAAGTCAATGTTTTTTGGTTCCCAGAAGCATAATTTTGAAAGCCTAAAGCATGGAATAAAGACAATAATCTTTGTCAAAAGCAGAGAGCATATTTGTTACTGGCATCTATATATTTGTACTTCAAAACTTTACAAAGAGAGGGAAAACCACATCTATAGACCATAGAAATTAACCTCCAATGAATTATTGTCACCTCACCAAAGAAACAACTCTTCATTCAGGAGTAGTGCTTGATACAATTACTATAGTGAGGAATAAAATAGATAATGAATCTTCTCTGTTTTTTTATGCTAAATCTATATGAAATATCTGCATAAATATATAAAATGAAATTCATCACCTAAATTGACTCCATAATATCAAATATATAGGTGTCCATAATCTTAGAAGAATTGAGAGTAAAACATTAATTTAAAATGAGATTGAGTCAGTATGAGCACTAAATTGGGAAAGCACTAGTTTTGGTCTTTCTAAATGCATCATAATATTGCTTCTTTGCTCCTTGTTTTTGTTTATTGTTCCTTAAATATATTAAAATATTTTAAGGCATATTATTGCATTTTTACTTTACATTCCCTAACAATAAGGTAAATGGATATACATAATTTATTTAATTTAGTATCCACTTTTTCTGTATGGCTATATGTGACCATAATAAATTAACCACAACAAATTCATTAATAGCAATGTTTTTATCCAGGTACATAAATAAAGTCAAAGTTCTTTGATAAACAGAGAATTTAGAAAAGAGAATCAAGGTAATGACTTCTAAATAGAATAGCAACTAGGAACCTAGGATCATGGATGGCATCTTTGGCAACAACAGTATTTTCTTTACCAAACCATGAAGAATTCCTATTATTTAGCCTTACCAGTTCATTAGGAACATATTCTGAATTCAAAGGAGAATATTTTTAATAGCTTTATTGAGATAGAATTCATATACTATGGATGCACCTATTTAAAGTGTACAATTCAATGGTTTTTGGTACATTCACAGATATGTACAACCATTATCACCATCAGTTTTAGGATATTTTCATCACTTCAAAAAGAAACCCCTTACCTTTTACCAATCACCCTTCTGAACCCTTAATACCCCCTAAGCAATACCTTAAGCAGCCACAAAACTACATTCTGTCTCTATAGAATTCCCTCACTGAAACTTTGTTATGAATGAAATCGTATAGTGTGCCATCTTTTGTGACTGACTTCTTTCACTTTGCATAATGTTTTCAAGGTTTATCCATGTAGAATATATTCAGTACTTCATTCCTTTTTTTTAAACTTTTTATTTTATATTGGAGTATAGTTGATTAACAATGTCGTGATAGTTTCAAGTGTACAGCAAAGTGATTCACTTATACATATACATTTATCTATTCTTTTCCAAATTCTTTTCCCATTAAGGTTGTTATACAATATTGAACAGAGTTCCATGTGTTATACAGTAAGTCCTTGTTGGTTATCCATTTAAAATAAAGCAGTGTGTACATGTCAACCCCACACTCCCTAACTATCCCTTCCTGCCACCCATCCCCCCGGTAACCATAGTTTGTTCTTTAAGTCTGTGAGTCTGTTTCTGTTTTGTAAATAAGTTCATTTGTATCATTTCTTTTTAGATTCCACATATAAGTGATATCATGTGATATTTCTCTTTCTCTGTCTGACTTACTTCACTCAGTATGACAATCTCTTAGACCCATCCATGTTGCTACAAATGGCATTATTTCCTTCTTTTTAATGGCCGAGTAATATTCCATTGTATATATGTACCACATCATCTTTATCCATTCCTCTGTCGATGGACATTTAGGTTGCTTTCATGTCTTGGGTATTGTAAACAGTGCTGCAATGAACATCAGGGTGCATGTATCCTTTCAGACCATGTTTTTCTCCGGTTATATGCCCAGGAGTAGGATTGCAGGATCATATGGTAGCACTATTTTTAGTTTTTTAAGGAACCTCCGTACTGTTCTCCATAGTGGCTGGACCAATTTACATTCCTACCAACAGTGTAGGAGGGTTCCCTTCTCTCCACACCCTCTACAGCATTTGTTGTTTGTGGATTTTTTGATGATGGCCATTCTGACTGCTGTAAGGTAATATCTCATTGTAGTTTTGATTTGCATGTCTCTAATAATTAGCGATGTTGAACATATTTTCATGTGCTTCTTGGTCATCTGTATGTCTTCCTTGGAGGAGTGTCTATTTAGGTCTTCTGCCCATTTTTTGATTGGGTTGTTTGTTTTGATGATATTAAGCTGCATGTGCTGTTTATAAATTTTGGAGACTAATCCCTTGTTGGTCACATCATTTGCAAATATTTCTCCCATTTTGTGGGTTATCTTTTTTTGTTTGTTTACAGTTTCCTTTGCTGTGCAAAAGCGTTTTAGTTTAACTAGGTCCCAGTTGTTTATTTTTGTTTTTATTTCCATTACTCCAGGAGATGGATCAAAAAAGATATTGCTGTGATTTTTGTCAGAGAGTGTTCTGCCTATGTTCTCTTCTAAGAGCTTTATAGTGTCTGGTCTCACATTTAGGTCTTTAATCCATTTTGAGTTTATTTTCATGTAAGGTGTTAAAGAGTTTCTGTTTCCCCCAGTCCTGTGGAAGTCCTGCAATCAAATCCCACTGTCCCTCAAAACCAAACTCTCTGGGGACCCCTCCTCCCATTGCCAGACCCCCAGACTGGGAAGCCTGACGTGGGGTTCAGAACTTTCACTCCAGTGGGAGAACTTTTGTTGTACAATTGTTCTCCAGTCTGTGGGTTGCCCACCAGCGGGTATGGGACTTGATTCTATTGTGATTGCTCCCCTCATACCATCTCACCCTGGCTTCCCCTTTGTCCTTGGATGTAGGGTATCTCTTTTGGTAGGTTCCAGCATTTCTTTGTCAATGGTTGTTCCGCAGTTAGTTGTGATTCTGGTGTTCTTGTCCTTCTACTCTGCCGTCTTGAGCTAATCCTCCTTCATTCCTTTTATATGGTTGAGTAATATACCATTGTATGAATGGACCACATTTGTTTATCCTGTTGATGTATACTGTTGTTTTGTTTATCCTGTTGTTGTTACTCTGTTGATGGACATTGGGTTGTTTCCAAATTTGGGCTATTATGAATAATGCTGCTATAATCATTCATGTCCGAATTTTTGGGTGGACCTATGTGTCCATTTCTCTTGGGTATATTCCTAGGGATAGAAATGCTAGATTGTATAACTCTGTGTTTATTCATATTAAGAACTGCCAGACTGTGTTCCAAATTGGCTGTACCATTTTACATTCCCACTGGCAGTGTACGAGGGTTCCAATATCTCCACATCCTCGCTGACATTTTTTTTGTTATCTGTTATGTTAGCCATTCTAGTGTGTGTGAAGTAGTGCCTCATGGTTTTGTTATGCATTTCCTTGATACCTAAGACATTGAGCATCTCTTCATGTGCTTATTAGTGATTTGTATATCTTCCTCAGAGAAATGTCTTTTCAGAATCTTTGCCCATCTTTTCCCAGTTTTATTGAGAAATAATTGACATATATCACTGTATAAGTTTAAGGCATACAGCATGATGGTCTGATTTACATATATTGTGAAATGATTACCACAATAGGTTCAGCCAACATCTGTCTTCTCATATAGATACAATAAAAAGAGAGAAAAAAAGAAAAAAAGGAAAAAAAGTTCTCCTTATGGTGTTAACTCTTAGGATTTACCCTGTTAACAACTTTTCCATATTATCATACAGCAGCAATAGCTATAGTCGTGTTGTACATTACATTCCTAGTATAAGAGTTACTTATAATTGGAAGTTTGTACCTTTTGACCACATTCATCTAATCCCCCCTCCCCCCACTTCCCACTTTCCACCTCTGGTAACCACAAATCTGATCTCTTTTTCCATGAGTTTGCTTTGTTTGTTTGTTTGTTTTTTAGATTCCACATATAAGTAAGATCATAGAGTATTTGTCTTTCTCTGACTTATTTCACTTAGCATAATGTCTTCAGAGTCCATCCATGTTGTTGCAAATGGTGATTTCTTCATTTTTTAGGGCTGAATAATATCCCATTATATACATATGTCTAAGTCTGGACTCCCATCTCTATTTATACATCTATATGTCTATCCTTTGACAGTGCTACACTGATTTGATATGCAGTAATTTTTAGTAAGATCTATAGTAAGATGCTTTGTACTAAGTTTTGAGAAATTGAGAAGTGTGAGAACTCTGACTTTGTTCTTTTTTCAGGATTGTTTTGGCTATTCTAGGTCTCTTGCAATTTCGTATGAATTTTAGAGTCAGCTTGCTAATTTCTATAAAGAAGGAAGCTGGGATTCCTCATAGGGTTGATGTCGACTCTATAGATCAGCTTGGGGAATATTGCCTTCTTAACAATTTTAAATTTTCCACTTCTTGAACATGGGATAGTTTTCCATTTATTTAAATATTGAAAAATCTTTTGCAATAATGTTTTATAGTTTTCAGAGCATAACTTTTGCACTTCTTTGGTTAGATTTAGTCATAAGTATTTTATATTTTGATGCTATGTGAATTGAATTGTTTTCTAAATTTCATGTTGGATTGATCTTTGTGAATGTATAGAAATACAATTGATTTTTGTGTATTGATCTTATAGCTTACAGTCTTGCTGAACTAATGTATTAGTTTTAATAATTTTTAGAGGATTTCATAGGACTTTCAATTGTCAATCTCAAAAATAAAATAACCAGTTATTTTACTAGCAAAGTGGGTTTATTTGGGAATAGCAGAGGATTGCTATTTGGGACAGGCAAGCTATGGTAGTGAATCATGGGCAAGTCCAAAGAGACAAGGAGGTCAGCTTTTAATAAGTTTTTGGAGGAAATTGGGGAGGTTTGTTTTGAATACAAGTTCAGTGAAGAAGAAAGGAGCTCCAGGTTGTGGAGGTTTATTATTGGCTACAAGCAGTGGTTAGTGCATTGCTGCTGGGACAGGGACGAATCCTCCTTCCTTTTCTTAAAAGCAGGAGATGAAATTCCTATGTGGTAAATGTCCTCCCTTGTATCAGAAGAAAAGTAACATTCTTTGTTTTTCTGATTTTTAAATTTATTTTTTTATTGAAGTATAGTTGATTTATAATGTTATGTTAATATCTGCTGTATAGCAAAGTAATTCCGTTATACATCATGGATAAGAAGTTGATACTGAGAGAATTTCATACAAACTGACCGTGTCAAAATAAGTCTTGCCTTCCTACTTCCTGCTGGTTATGTAGGCTGCAACAAGCGGTCAGTGAGAGCTCTCCCTTCAGAGCTTCCTGACTCCATTTTAAATGATATTTCTCTTTCTTTATTTTCACACTATATATAAGATCATGTCATCTGTGAAGAGAGATAGTTTTACTTCTTCTTTTCCAATCTGGATGTCTTTTATTTGCTTTTTTTGCCTAATTGCCCAGGCTAGAACTTCCAATACAATGTTGAATAGAAGTGACAAGAGCAGACATCATTGCCTTCTCTTGATCTTAGGAGGAAAGCATCCAGTCTTCACCATTAAGTATGATGTCAGCTGTGTGGGGGTATTTTTGTAAATACTGTTTATCAGGTTGAAAAATTTCCCTTCTATTTCTAGTGTATTGAGTATTTATCATGAAAGGCTGTTGGATATTGTCAAATGCTTTTTCTAGATCAGTTGAAATGATGATGAGATTTTTGGGTTTCTTTATTCTGTTGATATAAAGTATTATATTACTACATAAATCCCACTTGGTGTAAAAGTTCACTTCATGTAAAATTCCTTTTACATGGGGCTGGATTAGATTTGCTAGTATTTTTTGAAGATTTTGCAAGAGTCAATAAATATTTCTAATTTTTACCTTTTATATTTCATTCCTGGTCATCTTCTGACTAAGCAAAAGTGCCCATTATTTCTCTTATAATATTAAAATACTCTATTTATTGTCCCTGCCTACATTTTTCTGAATCAGTTTTTTTCTTGCTAAAAAGTAAATCTCATGCATGTGGTTTAAAATAGTTAAATAGCAGTCCAAGACATAGCTTCTCCCAACTCGAATAAAATGCCCATGGCATTTCAGAAATAAGATAAAATTCATGGCAAAAAAAAAAAAATGTTCTCACAGAAACCCATCTTGGCTTGGACAGATATTTCTATTTAGCAGACATAGTGGTAATTTAAATTAAATATATCTTCCAAATATGATGCAAATGCCATCATCATGAAAGATGGTGAAGTTCTGTTTCTAGCACCTCTTGATTACTAGCTCTAATAGACAATGCCTGTGTCAACCTGAAAACTTGATAGCAATCTTTCTATTCTACCAATAATCCTTTTATGGTAGCCAAAATATATTCTTTTATCCTAGTTGGTAACACCTCTTCCAAAAGCATCTGAAAATTATAATTCGTGAAAAATACTGTCAGTCAGTAAGAAAAACAATCAGTGTCAAACTAAGGTTGCAAAGAGTTGGGCCAAGTAGTAAATTGCTGATGGCATGGATGACAAACAGAAGGGTTCTAGTTGTAATGTATGGTTCTAGTTCTTATTTCTTAATTTGGTTCAGGTTGTCATATAAAGAAAAAGTAAGTTGTATAATATTAAAATAAACCAGGAAAAATGCACTAGATGAATGTCTGATAGATGATGGAAATCCATGTGTGTGTGCAAACAGACTATTCCCTGACTACAGTTATTCAGTTGTTGAGCTGAAATGGCTTATGGTCATATTTTCAAAAATTGCAGAAAAATTAATAATGTTCCTAATGGATAAAGTATTTTCCCCAAAATAAAAAATAAAAGGAATATATATAGTATCAATTAAGAATCACAGAATCAGTAATATAAATGCGTAGCATATTTAATTTTTAGAAATTAAAACCAAACTTGATTATTTTTGAATATTATAAAAAAGGTTCAACTTCACCAATACAAGTACAAGCAAACATAACTATTAAAATACATCAAACTGGAAAATATGTAAAAATTAAATTCTCATTTTCATTGACTGTACTGTGATACATGCACTTATATTGCTAAAGAATTTAAATTAAATTATCCATTTTGGAGTATAAATGAAAAAATTAAAGAGATATTAAAATATTTAGTATTTAATTTGTGGATTTGAAAGAGAAAGAGCAAAATGAATAAAATACTAGAAAAAAGTTATAATAAATGATAAAAATAATTATACCTAGGTGGTTGAATTATGTGTAATTTGATGCTGTTCTTTAAACTTGGTTGTCTAATACTAAATATGTTTTCATTTCTTTTAAGTGAGGATTATGTTGTACTGCTGGCAAAAATAATAAAAGGAAAACCTTATTTAGATAAATCCTTGTGAACTTTTTTTTTAACATCTTTATTGGAGTATAATTGCTTTACAATGGTGTGTTAGTTTCTGCTTTATGACAAAGTGAATCAGCTATACATATACATATATCCCCATATCTTCTCCCTCTTGTGTCTCCCTCCCACCCTCCCTATCCCACCCCTCTAGGTGGTCACAAATCACCGAGCTGATCTCCCTGTGCGATGTGGCTGCTTCCCACTAGCTACCTTTTTTATATTTGGTAGTGTATATATGTCCAGTGAAAATATAAATAAAATTTCCTTCACTGATCCTCCAAGAAAGGGTAAATATTAGTCTGATGTTACACTTCTCTGTAGCCCTAAATGCAAAAGAAATGTCAACAGAACTCTGGAAATGCAAAGTTAATGACAAAAAAATAGTTTAACCTAGTGAAGTTACTGTTTGTGTATATGAGAGATGATATTACCTAGAAGTTAAGTTTGTGGGTAAAAGGAATCAGAATATGCCACTCCAAGATATGTCATTTGGCTTAAGGATTATTTTGAGCTGAAGGCAATTGAGAAACAGCAGATACCTTTTCCCCTTTCTGCCTACAGGCAGGGTATAAATTTCCCTTTATGAAGATGTTCCCCCTCTCCTCTCCCATACCTGGAGGAGAAAAACAAAAAAACAAAAAAACTTAGCACTGGAGATAAAAAGCACTAAGTTGAGTCTGCACAAACAAACCTTAATAACGTAACCCATATCTTCCATTAGTTTCCCCCATATATTTACCTCCCCACAATTTACCACCCCTGGAAGCCCAAACCCTTTTTCCTTTGTCTTGTCACTTCACAAATTCATTGTCCTTTATTAAGATGGTATATAAGCCCTATATTCTAGCCAACCCTTTCAGTTACTCATCACTTAGTTCCTGCAGGGGTATGCATGTTGAATGTGTAAATAAAAATAAACTCTGCTTTTCCTCCTTTTTTTCTTGTATTTTGATTCATGAACCCCAGTCACCGAACCTAAGAGTCAAGGAAGAAATTTTTTTCTTTCTCTCCTACATAAGTTTTTTTTTTTTTTGTGGTACGCAGGCCTCTCACTCTTGTGGCCTCTCCCATTGCGGAGCACAGGCTCCGGACGCGCAGGCTCAGCAGCCATGGCTCACGGGCCCAGCCGCTCTGTGGCATGTGGGATCTTCCCGGACCGGGGCACGAACCCGTGTCCCCTGAATCGGCAGGAGGACTCTCAACCACTGCGCCACCAGGGAAGCCCTCTCCACCATAGGTTTTGACTCAGACCAGACCTGTGTTCAAATTCCAAACCTACCCCTTATTGGCAGTGTGACCTTGGGAAAGTTACATAATCTGTTTACATTCAATTCCTATCTGAAAATCAATATTATAATAATACCTCAAAGCATTGTTGATAGGATTAATAGAGATAATGTTTTCAGCACAGTACTTATTACATAAGTAGGTATTTAATTTTAACATTCATTATTTTGTTTAAAAGCAATAGAAAACCATTCTTCTGTATTAATGACTTGTCCTTTAACAAAAATTGAAGTTGTCCTCAAGCAGGTTGAGAAGTTAATGTTAGATCTTAAGAGTGAGAAAATTGCATTATGTAACAGCAGTATTACTACTTGAAACCAATTTTTAGGTCATTGAAATTAATAATGAATTACCTTTTGAAAAAATGGTTATAATATCTGAAGTAGAAAATGTTCTTGTAAGATGTTTCAAATATTCAAAAATAATATTGCAGAAATCATTAGGTTGCTTAGAAAACATCAGTTTCGCCTCTTCACTTCTTAAATAACTTTGTATACATAGTCACATCTAAAGAAGAATCTTGATTAGTTCAAGTCAATCCATAGATGTTTCATTTTCTCATCAACTGTTATTGAATCAGGAGCAGGCAGGTGACATAATCTGGCTCAATTAGAGGAAAAGGAAGGTTTTTCATTTCAAGTTTGGGAAAGTGGTTTCCCCCATCTCCCTATAAGGTGAATAAGGAAGCATCCAACCCTGGGAGTTAACTGCTCCCAGTTGCCAATACTGAGGATTCAGAGCAGAGATGAAACAAACATTTTTCCTTGATATCATCAAGCTGCTATTGTACATGGAGTTTAATATACCTCTTGACTTCCTGGTAGGTGAGATGCTCCTTGTTTAAGCCAGTTTGAGGAGACGTTTTCTCTTAAACGTATATGTAATGATAAATATTTTATAACAGAAAATGGTTCTTAAAACTCAGATAAGTTATTAAACATTTTGTGGAAAAAAGTACATTCAGGGACTTCCCTGGTGGTCCAGTGGTTAAGACTTCGCCTTCCAATGCAGGGGCTGCTGCAGGTTCAACCCCTGGTCAGGGAGATAGGATCCCACATGCCTCGCAGCCAAAACACCAAAACATAAAACAGAAGAAATATTGTAACAAATTAAATAAAGACTTTAAAAATGGTCCACATCAAAAAAAATCTTAAAAAAATACATTCAGTAGAAAGCATTGCTCATATTTGATTAATAAAACTCAGAATATTTTTAAAATTGTTATCTTTATAGAAAAATTAACACCAGATTTATAGATTATTTCAATTTTAAAGGAACAAATATTATCCATATTACATAGACTCACCTAAAATATAGTCAAAGAAGGATAATTTCCCAAATGATTTGTGAAAATATCAGTACCCTAAAGCACACACCTGTCTAATATAGTTACCCCAAATCTAGTCTAGCCTCATTTATGAATAAAAGGCTAAGATGATCCAAATAAGGTGATAATATACTGAATACTGAATCATATTAAAAGTGAGCAAGTAGAGCATATTCTAGATATGAAAATATGGTTGAGTAATATCTTCAGCCTCTAAGGGGAGCTCAGGCACCTTTCCAACCTCATCCCAGCAGTAAGCATAAGAAATAGGAGGACAATAATGAGACTAATCAAACACAGGCTTATGGTTTTAGACGATGGTGCTAGGACAAAAACAAAACAAAACAAAACACATTTTGGGTCACTTTTGAAAAATATAGCTTCTCAAGCCCTGCCTGTGAAAATACCAATTCAGTAAGTCTGGCAAAAGGACAAGTTATGTGCATCTTTAATAAGCAACCTAGGAAATTCTGATGAAGATTCCTGTGTTAGATAAATTGTTGGTTAGATGACAAAAGAGACAAAAATCTCTAAAAAGTGGCCTTTTCTCTTTTTTTTTCTCTTTCCCTGGCAGTGGGGTAGAATTTATTAATAAACAGATGGAAAAAATGGTGAGAGTATTATATAGGAAATAAATGGTACTATCTAGATTTACACTGAGCAACATCTGAATGAAGCTTTCACAGACCCAATTTCATAAAGAAAGAGAGAGGCAGAGCCAGAGAGACCCAGAGAGATACTAAAGATGATTCAAATTCTCAACTTGAAATGTCAGTAGTTCTTAATGACAGAGGGAACATTATGGTCATTTGGCTAAAAACCCTCAGAGTTTGGTGCAGGAAAAAATATTACTTGAGGTTAGAAGAGATGAATTCAGAAATTCTGGGAACAATGGATTTAGATCTTTCAGTTAAAAGCTGCAAGAGACTGTGTTAGGTCTACATAAGGTAGGGGAGAAAAAATATATCAAAGTTTTGAAAATTCAACTTGACCTGCTGGAAAGGAAAGAAGAATAGAGAGAAATAAAAATAAAATATACAGGGAAATAGGGTCAGAGCCACCTAGAGCAGAGAAAGAGTTGCTTGAAAGAAATGTTTCTGCTGACATTGGTATGCCAAAGGTTATTCAGTGCCAGAATTAAATTAAGATAAAAGGCAAAGTTTTATGGTGGATAACATGGAAAATGATTATTTAATTTTCATTACCTCTCAGGCCCCCAGACTTAGTAATTAAGGAAAATAGTACTTTTGCTTCAGGAATCTATTGAGTTTCTCTAACAGGGATATGTGGGAACAATTCCCCTGCCAGGATCCTAAACAATTTCATAACAAAGACAGTGTCATACAGGATATTTGGGGTAGAAAAATGCAGAGAGAAAAGTAGGAGATTGACAAAGTGGGAAATGAACAAGCCATGAATCTTAGAGAGCTGTGTGTCACAAATGTTAAGTTAACCTGCTCATGAAAGAGTATGGATACACACTCATTCAATTAGGCATTGATGGTGTTTAAGCATAGTTGATTGACAGTCCATCATAAAACCCGGATGAAGAGAAAAAAACCTGGTGATTGGCAGGTACAGCACTGTAAATTTCCTGATTTTACAGAAGAGTTTGACAGAATGAGGGATGCCCCATTCACATTCCCCTTCAATGAATGATTCACTGTCCAGCTGTGAGGAATATGGTTACCTCACAGCCTCCAGCTGTTAGCTTCTTCTAATTCACATCAGCATTCAAGCCCAGGTCATATTCTTTTTGGAGTGAGCCTTAGCCAATGACTGAGCAAGATGGTAAAGCCCAGGCTTAGCCATTTCTGCCAAAGTTGAGACTCCTCTATCTAATAGTATTTGTTTCAGGGTTCTGACATTATTATCCAATGGCTTCTTTTTTTTTTTTTTTTTTTTTGCCTAATCTTGCTTTCTCCCTTTTATTTCACAGGTATTACTCCCCAGTAAACATATTGAACTCTTAATGCCATCTTAGCATCTGTTTCCTGGAGAACCCAAGGAGGACAAGGGACATCAGATGAAATTAGAATAAAGGTTTGTTGTTATTTTATGTTTTGTTTTAGTGGGAAGTGACAGTTTTTGCACTCTTATTCTACTCTACTGCTCCAGAATATAAGAAATACTGTACTAATTAAATGCATTAGAGGAAATTTATCGAACATGAGTCTTAGTTTTGGGGTAGTAGACTCTAGGCAACTGTTCCATCTTCCTTTGCAGCCCTTATCTGTATCTGATATTATTTATTTTTATTACCAGTCTATCCCACTAGAAGGTAAAAATCTATGTAGCCTTTTTTTAAAAATCACCTCAGTATCCCCAGTGCTTCAACATTATCTATTATATAGTAGGCATACAAGATATGTTTTATAATGAATGAGTGAATGAATGAGTGATTTGGCTGATGAACAGCCTAACCAGATTTCTGTCTCTTACCACAATATAGCAACAAATCTCAAAAATTTACTATAATATAAAGGATTAATAAAGCAAGTAGTACTTTAAAATGCAGTATTATGTAAATCAATAATATAAATGGACAAGCACAATTACATTAGAAGGCCTAATGTAGTAATCAAATATTTACATTTCAATTTAGAATCACTATAGTTTTGAAAATTGTTTACTGTGTTGTATTGACAAATATGTTAGCATTGTTGACGTGATATTTAGGAAGAGTAAAATAATTTTGGAAAAATTCCAAACAAAGTAACTCTCAGTCAAGGCAGCATTACTCTTGCAAAGTTCTGCATGTAATAAAACTATGCAAAAATAGTTTGTGTTTATATATGTTGACCAGAGTTAAGTTCTATGCTCACATAATGTTAAACAGATTTTATATATGTAAAATGTTTTTGTAAATTGTATAACCTACACAAATGTTAATTGTTTAAAATCAATGTCATGGAGGTATAGTTTACATAGAATAAAATGCATCAATTTTTTTAACTGCCCATTTCATTAGATGTGGACAAATGTGTACACCTGTGTAACTACCACCACAATCAAGATACAGCACATTTCCATCACTCTAAAGAATTCTCTTGTGCCCCTTCCCTGCCAACAATCCCTCAACCCTAGGGTCCCAGGCAATAATTGATTTGCTTTCTGTCAGTATATATTAGATTTCTATTTTCTAGGGATTCAAATAACTCAAATATAAACATATTAAAAAGTAAAATGAATGTCTTGGAGGCTATCCAAAAATCTCATGGAATACAGGAGAATCTTTCATTCTATAAATCATGATGAACATTGTAGGATATAATATGAAGGAATTAAGATTCAGTACTGGAAATATAACTACCCTAAGTATTATAGATAGCAAGTAATTTAATATAGGGAATTAAGAGTTTACACCATTATTGGAAAGGTTGAAGAAACAAGTTCTAGCCTGGGCCTATTGAAATATTTCCTAGAAAAATCTATAATTTCCTGCTATAGCATTCCTATTTCTAAGGCTGCCACTGGAGCTATGCTGGCCTAGGTCTGGGAACAACAGCATGGCCACAGCAGACCCCAGGCAAAGAAGACTGGAGTGTGGATACCAAAAGCTGTTATTCAGGAATCAGACCATATGAAGAAACCAGAGTTACTGTCCTTGTTCCTTAACAAACAGAAAGCTGCTTAACAGAAAATAGTATCTGATGCAGAAAAATGACAACTTCCTTAAACAGCAGCAAATGGCAGTAGCCACAGGAAGATGTCATTCATCTTATGTCTACCTTGTCTACTTTCCAAATCTGTAGCAAGACTGTTTCATTGGATTAACCTAAATAAAAATATCCAAACCTATCTGCAAGGAAATCTTTGGATTTAATCCTTCCAACTCCTGCTATACTGGGAGAGGGCCAACAGTGGGAGAGAGAGGTACAGTGAGTGGGAACGGGAATGGATGTTAATTGACAATGGACAACATGCAGCAAATCTAACATACCTGGTCCCTCCTATTAAATGTGTTACAGTGGCCAAGTCTTATTGTGAAGCCAAGAATGCCCCTGCAAATGTCCAAAATTCCCTCTAGTTAAAGGTTGACTGCCACTGATTTAGAGTGTAATCTGCTATGGTACTTAAATTTGAGTATAAGATTTGCTTGAATTTTCTTAGTAGTATATACATTAGGCTGGTGATATAGTTTGCCTTCTTGGTACACTGAAACAGGAAAAGTGGGGCACATGAAAGACTTGGTTTTGGGAGAAATGAAATTTCCAATGTGCTAAAGAAAGTAAATTATATTGTGATTCATGTTTCAGCTGATGAAAAGGAAATCAGGACCACAACTAGGAATCTCAATGGTTCCTGGCTCAAAATCAGCAAAATAAGGATAACCTTGGGGAGGAAAAAATTTTGTACTTATTTTAGGGACTTTATATTCTCCTAAGAAAAATGAATGGAAGAAAGAGTCTTCAATCTGCTCAGATTTCTTTGGTGGGATAAAGGGAAAGCCAGAAAATTCATACTGCTAGGTCAAAAAGAGTTGCCTTATTTAGTCCTTGAATATTAACTAAAACTTAAAATTTTAGCTGATGTACATTAAAGATATGAGTTTTTCTTTCTTTTCTTTTTCCCTGTGATAATATTTACAAAAACTGATGTTGGTTGAGTTGCCAGAATCCCAGGGAGAGGAACTGTCACATGAGAAACTAGTGCAGATGGGAAAAGTGAAATTGAGTAAAGAGACAACTTACCCCACTAATATTGCCAAGAGCAGTTGCCAGAATTTTTTTTCTATTCTTAAAGATGAATTAAAAGTTTTCTAGCAATAAATATGCAAAGGGAAGAGTTTTCAAACTGGCTTTGAATTTTGGAAGTTTAATAAAGCCCCACATGTTCCGCCAATACTAAGGTAAGGTCTATTTCTTTCATATCTGAGGGCCACTCCCCAAATAGCTCTTTGGAGAGCTCTATAATTTCAAACTTACATAATGTACATATTGTACACTTTAATAATTTGCTTTTAAAATTCCCTATATGTTTAATGTTTAATATTTATGTAATTTATTTTAGGAATTAGTATTAACATGTCTTAAAATTTAAAGGAAGGGCTCTTATAAGGATGTCATCTAACCCAGTCTATTTACATGGAATATATAGGACCAAAAAATTATTAAATGGCTTTTTAAAGACATAGAACATAGTAGTGATAGAATTAAAAGCAGAATCTATCATTTTTCCCTTTGCATTGTAAAGTACATTTCACCTACACTACCAGTTGTCCAAATATAAAGACTCAGAACCTTCCAGCTTGTGATACTAACTTATTAGTTCTGTAAGATTTTTCTAATGGGGGTATATTTATAACTTTTTGGTGAGCACATATAAAGAACAACTTCATATATATATACATATATATACACACTATATTAATTTTTTGTTTTTATAAACATGAAAACATATACATTTAAAATAAAAGTCTTCTGAAGTCCTATCCCTTTATAGCAAAGGTGATAATATAATAATTATTTTTAATTTTTTTAAATCAAAAGTTACATATTTTATAAAAAGAGAGAACTTAATTAAAGCAACATAAATCAACTCTGGCTAATTTAAACAGAAAATGGCTTCAATAAAGGATATTGGATGGCACATAGAATTTTGCTAAGAGAGCTGAAGAACCAGAACTGAAGGCTACACAGCTATAAAAGTTGTCAGAAGTTACATGACAGAACTGATTCATAAAGATATTGTTGCTCCTCTATTGAAGATTAGATATAGTGCAACAGATAGAGTCAGCATGACATACCTGAAACCTTGTTGTAAAGGAACCTGAGAGAGTAAATGTCCTCCACACTGAAAGATGGACATATGTAGCAGGGAATTCCTGAAATATTGAAAGTAGGTCTGGCTTTCCCATGGAAATGGTAGTTTGAAATGGAGATAATAATTTATTCCCTTACTAGAGAGTGGATGGAGAAACCATGAGGGTATTAGTGGACTCACAAAAGCTGACTTGTATAGAATGTTCTAGAGAGGGAACAAAATGTACTATGGACTCTTGTGAGGGACAGGTGAAAACATGGCACTCAAACCTCATGGTAGATTCAGAAAAGCCTTCTGAAAAACAGAGTATCTTGAAGGTTAAAAAAATACCTACATATTTTCTTGGTATACTTAAGTTACAATGTTAGTAAATAAAAGAAGTCAGACCAACATAAAAAGCAAGTTACAGATTTAACAATCTGTTGATCTGTATGATAATAATAGGAAAAACAGAGACAAATGGGACATTATATAAAGACATAATTTTTGTACTCCTTACATTTTTAGAGAGATAGCCAAAAGAGACTGCAGGGGGAAAGCCAAAGAGGCAGCCAAATTGGGAAAGACTCTGTTTTTCCCTTCCAGTCGTATGAAAAGAAACCATCCAAAACAACAACAACAACAACAACAACAAAAGATCATTTTGTCCCAATAGATAACCATGTTTACCCCTCATGCTAATACTGGGTCTTCAGAAAATAGAGCCTTCATTAGAAATTAACCTGGAAATTGAACTTTGAAGAGGACAGGAGTGAATAAGAATGGAGAGGTAGATGTGTTTATCCCAGTATTTCTTTTTTCTTTTTTTTTTTTTTTGCGGTACGCAGGCCTGTCACTGTTGTGGCCTCTCCCGTTGCGGAGCACAGGCTCCGGATGCGCAGGCTCAGCGGCCATGGCTCACGGGCCCAGCTGCTCCGTGGTATGTGGTATCTTCCCGGACCGGGGCACAAACCCGTGTTCCCTACATCAAAAGGCGGACTCTCAACTACTGCGCCACCAGGGTAGCCCCTATCCCAGTATTTCTTAAGTGAAATATGTATAAGATGTACATAAACTAAGGTAATTTAATGAGGACCTTTCAGGAGGAGTGCAAACTCCACTGCCTTTTCTTATATAGTTACTGCTCAATGCACATTTTAAATAATTATGGGCTTAGAAGCGTGTTACTAGTTTCTATATTTTAAGATGCCTGAAAATACATATTAACTAATGTATATCTTTTATGCACAATAAAATTGCAATACTGACCAAAACAAAGCAAATATCTAGTAAAATATAGCATTTGCTCAATACTTAGTAATCATAAAAATATCATATGGGATTCCAGAATGGATATTTTTAATGCAATTAAAACTGGTTAGCTAAAGAATAATTTTGGAAACAGATGTGTATTTGAAATTAGGTAGAGATTTGAATCGATAAAGGCACACTTCTGGAGTTAAATTAACTTTGAGAAAATCTGAATATTGAATATAGATGAATGTAAAAACTTTTCTTAGGAAATAAAAGTATAATTTACAGAGTGGAAAGATAAAATTAGGTAAGAAAATATGTTTGAAAACAATTTTAGATTTTATACTTAAACTAGAAATTTTTAAAAGTAATTAAATACAATGAAGTTTTAGAAGTATTTTTTTTTCCTAGTATTTTCACATGTAGTCTTGTATAGTTGATTACCAAGCAGAAGTGAACACAGGTACGTCCTTATTCCAAAGACTGAAAGTAACTTCAATAATTTAATCAAAGTGTCCACTCAGAATTTATATAAAGGTGTTCAGTGAGCTTTAGATTCTGTTATAGCAAAAATTATGTAAGATGAGAAAACAAGGAGGTCACATCATTGTAGAAGAGACAGTGACATCATTCACAAAGGAAACACAGGAGGTTAAAAGTATACCAAGAAAATGGGTTACAATTGATTTAGAAATTTCAGGTAAGAAAAGAGTAAGAAAATGTGTGTTTATATTTAGTCAAAACACTACTGGAGAAAAAAATAAACAATACAGATGAGGCCTTCTTTTTTTTCATTTGTGAAACTTGATAAAAACAAAACAACCCTGAGGAAAACAAAAGAAGATACTGAATAGGAAATGATCTGAAGCAAATCTTTAAAATTGAAAACAGAAGATAGTTCCCCAATTGATATTAACTAGAAAAAGGACAAACAAATCTATTGGAAAAAATGAATAAGGAATATACAATTAACAGAAAATAATATGAACTTCCAATAAAACATATGAAAATATTGAATATTTACCAATTCAAAATTTATCAAAGTCATGCAAATTACACCAACATTAAAATGTAACTACTTGCCCATCAGAGAGGCAAAGATATCTAGTGGAAGAAGTTCTAACACATTAGGGCCTTGTGGGAGGGCAATTTGTCAGCATCAATCAGAATATAAAGAGCACGTACTACTCTTAAATACAGAAATTCCAATAATTATCCCTTTTTCTTTATTAGTTACTTAATAATTACTAATCTCTTACCCAGAAAATATTATTTCTTTAAGATTTATATAGTAAAGGATGAAAATTGGGAGATCTTTATATGTGATCAATTCCATAGGATTAAAAAAACACAATTCCACTATTACTAAAAAAAGCTTTTATAAAGGGCAATATTTCCAGTTCTTATCAATTTTAGTATGGTTTTATTTTTCATAGTGTCATATTTATATACTTTTACACAAAAGTGTTTTTAAATAACGAAATCCAAAATAGGTTAAGTGGCACATAGATGTTTGATGGGCTTGAATTTTAAAAATAAAACAAAAATAAATTTGAATATTGAAATTTAAAATAATGGATAATTAACAAATAAAATTAAAAACAAAATGTTACATACAATGTTTAATTAGAATATAACCCTTAATTAAGATTTGGCATCATAATAAAATTTTAAAAAATATTATATAATGTTATAAAATAAAGAACTGTAAACTGACATTCTGAATTTAGACTTGTGTACATAATTTCTCAGCATTATCCTATATGTGGGAAGCTGAGGAAAACTGAAATCAGAGATTCAGATTACTTAGCAGAAACATTTTTGATGTGTTCTTTTTTGTTGCTTTCCATAGATATAAGACAATAGTTGCATTCAGTTAACTAAGTTAAGCGGAGGTGAGTTTATTGACTGTGTGTCAAAAACATAAAATAAAAAAAATTTTTTTTTGAATGTCAAATGGTCTTTCATTTCTCCTCCTTGAGATTCATGTCTCTATTCTTTCTCTATCTTTCATGTCTACTGTTCTTTCAACCCCTTTGGAGTAGAGCCAGACACGGCATCTACAGTGTGAATATGCCTGCTATATTGCTGTTTGATCTTCTTCCCTTGATGTGTCAGTTTCTTTGTGGGCTGCCTACTTGTCAAACCATTTTTATTCTTCAAAACTTTATACATAATTTTAAAATAAGCTGTGCAGATCTCAGGGTACTTGATGAATTTTTCACAAGTTAATCACACTTACATAGCATAAACACTGCTGCTTATGTGTTTAACACTGTAAGGACAAGCATGTATTTACTCAACTGCAACCAATTAGATACAAATACTCAAATTGTAGGTTAAAGAAAGGTGTTTGTGCTTCTCTTTGAATTAGTAAAATAAGTAGATTTAGGAATCTAGCTCAACAAAATGCATCCAGTATTTGTAAGCATCAAAATGGAGGATGTATTTTTTGCTAAAAAAGCAAATCAATGCACATTATTTAATGATTATTATACTAGGATATAAAAATCTTAATTCTCATGTTATCCAATGGTTGGGTAGTCGTGATTCTTTTTTACCTAGGAGAAAATGCATTCCTCATCCTTATTTAAGTCTCTTCCTATTAAAAGGAAGATACTCTCTAGTCAGGTACATTTTATAAAACTTGGCACTCATCACATGGGAAAAAAATGTCCTTTATCTCTGTGCCTCATACAACCTTAGACATGAAATAATTGTCAAGAAAAGCAATACCTGTTGTGTTATGGAGCTTAAGTCATTCACCTCAAAGTTTCTGTAGGTTACAATGGAAATATACTAATTTATGGGAAGAAATCCATTTTAAAAAGTGTACTCGGGCTTTCCTGGTGGCGCAGTGGTTGAGAGTCCGCCTGCCGATGCAGGGGACACAGGTTCGTGCCGCAGTCCGGGAAGATCCCACATGCCACGGAGCGGCTGCGCCCATGAGCCATGGCCGCTGAGCCTGCGCGTCCGGAGCCTGTGCTCCGCAATGGGAGAGGCCACAACAGTGAGAGGCCTGTGTACTGCAAAAAAAAAAAAAAAAAAAAAAGTATACTCAGTAGATTATTAATAATGTTACTCGAGAAACTACATAGGGAATGACAAGGCCATCCTAGTATTAAAAAATATTCTACAAGGTGGACCAAAATCTATCTTTACCAAGCCCAGAAAAGGTCAGACAAAAGAGAATTTAAGTAAACTGTATACTTTTATAAGACGTTGTTAAGGTCAACTCAAGTTAATATTTTTTAGTCCTAGAGAGGTAATAGAGAGAAAGGGCAGACATGATCAGGAAAGATGAAGAAAAAAATAAATATATTTATCATAAACCAGGGAACAGTTATTTTTTCTCAGATATATTCACCATCAAGATTTCAAGCGCATTTTGCCAGAAATCTTAGGTTGTTAAAATTATACCAAAACAACAAGAATAATGAGTAGCAGATTTGCAAATTAGCTTCTCTAAAACTATGAGAGATTTGTAATCCCAAAATACTACTCATGAGAAAGGGCTGTCAAAGTTACTGAAGGAGTATGAAGACACAAAGAGAAGATGCATGCAACTCTAATTCTCAGAAATAATTACAGTAGAATACAGTTGTCTAAACTGATAGTTCATGAGGGACAAAACCAAAAATCAGCAGTGTCTTATTTGCAGCAATGGGAGTGGCATCTGAGGCTGGTGGCAGAAGTTACTCTGAATTCCACAGAAGAAAACAAGAGCTGGATTTGAACAGGGAAGTGTGCAAACTATCTTTCCAGAAAGCTGTCATTCAGAAAGGAGGCATGAAAAGGGTATTAATTTATGGGCAAACTGCTGCTTTCTATTATATAGAAACAAGTACATAAAAAACAACTATCTGTCCCCACAGAGTCCACATTCCCTCAACTACACACAGACACACAGACACACACACACCAGAAATATATGAAACTTCATGGACAATTGGTAGATATTCTTTTTGGCTCCAGAGATAGGTATGGCCCCTCTTGGAAATAAGTAAAGGGATACTTCTTTTTTATCTATACTCCTTACCATTTTTTCTCTTTTTTTAAAATGAGATATAGTTGATTTACAATATTATATAAATTTCAGGTGTACAACATAGTGATTCACAATTTTTAAAGGTTTTACTCCATTTATAATTATAAAATATTGGTTATATTCCCTGTGCTGTACAGTTTATCCTTGTGGCTTATTTACTTTATACACAGTAGTTTGTAAACACTTAGTCCCTTATCCCAGCCTGTCATTCCCCCATTTCCTCTCACAACTAGTAACCACTAGTTTGTTCTCTACAACTGTGAGTCTGTTTCTTTTGTGTTATATTCACTGTTGTTGCAAATGGCAAAATTTCATTCTTTTTTGTGGCTGAGTAGTATTCCATTGCATATATACCACTTTTTTTTAGTCCATTCTTCTGTTAATGGACACTGAGATTGCTTTCATGTCTTGGCTATTGTAGATAATACTGCTGTGAACACTGGGTGTATATATCTTTTCAAATTAGTATTTTCATTTTCTTCAGATATATACTCAGGTGCAGAATTGCTGGATCAGTTGGTAGTCCCATTTTTAGTTTTTGAGAAAGCTCCATACTGTTTTCCACAGTGGCTGTACCAATTTACATTGCCACTAGCAGTGTACAAGGTTCCCTTTTTTCCACATCCTCACCAATATTTATTTTTGGCTTTTTTGATGATAACAATTCTGACAGGTGTGAGGTGATATCTCATTGTGGTTTGCATTTCACTGATAATTGTTGAGCAGCTTTTCATGTGCTGTTAGCTAACTGCATGTCTTCTTTGGAAAAATGTCTATTCAGGTCTGCTGATTTTTTAATTGGGTTGTTTGCTTTTTTGGAATTGAGTTGTATGAGCTGTTTATATATTTTAGATATTAATCCCTTTTCAGTTATATCATTTTCAAATATTTTCTCCCATTCAATATGTTGTCCTTTCATTTTGTCAATGGTTTGCTGTGCAAAAGCTTTTAAGTTTCATTAGGTCCAATTTATTTATTTTTGATTTAATTTCCTTTATTTATGAGACTGATCCCCCCCAAAAAATTGCTACAATTTATGTCAGTGTTCTGCCTTTGTTTTCTTCTAGGAGTTCTATGGTTTCCAATCTTACATTTAGGTCATCAATCAGTTTTGAGTTTCTTTTTGTATATGGTGTGATAAATTATTCTAATTTCATTCTTTTACATGTAACTGTCCAGTTTTTCCAACAGCACTCATTGAAGAGACTGTATTTTCTCACTTGTATATTCTTCCTCCTTTTGTCATAGATTAATTAACTATACATGTGTGGGTTTATTTCTGGGCTCTCTATTCTGTTTAATGAACAATATATCTGTTTGTGTACTATTTGCCATACTGATTTGATTACTGTAGCTTTGTAGTATAATCTGAAGTCAAAGAATGTGATACCTACAGCTCTGTTCTTTCTTCTCAAGATGGTTTTCGATATTTGAGTTCTTTCATGTTCCTATACAAATTGTGAAATTATTTGTTCTAGCTCTGTGAAAAGTGTCATTGTTATTTTGATAGGGATTGCACTGAATCTGTAGATTGCCTTGGGTAGTATGGTCATTTGAACAATATTAATTTTCCAATCCATGAACATGGTATATCTGTTCTATTGGTATCCTCTTCAATTTTTTTCATCAGTGTCATAGTTTTCTGAGTATAGATTTTTTTTATCACCTTAGGTAGATTTCTTACCTAGGTATTTTATTCTTTTTGATGTGATTGTAAATGGAATTGTTTCCTTAATTTCTGTTTCTGATAGTTTTTTGTTAGTGTATAGAAATGCAAAAGATTTCTGTATATTAATATGTTAATTTTGTATCCTGCAACTTTACTGAACACATTTATGATATCTAGTAATTTTCCATGGCTTCTTTAGGATTTTCTACATATAATATTATGTCATCTGCAAACAGTGAGTTTTACTTCTTCCTTTCCAATTTGGATTCCTTGCATTTCTTTTTCTTGTCTGATTGCTGTGGCTAGGACTTCCAATACTATGTTGAATAAAAGTGGCAAGAGAGGGCTTCCTTGGAAAGTTCCTGATCTTAGAGGAAATGCTTTTAGCTTTTAACCATTGAGTATAATGTTAGCTGTGGGTTTATCATATATGGCCTTCATTATGTTGAGGTATATTCCCTCTATACTCACTTTCTGGAGAGTTATTTTATCATAAATGGATGTTGAATTTTGTCAAAAGCTTTTTCTGCATCTACTGAGATGATCATGTGGTTTTTATTCTTCTATTTGTTAATGTGGTGTATCACATTGATTGATTTTCTGGTATTGAAACATCCTTGTGTCCCTGGGAAAAATCCCACTTGCTCATAGTGTGTTATTCTTTTAATGCATTTTTGGACTCAGTTTGTTAATATTTTGTTGAGGATTTTTGCATCTATGTTCATGACTGACATTGGCCTGTAATTTTTTGTGTGTGATATATTTGTCTGTTTTTGGTATCAGGGTGATGCTATTCTCATAGAATGACTTCAGAAGCATTCCTTCCTTTGAAATTTTCCAGAATAGTTTGAGAAGGATAGGTGTTAATTAGGCTCTAAATATTTGGTATAATTCACCTGTGAAGCCATCTGTTCCAGGACTTTGTTTGTTGGGTGTTTTTGTTTGTTTCGTTCTGATTCAATTTCATTACTGGTAATTGGACTATTCACATTTTCTATTTCTTCCTGGTTTAGTCTTGCGAATTTGTACATTTCTAGGAATTTGTCCATTTCTTCTAGGTTCTCCATTTTATTGGCATATAGTTGTTTGTAGGAATCTCTTAGGATCCTTTGTACTTCCATTGTATTGGTTGTAATTTCTCCATTTTCATTTATGATTTTATTGATTTTGGCCCTCTTTTTTTCTTGATGAGTCTGGCTAAAGGTTTATCAATTTTATTTATCTTTTCAAAGAACCAGCTCTTAATTTCATTGATCTTTTCTATTGTTTTTTTTTTGTTTGTTTGTTTGTTTCTATTTCATTTGTTTCTGCTCTGATCTTTATGGTTTCTTTCCTTCTACTAACTTTGGGTTTTGTTTGTCCTTCTCTTTTTAGTTCCTTTAGGTATAAGGCTAGACTGTTTATTTCAGATTTTTCTTGTTTCCTAACATAAGCTTGTATCATTATAAATTTCCTTCTTAGACTTTCTTTTGCTGCATCCCATAGATTTTTGTTTCGGATTATTTTGTTTTCATTTTCATTTGTCTCAAGGTATTTTTAAATTTCTTTTTTGACTTGTTCAGTAACAAATTGGTTGTTTTGTAGCATATTATTTATCCTCCACGTGTTTGGTTTTTTTTGCAGTTTTTTTTTTTTTCTTGTAGTTGATTTCTAGTCTCATAGCATTGTGGTCAGAAAAGATGCTTGATGTGATTTCAATCTTTTTAAATTTACCATGGCTTTGTGTGTGTGTGTGTGTGTGTGGCCTAGCACATGATCAATCCTAGAGAATGTTCCATGTGCACTTGAAAAGAATGTGCTGCTTCTGGATGAAATATTCAATATACATCTATTAAGTTCTTCTAGTCTAATGTGTCATTTAAGGTCAGTGTTTCCTTATTGATTTTATGTCTTGATGATCTGCTTATTGATGTAAGTGGGGTGTTAGAGTCCCCTACTATTATTTAGTGTCAGTTTCTCCCTTTATGTGTGTTCATATTTTCTTTATGTATTTAGGTGGTCCTATGTTGGGCACATATATATTTATGATGGTTATATCTTCTTGGATTGATCCCTTCATTATTATGTAATATCCTTCTTTGGCCCTTGTAACAGTCTTTGTTTTAAAGTCTATTTTGTTTGGTATAAGTATTTCTACCCTGGATTTCTTTTGATTTCTAGTTGAATGGAATACCTTTTTCCATTCCCTCACTTTCAGTCTGTGCGTGTCTTTAGATCTGAAGTGAGTCTCTTGTAGGCAGCATATATATGGATCTTGCTTGTATATCCATTCAGCCACTCTGTGTCTTTTGATTGGAGCACTTAGTCCATTTACATCCAAAGTAATTACTGATATTTATGTACTTATTGCCATTTTGTTAATTGTTTTTAGGTTGTTTTTGTAGGTCTTTTTTTCCCTTTCTTCATCTTTTACTCTCTTCCCTTTTGATTTGATAATTATCTTTAGTGTTATGTTTGAATTCCTTTCTTTCTTTTGTGTGTGTTATCTATTATAGAGTTTTTGTTTGTGGTTACCTTGAGATTTATATATAGAAATATAGAAATATATGTATATATATATGTGGATATAGATATGATTATATTTTACATCTAATTGTTTTGTGTATCCCTTAACTGCTTATTGTGGATAGAGATGATTTTACTACTTTTTTCTTTTTACCTTCCTTCTAGCTTTGTACGTGCTTGATTTACTACCTTTACTGTATATTTGCCTTTACTGATGAGTTTCTTCCCTTCATAATTTTCATGTTTCTAGTTGTGGTCTTTTCTTTTTCACCTAGAGAAGTCCCTTTAACATTTCTCATAAAGCTGGCTTGGTGTTGCTGAACTCTTAGTTTACTTGTCTGTAAAACTTTTGATCTCTCCATCAAATCTGAATGAGAGCCTTGCCAGATAGAGTATTCTTGGTTGTAGGTTTTCCCTTTTTATCGCTCTAAATGTATTGTGCCATTCCCTTCTGGCCTGCAGAGTTTCTGCTGAAAAGTCAGTTGATGGTCTTATGGGGGTTCTCTTGTGTATAACTTGTTTCTTTTCTCTTAATGCTTTTAATATTCTCTCTTTATCTTTAAATTTTTTCATTTTACTTACAGCATGTCTTGGTGTGTTCCTCTTTGGGTTAATCCTGTTTGGGATTCTCTGTGCTTTCTGGACTTGGATGTTTCTTTTTTCAGGTTAGGGAAGTTTTCAGCTATTATGTCTTCAAATATGTTCTCTGCTCCTTTCTCTCTTCCTTCTCCTTCTGGAACCCTATAATGAAAATGTTAATATGCTTTATGTTGTCTCAGAGCTCTCTTAAACTGTTCTCATTTCTTTTTATTCTTTTTTTTCTTCAGTGGCAGTGATTTCCACTACTCTGTCTTCCATCTCACTGATCTGTTCTTCTGTATCATTTAGTCTACTGTTGATTCCTTCTAGTGTTTTTTTCATTTCAGTTATTGTATTCTTCATCTCTGTTTGGTTTTTCTTTATATTTCCTAATCTTTGTAGAAAACAAAAATTTCTAACTTTTCTTGCTCTGTTCATCCATTCTTCTCCCAAGGTTTTGATCATGATCATTACCTTGAAATCTCCCTTGGGTAGATTGGCTATCTCTACTTCACTTAGTTCTTTTGTGGGGGCAGGGGGGGTTATTTATCTTGTTCCTTCATTTGGAACATGTTCCTCTGTCACTTCATTTTGCCTAATTTGCTGTTTTTATTTCTTCGTGTCTGGTTTCCTGACCTTGGAGAAGTGACCCTTTGTAGGAGACATCTTATGTGTCCCCACAATCTAGTGTCCCCTCGGTCACTAGAGCTATATGTTCTAGACATGTCCCCAGTGTAGACTGCTTGGGTCCTTCTGTTGTGATGAGCTGACTACTGTGGGTGGTTTGGTAGGCTAGATGGGCCTCTGCTCATGTTGGTTGGTTGCAAGGCCTTGCACTATGCAGAGTCTGCTAGCTGCTGCTTGGCAGGGCTAGGTCATGAAGCAGTTCACTGCAGAGCCCCAGTGGGCCTCAGGGATAGTGCCGGCTCACTGGTGGGTGGAGTTGGGGTCCAAGAGATCCTGGTGCTGGTGTCCACCCACCAGTGGGTGAAGCCAGGTCCTGACTCTAGTACTGGCCCACTGGCAGGCAAAGCCAGGACCTGGTGTCTGGCTGCAGGGCCCATGGGTCCCAGAGCTGGTGTTGGACCACTGGTGATTGTGGCCAGTTCCTGACAGAGCTGGCTGCAAGTTCAAGATATTCCAAAGCCTGGTGGTTGGGAGGGTGAGGGCCCAGCCAGTCCCAGGGCTGTTGCTGGCCTGCTGATGGATGGGCTGGGTTTGCAGACTGTGGGCCTGTGGTTTTCCTGGGGCTGATATCCACCTACTGGTGGGTGAGGATGGTCCTGATGTTATGGCAGGTTCACTGGTGGGAGGACTGGCAATTCTGAAGCTGGTACCTGCCACTTTTGGATGGATCTTGGTCCAGGGGTCTCTGGCTGCAGGGCCCTGTGGTCCCAGATCTAGTGCCTGAGCACTGGTGGGTAGGGCCTGGTCCTGGACTCTCTGATGGGCAATGTTACTTCTTGTTGGCTGTGGGCTCAGGGGGTCTTAAGGCAGCCTGTCTAGTGGTGGGTGGATCTGTGTCCTTGCCCAGTTAGTTGCTTGGCCTGAGGCATTCCAATACTGGTGTCTAAGGGCTGGTGAGTGTGGGTGGGGCTGCATCCTGAGGTTAGTACACTAGAGGGAAGATTCCAAACTGGTGCTTGCCAGCACCAGAGCTCCCCACAATGGCTTCCACTGGTGTCTTTTTCCCCACAATGAGCTCCAATTGCCTCCTGCCCCTCTGGGAGAATCTAAAAGCTCAGTAGGTATGCTGGGCCCTTTCAAATTACTGCTTCTGTCCTAGGTCCCAGAGCATGTGAGATTTTGTGTGTGCCCTTTAAGAGTGGAATCTCTATTTCTCACAGCCCTCTGGCCTTCAAAAATTAAGCCATGCTGGCCTTCAAAGCCAAATGTTCTGGTTCTTGTCTTCCCAGTGCAGGACCCCCAGGCTGGGGAGTTCAGTGTGGACCCCAACCCCTTGTTCCTTGGGGAGAACCTCTGTAATTGTAATTATTCTCCTGTTTTGGGGTTGCCCACCTGGGGGTATGGGTCTGACTGTACTGCAGTTCTGCCCCTCTTACCTGTCTTATTGTGCTTTTTAATTTATATCTTTAGTTGTACATGATCTCTTCTGGTAGGGTCTTGTCTTTCATTGATAAGTATTCTGTAAATTGTAATTTTTGTGTGCCCATGAGACGAGGTGAGCTCAGCATCTTTCTACTCCACCATTTTGACTAATGCAATGGATGTGCCTATACTCTCTCCTTATATGATCTCATCTAGTCATATAGTTTTTAATACTGTCTGTATTCTGATGATACCCAATTTGTATTTCTAGACCTTATCTTTCTCTGGAACTATATTTTATATCCAAATGTTTGGTTCACCCTTGGCAGTCTGAAAGGTATCTCACGTGTAACATGTCTAAAACCAAGCTCTTAATTACAATTTTACAAAATTGTAAAAATTTTTTCTCTCTAGCCTTTTTCTTATCAATAAATAGCTATTCACCTTTTCCATTTACTTAGAACAAAAATTTTGGAAACATCCTGAACTTCTCCCTTTACTTCATCTTCATTTCATCATTAAAGCCTGCAATCTCTACCTTAATATAGTATCCAGAATTCAATTTCTTCTCACTACTTACAGTATAAAAACCTCATCCCAGATAACCTTTATAACTCACATGAAATCTTGCAATTTTAATGTTTCTGTATTTCCCTTCTTGCTTCTCGAAGTATTTTCCACCATTGATACTGAAAAACTTTTGAAAATATAAGTTAAATCATGTCATCCCTATTCTTTAAACCCTCCCATGGCTTTCCTTCTAATTAATAATAAAACATAAAGTTCCTACTTTGACTTATCAGTCCCTACATATTTTTTCTCATTGTTAACTATATGCCTTCATCTTCTAATATCCTCCATTTTGCTAACACTTCTCCAGTTAAAGTTCTTTTCTTACTATTCAAATTATTATGCATGTTCCATTTAAGTATTTTTTCATGTAATTGCTTTCTTTCCTGTAATACCTTTCTCACAGATATGCACAGGACTTAATTCTTCAGAAAATGCCATCAATACTCTCCAAACATACAATAGAGTTCTTCTCTAAAAATCTCTTCAAAAATATCAACAGCATTCTTCACTTTCTAGTTCCTTACTGTGATGTATTTTCCTTAATAGAACTAAAACTATCTCATATATATTATATATAATTGCTCATATTTTATTGCCTTTCTTCTCTCACTAAAGTATAAGGTCCAAGAAAATATTTTTTCTTTTCTGTTTCTTGGTTTTATGTATCACCAGTTTCTACAACAATACATAACTGAGTCAGTCTCTCTTTTTCTCTTTTTTTCTCTCTCCCATCCCACTCCCTCTCTTCCTCCTTCTTCCTTTGTTCCTCCCTCTCTCTCTCTCTCTCTTTCTCCACATATCATGAGCTTCAGAGTTAGGTCTCTTGGAGTTTAATACTCATTTTCTGACATAGTTATTTTGGGATTTTTAATATTCTATGCTATTATTTTCATACAACCTGAATATACTGAAACATATATTTCATAAACTTTATACATGTTATATGATCAATCTTAGCAATTTTAGTATTAAAATTAATTATTTTGCTTAATCTTGATAAAAATAAGTGATCATTTGCAAATTTAACATTTCTAGTAGTTTATATATTTTTAGTGATATGATTTTTATGTATTAAATCCATGATGGTTATATATTCACTGATGATTGTAACTTCTATTACCACAAAATGACAATATTCCATTTAATGATTTTCCACTTAATTCTATTTTATCTGGTATTAATAATAGCATTCATTATTTTTGCCTTCACTAGTATATTTAATATATTCAACACATAATGCCATAACCATGAATTAAAATTGATGCTAACTCATAAAATAATGGTTATTGCAGAAAAAAATTGTTGTCATTATGAAGCTTAAACTCAATGGGAAATTCCCGCTATCCATTTACTTTTCTTTAGGTACCTAATAAAAAATTTAAATCTTATTTTTGAAAAAGTCAATACATGAACATATTAGAAGAGTTCAAAAATTTCAAGTTCGACTTATGTTTCTTAGAGGAACCAATTTTACCTGTTTTGTATGTATGTATTCTTATAAACATAATCTATAATTATACAAGTACTTACATATACGTATTCCGTTGTTCATTTTACCCAAACAGTAGCATCTTGCTTTCTTTTCCCTACTTAATACCTTGGTAGTCATTCTACATTTAAGCTGCCATCTTTTTATAACAGTTTATGTTAAGTTAATTATTTCAGTTTGGATGCATTACAAAGCTTTACATTTTCCTCCCCCTCCCCAACATTTTATATTTTTGATGTCACAATTTTTATCTCTATATTTTGTGTATTCATTAACAAATTATTATAGAGTTATTTTTATTACTTTTATCTTTTAACCTTCATACAATCTTTGTAAGTGATTTACCTACCACCTTTACAACATTAAATCATTCTTATTTTTACCAAATATTTACCTTTACAAGTGAGATTTACACTTTCATATGTTTTCCTGCTACTAATTATGCCCTTTTATTTCAGCTTAAAGAAGTCCTTTTAACATTTCTTGTAAGGTCAGTCTAGTGCTAATGAACTCCACTAGCTTTTGCTCGTCTGGAAAACTCTTTCTCTCTCCTTCAGCTCTGAAGGACAACTTTTTCAGTAGAGTATTCTTGTTTGGCAGTTCTTTCCTTCAGTACTTTGATGCTTTCTTTTTAAGAGCTGACTAGTATTTTATTGCATAGATGTACCAAATCAACCAGTCCTCAATTCATGGACAGTCATGTGTCCAGTCTTTTGCAATTATAAACTACTACTGTGGATGGCCTGGTAGGCTTGGTGGGCCTCTGGTCAAGTTGGTTGGTTGCCAGGCCCTGCCTTGTGCAGAGAATACCAGCTGCTGCTTGGAAAGGCTGGGTCGTGAAGCAGTTCACTGCAGAACCCCAGGGGGCCTTGGGGATAGTGCCAGCTCACTGGTGGGTGGAGTTGGGGTCCAGGAGATCCTGGGGATGATGTCCACCCACCAGCGGATGAAGCCAGGTCCTGGGACTGAACATCTTTTTTTTTTTTTTTTTTTTTTTTACCAGATATTCATTTTATTTATTTATTTATTTATTTATTTATTTATTTATTTATTTATTTATTTTTGGCTGTGTTGGGTCTTCGTTTCTGTGTGAGGGCTTTCTCCAGTTGCGGCAAGTGGGGGCCACTCTTCATCGCGGTGCGCGGGCCTCTCACTATCGTGGCCTCTCTTGTTGTGGAGCACAGGCTCCAGACACGTAGTCTCAGTAGTTGTGGCTCACGGGCCTAGTTGCTCCGCGGCATGTGGGATCTTCCCAGACCAGGGCTCGAAACTGTGTCCCCTGCATCGGCAGGCAGATTCTCAACCACTGCGCCACCAGGGAAGCCCTGAACATCTTTTAATATGCTTATTTTCCATTTCCATATCTTCTTTGTGATGTGCCTGTTCATATCCTTTGCCCATTTTAAAATTGGGTTCTTTCTTATATTACTGTTGAGTTTTAAGAGTTCTCTGCATATTTGGGATACAAGTCCTTTATCAGATATGCATTTTGCATTTTGCAAAGACTTTTCCCCTGTATTTTCACTCACTTAACAGCGTCTTTCACAGAGCTGAGGTCTTTGATCTTAATAAATTTCAACTTAATTTTTTCTTTAATGGATCATGTTTTGGTGTATCTAAAAGCTCACTGCCAAACACAAGTCAACTAGATTTTCCCCTGTGTTATCTTTTAGAAGTTTTGTACTTTTGCATTTTACATATGATCCATTTAGAGGTAATTTTTGTGAAATGTGTGAGGTCTGCGTCTAGATTCCTTTTTTTTTTTTCTTTCATATGGATGTCTAGTTGTTCCAACACTATTTGTTGAAAAGACTATCCTTTTCAATTGAATTGACTTTGATCTCTTGTCAAAGATCAGTTGACAAAATTGTATGAATCTATTTCTGGGCTTTCTATTCTGTTCCACTGATCTATGTGTCTATTCTTTTCCTAATATATGCTGTCTTTGTTACTGCAGCTTTGAGGTTGGGTTGCATCATTCCAACTTCTTTGGTACTGTGTTGGCTATTTTGGGTCTTTTGCCTTTCCATATAAACTTTAGAATCAATTTGTTGATATATACATATAAACTTGCTGAAAGTTTAATTGGGATTACATTGAATCTATAGATCAAGTTGGGTTGGGTAGAATTGACATCTAATGATATTGTCCTCCAATCCATGAATTCATAATATCCTTCCATTTATATCTTGCTAGATTTCCTTAAACAGAGTTTAGTAGTTTTCTACATATAGATCCTGTACATATTTTAGATTCATACCTAAGTATTATTTTTTGTAAATGGTATTGTTTTTAATTTCAAATTTCAATTATGCATTGATGGTATTTATTAAAGCAATTGACTCATATATTAACCTTGTATATTTTAGTCTTGCTGTAATCACTTATTATAGTTCTTTTTTTTAACTTTGAGATTTTCTACATGAACAATTATGTTATCTGTGAACAAAGTCAGTTTTATTTCTTCCTTCCCAATCTGTTTAACATTTATTTCCTTTTCTTATTGTATTAGCTATTACCTCCAGCACAATGTTGAAAAGAGTAGTGAGGGGATATCTGTGCCTTAGCAGGAAAGATTCTACTTTCTAAACATTAAGTATGATGCTAGCTGTAGGGTTTTTATAAATGTTCTTTATCAAGTTGAGGAAGTTCCCCCTTTATTCCTAGTTTTAGAGGGTTTTTCTCTTTTTTGAAGCATAGTTGATTTATAATATTGTGCTAGTTTCAGGTGTAAGCAAAGTGATTCAGTTATATATATGTATATATATTTTTCATATTATTTTCCATTGTAAGTTATTACAAGATACTGAATATAATTCCCTGTGTTATACAGTAAATCCTTGTTGCTTATCTATTTTATGTATGGTATTTTTTATCTGTTTATTTCATACACCTAATTTATCATACCTCACCTCTCCTTTGTTAACCATAAGTTTGTTTTCTATGTCTTTATGTTTCTATTTTGTATATAGATTCTTTTGTGTTATTTTTTAAATTCCATATATAACTGATATTATATTTGTCTTTCTGTCTTACTTCACTTAGTATAATATTCTCTAAGTTCATCCATGTTGCTGTATGTGGCAATATTTCATTCTTTATTATGGCTGAGTAATATTCCACTACACACACACACACACACACACACACACACCCCACATCTTGTTAAGCCAGTCTTCTGTTGATGGGCACTTGGGTTGCTGCCATGTCTTGACTATTGTAAATACTGCTGCTATGAACATTACAGTGTATATATCTTTTTGAATTAGAGTTTTTGTTTTTTCTGGATATATACTCAGGACTGGGATTGCTGGATCATATGGTGGCTCTATTTTTAGTTTTATAAGGAAATTCCATACTGTTCTCCATAGTGGCGGCACCAATTTACATTCCCACCAAGTGTATAGAAGGGTCCCCTTTTCTCCACACCCTCTCTAGCATTTATTATTTGTAGGCTTTTTTTTTTTTTTTTTTTTTTTTTTGTGGTATGCGGGCCTCTCACTGCTGTGGCCTCTCCCATTGCAGAGCACAGGCTCCAGACGCGCAGGCTCAGCAGCCATGGCTCATGGGCCCAGCCGCTCCGCGGCATGTGGGATCTTCCTAGACTGGGGTACGAACCCATGTCCCCTGCATCGGCAGGCGGACTCTCAACCACTGTGCCACCAGGGAAGCCCTATAGGCTTTTTATTTATTTATTTATTTATTTTTTTTTGCAGTACACGGGCCTCTCTGCTGTGGCCTCTCCTGTTGTGGAGCACAGGCTCCAGACGTGCAGGCTCAGCGGCCATGGCTCACGGGCCCAGCCACTCCGCGGCATGTGGGATCCTCCCGGACCGGGGCATGAACCCATGTACCCTGCATCGGCAGGCAGGCTCTCAACCACTGCACCACCAGGGAAGCCCTGTTTGTAGGCTTTTTGATGATAACCATACTGACTAGTGTGAGGTGCTACCTCATTTATTATTTGTAGGCTTTTTGATGATAACCATACTGACTAGTGTGAGGTGCTACCTCATTGTGGTTTTTATTTGCAATTCTCTAATAATTAGCTATGTTGAACATCTGTTCATGTGCCTGTTGACCATCTGTATGTCTTCTTTTAGAAAATATCTATTTAGGTCTTCTGCCTGTTGTTTGATTGGGTTTTTGTTTTTTTAGTATTGTTGTATGAGCTGTTTGTATATTTTGGATATTAACCCCTTTTCAGTTGCATCATTTGCAAATATTTTCTTCCATTCCGTAGGTTGTCTTTTCATTTTGTTGATGGTTTCTTTAGCTGTGAAAAAGCATTTAAGTTGAAAGGTCCCATTTGTTTATTTTTGCTCTTATTTATTTTGCTTTGGGAGACTAATCTAAGAAGATATTGCTAAGATTTATGTCCAAGAAAGTTATGCTTATGTTCTCTTCTAGGAGTTTTATAGTCTCATGTCTTATATTTAGGTCTTTAAACCATTTTGAGTTTATTTTTATATATGGTGTGTGGGAGTTCTAATTTCATTGATTTACATGTAGCTGCCCAGCTTTCCCAACATCACTTTTGAAGAGATTTTCTCCATTGACTAGTTTTGCCTTGTTTGTCATAGATTAATTGACCATAGTTGTATGGGAATATTTCTGGGCTGTCTGTTCCATTAATTTATATGTCTGTTTTTGTGCCAGTACCATGCTGTTTTGATTACTGTAGCTTTGTAGTATGGTCTGAAGTCTGGGAAGGTTATGCGTCCAGCTTTGTTCTTTTTCCTCAGGATTGTTTTGAAATTCTAGGCCTTCTGCAGTTGTATACAAATTTGAGGATTATTCTAATTCTGTGAAAAATGTGACAGATATTTTGATAGGAATTGCAATAAATCTATACATTGCTTTGGGTAGTATGGCCATTTTAACAATATAAATTCTTCCAGTCCAAGAGCATGGAATATCTTTTATTTCTTTGAATCATCTTCAATTTCCTTTTTCTATGTTTTATAGTTTTCAGTGTATGGACCTTTGACTTCCTTGGTTAAGTTTACTCCCAGGGGTTTCTTTTCTTTTCTTTTCTTTACTTTCTGTTTCTGGTATTTCGTTATTAGTGTAAGGAAATGCAACAGATTTCTGAATATTAATCCTGTATCCTTCTACCTTGCTGAATTCATTCATTAGTTCTAATAGTTTTTGTGTGGAGACTTTAGGATTTTTTATGTAAATTATCATGTCATCTGCAAATAGTGATAGTTTCATCTCTTCCCTTCCAAACTGGATACGTTTTATTTGTTTTTCTTGTCTGATTTCTGTGGCTATGACTACCAATACTATGTTGAATAGAAGTGGTGAGAATTCACACCCTTGTCTTGCTCCTGAATTTAGTGGGAAGGCTTCCAGCTTTCCACTGTTAGGTATTATGTGGCTGTTGGTTTGTTGTAACTGGCTTTTGTGTTGAGATGTCTTCCCTCTATACTCACTTTGTTGAAAGTTTTTATCACAAAGGATGTTGAATTTTGTTAAATGCTTCTTCTTCGTCAATTGAGATAATCATGTGTTTTTTGTCTTTCCTCTTGTTAATATGGTTTATCACATTGATTTTTGTATGTTAAACCATCCTTGTGACACTGGAATGAATCAAACTTTATCATGGTGTATGATTTTTATGTATTGTTGGATTCAGTTTGATAATATTTTTTTGAAGATTTTTTGCATCTATATGCATCAAAGATACTGGCCTGGATTTTTCTTTTTTGTAGTGTATTAGAGTGATGGTGTTTTCATAGAATGCATTTTGACATGTTCTCTCCTTTTCTATTCTTTTTTTTTGTTTGGTAGAATTCCCCAGTGAAGCCATCTGGTCCTGGACTTTTGTTTGGAGGGATTTATTTTGTTTTGGTTTGGTTTTTGTTGTTGTTGTTGCTTTAATTACACATTCTATTTCACTTCTGTTGATTGGACTGTTCAAACTACCTGATTTTTCTTCACTCAGTTTTGGCAGGCTATATGTTTCTGGAAACATGACCATTTCATCTAGGTTGTCCAATTTGTTGACAGAACTGTTAATAGTATTCTCATGTGATTTTTTGTATTTCTGTGGTATAGATTGTTATTTCTTTTTTATGTTTTTTTTTTGTGTGTGTGTTTGGTACGCGGGCCTCTCACTGTTGTGGCCTCTCCCATTGTGGAGCACAGGCTCCGGACGCGCAGGCTCAGCAGCCATGGCTCCCGGGCCTAGCCACTCCGTGGCATGCAGGATCTTCTCGGACTGGGGCACGAACCCATGTCCCCTGCATCAGCAGGTGGACTCTCAACCACTATGCCACCAGGGAAGCCCTGTTGTTATTTCTTCTCTTTCATTTCTTATTTTGTTTATTAGGGTCCTCTATTTTCTTCTTGGTGAGTCTGCCTAGAGATTTGTTGATTTTGCTTATTTTTTCAAAATCCAGATCTTGGTTTTATTGATCTTTTCTACTGTAATTTTAAGCTGTATTTTATTCACTTCCTCCCTTTATTATTTCATTCTTTATTATTTCATTCTTTCTGCCAACTTTAGATTTTGTTTTTTTTTTCTAATTCTTTTAGGTTGTAGGTTAGGTTGTTTGAGATTTTTCTTGTTTCTTAAGGAAGGCCTGTATCACTATGAACTTCCCTCATTGAACTGCTTTTGCTGCATCTCAAAGATTTTGTAATATTGCCTTTTTCTTTTTCATTTGTCTCAAAGTATAATATTTTCTGATTTCTTTTATTTTTTCATTGACCATTGGTTTTTGGGTAGCATTGTTGTCTACTCTCCATGTGTTTATTTTTTCCACATTTTTTTTAATCTGTAGTTGATTTCTAGTTTCATACCATTGTGGTCTGGATAGTTGCTTGAAAAAATGTCTATCTTCTTAAATTTGTTGAGGCTTGTTTTGTGTCATTGTATATGGTCTATCCTAGAGTACATTCCATACACTTTTTTTTTTTTTTTTTTTTTTTTTGCAGTACGCGGGCCTCTCACTGCTGTGGCCTCTCCTGTTGCGGAGCACAGGCTCCGGACGCGCAGGCTCAGCGGCCATGGCTCACAGGCCTAGCCGCCCCATGGCATGTGGGATCTTCCCGGACCGGAGCACGAACCCGTGTCCCCTGCATTGGCAGGTGGACTCTCAACCACTGCGCCACCAGGGAAGCCCAATCCCATACACTCTTGAAGAGAATGTGTATACTTTTTTTTTTAAAACATAGTGTCGTGTAGATTTCAATTAAGTCCAGCTGGTCAGTTGAGTCACTTAGGACTTCAGCTGTCTTATTGATTTTTTGCCTGGATGATCTGTTCATTGACGTTTGTGGGGTCTTAAAGTCTCCTACTATTATTGTATTATTGTCAATTTCTCCCTTTATGCCTGTTAGTACTTGTTTTATATATCTAAGTGTTCCTATATTGAATAGATATACATAAATAAGCATAATATCCTCTTCTTGTATTGATCTCTTTATTTTTATATAATGTTTTTCTTTTTTTTAATGGATTTTGTTTTAAAGTCTATTTTGACTGATATGAATATTCCTACCCCACTTTCTTGTCATTTCCATTTGCATAAAGTATCTTTTCTCATCCCCTCAGTTTCAGTCTGTGTCTTTCACTCTGAAATGAGTCTCTTGTAGACAGCATGTTGTAGGTTTTTTTTAAAAATTATTTCCTTTTTATTTTTTTAATTTTTATTATTATTTATTTATTTCTTGGCTGCTTGGCATGTGAGATCTTACTTCTCCAACCACAGATTGAAGCCGTGTCCCCTGCATTGGAAGCGAGAAGTCTTAACCACTGGCCTGCCAGGGAAGGCCCAGTTATTTTTTTTTAATCCAATCTGTAACTCTATGTCTTTTGATGGGAAAGTTTTAGTCCATTGACGTTTAAAGTAATTATTGATAGGTATGTACTTATTGCCATTTTATTTCTTGTCTTCCAGTTGTTTTTATAGTTCTTTGTTTATTTTTTTATTGTTGTTTTTCCTTTTGTCATTTGATGATTTTCTTTTGTAGTATCCTTGAGTTACTTTCTGTTTGGTTTTTGGAATCTTTTACATGTTTTTGATTTGTGGTTACCATGGAGTTCAAGTATGTTGACCTATAACTATACCTACTTACTTTAAACTAACAGTCATTCAAGTTCAGACACATTCTATAAGATTTACTTTTGGGAGTTCCCTGGCAGTCCAGTGGTTAAGACTCTGTGCTTCCACTGCAGGGAGTGTGGGTTCAATCCCTGGTTGGGGAAATAGGATCCTGCATACCATGCTGCATGGCCAAAAAATAAAAGAAAATAAAAGAAAGATCTACTTTTTTATACATCCCTCCCTCACATTTTATGATTTTGATGTCCTATTTTACTTCTTCATGCTTATCCTTTTACTGTTTATTATAGTTATAATAGCTTTTATGATTGTTTTTATTATTCTTAAATCTCAGTACTGGTTTATTTAAATGATCTTCAACCCCTTTACATATTTGCCTTTCCTATTGTGATTTTCCCTTCCTTTAGATTCTTGCTTCTTTTCTATTTACAGAAGACCCTTCAATATTTCTTTTAGGGTAGGTTTACTATTGTTGAATTCTTTTAGTTTTTGCTCCTCTGAGAAATTTCTTTATCTCTTCCTATCCTAAATGACATTTTTGCTGGGTAGAGTATCCTAAACTGCAGTTTTTTTTCCCTTTCAGGACTTTTAATATATCATGCCACTCCCTTCTGGCCTGCAAAGTTTCTTCAGAGAAATCAGCTGATAGCCTTATGGAGGTTTCCTGGTGACTAACTCTTTGCTTTTCTCTTGCTTCCTCTAGAATCCTATCTTTGTCTTTAAATTTGCCACTTTAATTATGACATATCTTGGTGTGGGTCTGTTTGGGTTCACCTTGTTTTGGACCCTCTGTGTTTCCTGTACCTGGATATCTGTTTCCTTTAAATTTGGGAAGTTTTCCACCATAATTTCTTCAAATACATTTTGATCCCCTTGTTTCTCTCTTCTCCTTCTGGAACACATATTATGTGTAAGTTGGCATGCTTAATATTATCCTGTAGATATCATATGTTGCTTTCATTTCTTTTTTATTTGTCTTTCTGTCTGATCTGCTGATTGGGTATTTTCCATTAGTCTATCTTCCAGATCACTTTTTCATTTTTCTGTCATTTAGTCTGCTATTCATTTCTTCTACATTGGTTTTTATCTTGTCAATTGAATTGTCTATTTTTTATTTGTTCATCTTCATAGTTTCTAGTTCCTTGTTACAGTGATCTGCATTTCTATCAATAATCTTTCTTAATTCCTTTAGCATTTTTATTTTCTTCTTTTTGAACTTGGGGTCTGTTAGACTGGTGAGGTCTCTTGTTCTTTTAATTGGGAGTAGTTCCTCTGCTTTTTCATTTTGCTTAACTTACTCTGTCTCTCTGAATTTAGGAGAAACAGTTATCTACTGTGGTTGAAGAGGTGTTTTTAGGTTGGAGCCTCCCTTTGTAGACTCTGTGTGTTCAATATTTTGGGTGTGAAGGCTGGTTTTGTTCTGGGTGTCAGCCATGTCTTTCCTTGGAGTGTGCTGGCTTTTATCCCCTTGATATGGGGTGTGATTGATGTTATTGTATCTAGATCCTGTGCTAAATGTGAGGTGGAGATTACTCTTTGCTCCATGGGTGTCACTGCCTTGTTGGGGGTGGGGTCTGATCCCCATTTGCTGGAGTAGAAGCCCAGAGGGTCAGGTTTGATCAGGTTCCATTGCCCTTGAGTATGTGCCCTGACCAAAGGAGATTACTGAAGCAAGTGAGGCCAATGTGGTTACAGTGAAACTAAGCACCACCTGTGTATGCATCCCACGTTCCGTTCAGAAGCAGCCCAAGGTAACATACCTTTCTCTTTTGTGTTCATCCCAGATCTAGTGAAAGGCTATGATGTGGAGTAGGCTGGGGTTGGGGGTCAAGGCATTGTTGATATAGAAGTTTAAGTGGCTGTGCTATTGCCTGAGATCTGTGCAGCCTCTGTGGCAGACTTCTCCCATACCTGCCTGCCCCAGATCTAGCGCTAAGCTGTGGTGTGGAGTGGGCAGAGCCAGGGCATTCTCCCTGGGAAGTGAATCAGAGCATACTCTCACCCAGGACCTGTCTTCTGGAGATTCAGTGCTTAGCCACTGTGCATTTTTAGTGCTGGCTCCATCCAGATCACAGTCCAGGCCCTCTAGTCTATCTCTGTATACCTAGACTGAGTTCTCTCCCAGGGTCTGTCTAGCCAAGATTCAGTGCTTAACCACTGCACTTTCCTGTGGTGCCCCCTGGTGTGTGCACTGATAATGTCCACCCAGCTAGACCCACCACCCATGTGTGTGCACTGACAATGGTCTTCTTGGCTCTGCCCCGATCACAACTCAGGTGCCCTGGTCTGTCTCTGCACAGTTAGAACAAATCTTTGCCCTGATTTCATGACAGGCTATGGTGTGGAGTGAGTTTGCGCCTTCAGATTAGGAAGGATGTTGAGGTGGCAGCCGCCAGTGCAAGACTTTCTTTGCCCGAATTGTCAGCAAGCCAGCACACGTGCACTCCTTGCAAGTAGAGTCTAGGCTTCTCCAGCCCTTCTTTCTCAGTTGATTTTCCAGCAGGCGAGGGTGTTTGTCTCATCCATGGTGTCCTGGTGGAGGACACCAGGACTGGGATGCTCAGATTGTGAGTCAACCAGCTCTCTCCAGAGGGAGGGTCTGCCTGTGTAGACCTTCTCTTCCTCACAGATCCATTCCTGGGGTGCAGGTTCCTGCTCAATGCCTTTTTCCCCTCATCCTACCCAGTTATGTGGAGATCTTTCTTGCAGCTTCAGTTGTATAGGAGATGTTCTGCCAGTTTCCAGTTAGTTTTCTGTGAGAATTCTTCCAGGTGTAGATATATTTTTGATGTGTTTGTGGGGGATGTGAACTCCACATCCTCCTACTACACCATCTTTTTTTTTTTTTTTTAAATTTATTTTTGGCTGTGTCAGGTCTTAGTTGTGGCATGTGGGCTCTTCATTGTGGTGCACAGGCTCCTCGTTGCAGTGCACAGGCTTCTATCTGGTTGTGGCATGCAGGTTTTCTCTTCTCTAGTTGTGGCATGCAGGCTCCAGTGCACGTGGCCTCTGTAGTTGTGGTGCACAGATTCCAGAGCATGTGGGCTCTGTATTTTGCAGCACACAGGCTCTAGTTGAGGCGCATGAGTTCAGTAGTTGCGGCACGTGGGCTTAGTTGCCACATGGCATGTGGGATCTTAGCTCCTGACCAGGGATCGAACCTGCGTCCTCTGCATTGTAAGGTGGATTCTTTGCCACTGTACCACCAGGGAAGTCCCCAACACCACCATTTTGATCCTCCTCTCCTCCATTTTCTTCGTTTTTAAACATATTATTTTATATTGCAGTAGAGTTGATTAATAATGTTGTTAGTTTCAGGTGTACAGCAAAGTAATTATACATATGCATGTGTCTATTTTTTTTCAAATTCTTTCCCATTTAGGTTGTTACATAATGTTGAGCAGAGTTCCCTTTGCTATACAGTAGCTCCTTGTTGCTTATCCATTTTAAATATAACAGTGTGTATATGTCAATCCCAAACTTCCTAACTAATCCTCCCCCACCCCCACCCTTTTCCTCTGGTAACCATAAGTTCATTCTCTAAGTCTGTGAGCCTGTTTCTGTTTTGTAAATAACTTTATTTGTATCTTTTTTTTAGATTCCACATATAAATGATATCATATTATATTTCTCTTTCTCTGTCTGACATACTTCACTCAGTATGACAATCTGTACATCCACCCATGTTGCTGCAAATGGCATTATTTCATTCATTTTAATGGCCGAGTAATATTCCATTGTACATATGTACCACATCACCACATCATCTTAATCCATTCCTCTGTCAATGGACATTTAGTTGATACATTGCTACATTGTCTTGGCTATTGTAAACAGTGCTGCAATGGATATTGGGGTGCATGTATCTTTTCGAATTATGGTTTTCTCCGGATACATGCCCAGGAGTGGGATTGCTGGATCATATGGTAGCTCTATTTTTAGTTTTTAAGGAACTTCCATACTGTTCTCCACAGTGGCTGGACCAATTGACATACCCACCAACAGTGTAGGAGGGTTCCCTTTTCTCCACACCCTCTCCAGCATTTATTGTTTGTAGATTTTCAGATGATGCCCATTCTAACTGGTGTGAGGTGATACCTCATTGTAGTTTTGATTTGCATTTCTCTAATAATTACTAATGTTGAGCATCTTTTCATGTGCCTCTTGTCCATCTGTATGTCTTCTTTGGAGAAATGTCTATTTAGATCTTCTGCCCATTTTTGGATTGGGTTGTTTTTTTAATATTGAGCTGCATGAGCTGATTATATATTTTAGAGTTTAATCCTTTGTCCATTGATTCGTTTGCAAATATTTTCTCCCATTCTTCATCTTGTTTATGGTTTCCTTTGCTGTGAAAAAGCTTTTAAGTTTCATAAGGTCCAATTTGTTTATTTTGTTTTTATTTCCATTACTCTAGGAGGTGGGGCAAAAATGATCTTGCTGTGATTTATGTCAAAGAGTGTTCTTCCCATGTTTTCCTCTAAGAGTTTTATATTGTCTGGTCTTACATTTAGGTCTTTAATCCATTTTAAGTTTATTTTTGTGTACGGTGTTAGAGAGTGTTCTAATTTCATTCTTTTACATATAGCTGTCCAGTTTTCCAGCACCACTCATTGAACAGGCTGTCTTTCCTCCATTGTATATTTTTGCCTCCTTTATCAAAGATAAAGTGACCACATGTGAGTGGGTTTACCTCTGGGCTTTCTATGCTGTTCCATTGATCTTTATTTCTGTTTTTGTGCCAGTACCATACTCTCTTGATTACTGTGGCTTTGTAGGATAGTCTGAAGTCAGGGAGCTTGATTCCTCCAGCTCCGTTTTTTTCCCTCAAGATTCCTTTGACTATTTGAGGTCTTTTGTGTCTCCATACAAACTTTAAGATTTTCTGTTCTAGTTCTGTAAAAAATGCCTTTGGTAATTTTTAGGGATTGCATTGAATCTGCAGATTGCTTTGGGTAGTATAGTCATTTTCACGGTATTGATTCTTCCAATCCAAGAGCATGGTATATCTCTCCATCTGTTTCTGTCATCTGTGATTTCTTTCATCAGTATCTTCTAGCTTTCTGAGTACAGGTTTTTTACCTCCTTAAGTAAGTTTATCCCTAGGTATTTTATTTTTTTTGCAATGATGAATGGACTTGTTTCCTTAATTTCTCTTTCTGATCATTCATTGTTATTGTATAGGAATACAAGAGATTTCTGTGTATTAATTTTGTGTCCTGCAACTTTACCAGATTCATTGATTTTCTCTAGTAGTTTTCTGGTGGCATCTTTAGGATTATCTATGTATATTATCATGTCATCTGCAAACGGTGACAGTTTTACTCCTTATCCAATTTGTATTCCTTTTATTTCTTCTTCTTTTCTGACTGCAATGGCTAGGACTTCCAAAACTATGTTTAATAATAGTGGCAAGAGTGGGCACCCTTGTTTTGTCCCTGATCTTAGAGGAAATGCTTTCACCATTGAGAATGATGTTTGCTGTGGGTTTGTCATATATGGTCTTTATTATGTTGAGGTAGGTTTCCTCTATACCTACTTTCTGGAGACTTTCTGTCATAAATAGGTGTTGAATTTTGTCAAAAGGTTTTTTTGCATCTATTGAGACGATTATATGCTTTTTATTCTTCAGTTTGTTAATATGGTGTATCACATTGATTGATTTGTGTATGTTGAAGAATCCTTGCATTCCTGGGATAAATCCCACTTGATCATGAGGTATAACCCTTTTAATGTGTTGTTGGATTCTGTTTGCTAGTATTTTGTTGAGTATTTTTGCATCTATATTCATCAGTGATATTGGTCTGTAATTTTCTTTTTTTGTAGTACCTTTGTCTGGTTTTGGTATCAGGGTGATGGTGGCCTTGTAGAATGAATTTGGGGGTGTTCCTTCCTCTGCAATTTTTTGGAAGAGTTGGGAAGATTTGGTATTAGCTTTTCTCTAAATGATAGAATTCACCTGTGAAGCCATCTGGTTCTGGATTTCTGTTTGTTGGGACATTTTTAATCACAGTTTCAATTTCATTACTTGTGATTGGTCTGTTCATATTTTCTATTTCTTCCTGGTTCATTCTTGGAATGTTATATCTTTCAAAGAATTTGTCCATTTCTTCCAGGTTGTCCATTTTATTAGCATAGAGTTGCTTGTAGTAGTCTCTTAGGATGCTTTGTATTTCTGCAGTGTCTGTTGTAATTTCTCCTTTTTCATTTCTAATTTTATTGATTTGAGTCCTCTCCCTCTTTTTCTTGATGAGTCTGGCTAAAGAGTTATCAATTTTGTTTATCTTCTCAAAGAACCAGCTTTTAGTTTTATTGATCATTGCTACTGTTTTCTTTGTTTCTATTTCATTTTTTCTGCTCTAATCTTTATGATTTCTTTCTTTCTACTAACTTTGGGTTTTGTTTGGTCTTCTTTCTCTAGTTCCTTTAGGTGTAAGGTTAGATTTTTTATTTGAGATTTATCTTGTTTCTTGAGTTAGGGTTGTATTGCTATAAACTTCCCTCTTAGAACTGCTTTTGCTGCATCCCATAAGTTTTGGATCATCGTGTTTTTGTTGTCATTTGTCTCTAAGTATTTTTTGATTTCCTCTTTGATTTCTTCAGTGATCCCTTGGTTATTTAGTAATGTATTGTTTAGCCTCCATGTGTTTGTGTTTTTTACGTTTTTTTCCCTGTAACTGACTTCTAATCTCATAGCGTCGTGGTCAGAAAATATGCCTGATATGATTTCAATGTTCTTAAATTTACTGAGGCTCGATTTGTGACCCAAGGTATGATCTATCCTGGAGAATGTTCCATGTGCACTTGAAAAGAAAGTGTAATCTGCTGTTTTTGGAAGGAATGTCCTGTAAATATCAATTAAATCTGTCTGGTCTGTTGTGTCATTTAAAGCTTATGTTTCTTTATTAATTTTCTGTCTGGATGATCTGTCCACTGGTGTAAGTGAGGTGCTAAAAGTTCCCCACTAGTATTGTTTACTGTCAGTTTCCTCTTTTATAGCTGTTAGCACTTGCCTTATGTATTGTGGTACTCCTATGTTGGGTGCATATATATTTATTATTGTTATTTGTTCTTCTTGGACTGATCCCTTGATCATTATGTAGTGTCTTTCCTTGTCTTTTGTAACATTCTTTATTTTAAAGTCTCTTTTATCTGATATGAATATTGCTACTCCAGCTTTCTTTTGATTTCCATATTCATGGAATATCTTTTTCCATCCCCTCACTTTCAGTCTGTATGTGTCCCTACGTCTGAAGTGGGTGTCTTGTAGACAGCATATATATGGGTCTTGTATTTGTATCCATTCAGCGAGCCTGTGTCTTTCGGTTGGAGCATTTCATCCATTTACATTTAAGGTGATTATCAATATGTATGTTCCTGTTACCATTTTCTTAATTGTTTTAGGTTTGTTTTTGTAGGTCCTTTTTTCCTCTTGTGTTTCCCACTTAGAGAAGTTCCTTTAGCATTTTTCGTAGAGCTGGTTTGGTGGTGCTGAATTCTCTTAGCTTTTGCTTGTCCGTAAAACTTTTGATTTCTCCATTGAATGTGAATGAGATCCTTGCTAGGTAGAGAAATCTTGGTTGATAGGTTCTTCTCTTTCATCACTTAAAATATATCATGCCACTCCCTTCTAGCTTGTAGAGTTTCTGCTGAGAAATCAGCTGTTAACCTTATGGGAGTTCCCTTGTATGTTATTTGTCATTTTTCCCTTGTTGCTTTTAATAATTTTTCTTTGTCTTTAATTTTTGTCAATTTGATTACTGTGCGTCTCAGTGTGTTTCTCCTTGTGTTTATCCTGCCTGGAACTCTCTGAACTTCCTGGACTTGGGTGGCTATTTCCTTTCCCATGTTAGGGACGTTTTTGACTATAATCTCTTCAAATATTTTTTCGCATCCTTTCTCTCTCTCTTCTCCTTCTAGGACACCTATAATGCAAATGTTGGTGCGTTTAATGTTGTCCCAGAGGTCTCTTAGGCTGTATTCATTTCTTTTCATTCTTTTTTTCTTTATTCTGTTTCATGGCAGTGAATTATAGTATTCTGTCTTCCAGGTCACTTATCTGTTCTTCTGCCTCTGTTATTCTCCCATTGATTCCTTCTAGTGTATTTTTCATTTCAGTTATTGTATTGTTCACCTTTGTTTGTTTGTTCTTTAATTCTTCTAGGTCTTTGTTAAACTTTTTTTGCAGCTTCTCGATCATTGCCTCCATTCTTTTTCCTAGATCCTGGATAATCTTCACCATCATTATTCTGAATTCTTTTTCTGGAAGTTTGCCTATCTCCACTTCATTTAATTATTCTTCTGGGGTTTCATCTCGTTCCTTCATGTTGTACATAGTCCTCTGCCTTTTCGTTTTGTCTGTCTTTCTGTGAATGTGGTTTTCATTCCACAGGCTGCAGAATTGTAGTTCTTCTTGCTTCTGCTGTCTGCCCTTATAACGTTGTAGTATAGTGTGAAGTTGGGGAGCCTGATTCCTCCAGCTCCATTTTTATTTCTCAAATTGCTTTGGATATTTGGGGTTTTTTGTGTCTCCATACAAATTTTTAGATGTTTTGTTCTAATTCTGTTAAAAATGCTGTTGGCAATTTGATAGGGATTGCATTGAATCTGTAGATTGCCTTGGGTAGTATAGTCATTTTTACAATATTGATTCTTCCAATCTTTAAAGATATACTTTTAGTATATCTATTGTTCAATTTTTGTGCTGTAAATTGTATACCAATGGAGCAAGTGGTATGGAGTAATACAATATGGAAGAATTTAACTTAAATAAAGAAATCTACCCCAATTAATGTTTTTAAAGTATTTTATTGCTAATTCTTATTTAGGTTTTCTAAGTATTTTTTCTGGTTCACCATTTCCTCCTGAATCATTGCCCTCCTTTAAAGAACGTTTTCTTCACTCCAAATGCATTGGTTACTAATTTAAGTTGCAAACAATACAAATGGATCCTGGCTAACTTCTGAACAAAATAAGTTCATTGGAAAGATACCTGTACCAGAGAGAACTGAAGGAAAATACGAGTCAGGATTGGAAAACATGTAGGCATGTATCAAGAAAACTAAGCCGAAGTGATTTTATAGGAACATTCTGGTTAGAATGACCCAGTTGGCTCTAATATCAACAGGAATGTGATGCCACTTTTGAGTGATAAATAATTTTTCAACTCCCCTCACACCTTTCACTCACTCCCTCAGAGCTTAAGAATGCATCATTGTGTGTCATTTTGGCCTAGCCTAAATTGTGCATTAACGATTGGGCTATTAGGAACAATGGAGAACTATCTAGCACTTTGGATTTGTAGTTGAGGGAGGTTCTTGATTTTTTTTTTTTTTTTTTTTTTTTGCGGTACGCGGGCCTCTCACTGTTGTGGCCTCTCCCATTGTGGAGCACAGGCTCCAGATGCGCAGGCTCAGTGGCCATGCTCACGGGCCCAGCCACTCCGCAGCATGCGGAATCCTCCCAGACTGGGGCACGAACCCACGTCCCCTGCATCGACAGGCAGACTCTCAACCACTGCCCCACCAGGGAAACCCAGATTCTTGATTTTTATGAGACTTACAAAGTTAGGAATTTCCACAAAATTTGGAAGAATATTTGGATTGTGATTACCCAAAGATTGATAAATGGCCATTATATTGAAAAAATTTAACATGAGTGAGTTTTAAAGAAAATTTATGTGGCATAGGGGAATACTTAAAATATATCATTTGTCAAAATTTTAGTATGGGAAACATTTTTTCTAGTACAATCAAAATTTTATTTAGAATGATACATGTAATAGAAAGGGACATGAAAGTGCAACATTAATGATGATATACCATTTTAGAGCTTGGTTATGTGATTAGAAGTAATTTGTACTCTCTTCTGAATCTTTCAGTTATTGTTAACAGATACTACTATAGATAAGTATCTATTTAATACAAGGAATTCAATTATTATAAAAATAGTTAAGTGTTTAGAGGCATAGAGTCTATGATAATTGTCTGGAATGACCCACTCAGAAAAATACTGTCTACAGTTAGGAAGCTAGTGAGTCAGAAAGTTACCATCCAAAATATTATCTCTAGTGTTTTATACCTCCTTTGCCATAATCTGTAGATTAGGAGGCTGTGGCAATTGTTGGCTCTAGGAATATGTTGCCTATCATAGCTGTGATAGTATTAGCGAATTTGCTAGATTCATACCTGCAGAAAAATTATTACTGCCACCTTTATTTCAACTTCTCCTTATATAATAGTGCCTTAACCAGGGTTTTCTATATCAGTTTGCTAGATATTATACATGTATTTTATGATCAATAAATGGTTGCTAATTATTTGTGATAATGATTATATTAAGCTTGAATATGGAAATAAATGCTAACTTTTCTAGATGTTTCATATTAAAGAGATTATCTCAATAAGTGGATGACATCCTGGATAAAGGAATAGCTGAGATTACTGTTTGCTTTATATATATGTTGAGAGTATTAAATACGTGGTTGTTTTCTGTCAGTCATCACTGAGAGATGGATCCAATGGCTCAATTAAGCAATATTCAGGATTTACATTATTTTGTGTTATAACTCGTGTACTTGTAGGTATCATGTTTAATTTTGAGAAACTTAAAAGATTAAATCTATAAATAAATAAACATGTATTCTAGAGGAAAAAATGCATGTTCAGTTTTAAAAATTTTGCACTACAACCATAACTATAAACTCCTAGCAGCATTGGTTCTTCATTATGGTCAAAATTCTATCCCAAAATATAGAATATTATATAATTGTTGGAGTAATTCCAGCAGTGAGATACAAATTAAGTAGTTTGTTAAGGAGTGCATTGCAACTTCGCAGCGTTTTTGTCATAATTTCACAATCAGCCATAATCTAGTAAGCTGCCTACTGGCCCAGGACAAATATGACAATAAAACTCTCAGGGGATTACAGAAATAGAAAAATATTCAAAGCAAGCTTTCAGCTGGTGTAACTTCTCATCAGGAATCATCTGATAATCATCTGGAGGCTGAGAAAAAGTACAGATCCTGTCATCTTTTTGTGAACTTCCATTATGAAGCTGACAGTGGAGGGGGGAAGGGTAAGAAGCAGGAATATGAATTACATCATGCCTTAAGGAAAGAAAGAGATGTAGCATTGGATTTACATGGCCTGGAGTGGTTCTCAAGTCTAAAAAGGAAGCCTTTCTTTGCAAAACCACTGTCTACTTATATTTTATTTTATTCTGCCATGATTTCCTTTGAGATGTTATATGGGTTATATGACTTAAAATGGAGCATATAGCTGAACGATTGCACGTACTGAATCTATATGACTTTGGCATCATTGATCATTGTTCATTTTTCTAAACATATAAACTGTTGGCAAGGTCCATGAACCAGTCACTAGAGGAAAGCTCACAGTGGCAATTTTAGAGTGAGGCCAATCCCTGTAGAGGAAATACCAAAGGAAATTTTCTTTACTAGAAGATACCAAAATTTACACTACTGGATCATGATAGGATGACATAGAAAACAATTGCCAGGGAAATTTTTAGAAACCCTTCATGACTATAAGGAACATAAAAAGAATGAATATGTAAAAGTCAAATTCTATAGGTCAAACATCTCTTGTTTATTTCCATTAACCTGAACTTAATGATCGAAAGACAAAACTGTTTTAAGTGCTCTAATGCTAATACAAATGATGGAGGAAAAGGTAATGCCAAGTTGTAACAACACAAATGAATACTATTCTTTTTACTAAAATCAAATTTTCTGGCCTGAGGTTCTTACAAAATAAACACTGTGAGTTACTATTCCTGAAACTGTGTCTATTGTACCATACTGATACCCAATATTATGAAGCTGAATCTAAAGATATATGGAGGAAGCAGAAATGGGGATAAGATACTTTCTACCTACAATGTCTACTCAGCATAGGGATCAGTGTTGTGGATTACAGAGGCCTATGGATAAGAGCTGAATATGGAGCCACTGCGGAGCATTATAAAAATAACATGGGAATTTCTCCTAGAGAAATTTTGTTCAAAAAAAAGAAATCCCATTTAATGATTCTACTGTGCTTCAGTTTAGGGAACTAATGGAAAAATATGGACTCTGGGGTCATAAAGTCAATTCATGATTACTTAATATTGATTTTACATCTTTGAATCTCAATTTCTACCCATATTATTTTTCATTGAAGATTCTATGAGCTAACACTTACAAATTTCTTCAGTTAATGTTCAGTAAATCTGATCTCCTTTCTTATTCAAAGAAACAAACCTACTCATTACTGTTATTTAGTTCATATCATAAAATTTGTACAAAAGAATGTAAGAGTGCTGAGTAAATGCTGAGTATTGTATTTCTGGATTGTATTAAAGAAAGTCCCCAAAGAATTGATCTTCCGACTGACTTATATTTTGGAAAAAGCAAACAAAAATCACTCCCCCAAACCCTGCTTCTTTTACTCCTGAGGTAGAATAAAAACAAACAAACAAACAAAAGATATTTGGTCTTTGCTCCTGGCACAGAGTTTCAAAAATTCTAAGTTTCCTGAGTGGTAAGACTGTCTTTGTTATTCTTAGGGGGTGACTCTCTAGGGAGTGCCAGCCAGCTTTAGGATGGGGGATGGTCTCCAGAAAATCTAACCACATGATTAGAGGGTTGAACCTTTCAGTACCACCCCTTCAGAACTCCAGGGAGGGGAGACTGAGTTCAGTCACTTGGCCAATGACTTAATCAATCATGCCTAGGTACTGAACCCTGAAGAAAAACTCAGAACCACAAGAATTGGTGAGCTTCCTGGATGCTGAACATATCTATGTACTGGGAGAGTGACTCACCCTGACTCCAGAGGGAAAGTAAATAGCCTGTCCCCCTCCCTCCCAATACCTTGACCTATTTCTCTCTTCCATTTGTTCTGTGTTGTATGCTTTGTAGTCAAACTGTAAATACAGTGCTTTCAGTGAGTTCTGTGGATCATTCTAACATTTCAAACTTGAACAGGGGTCATGGGAACCCTGGAATTTGTAGCTAAGTCAGGCAGAGATATGGGTAGGCTTGAGGACCCCACTTATGGCTGGAAGTCTTGTTGGGAGGCACTGGGACTCTCAACTTGTGGGATCTGACACTAAATCTGTATAGTGTCAGAATTTAAGAACTTTGCCTTCAACTTGTGTGATCTGATACTAACTTGGGTAGTTCATGTCAGAATTGAATTAAGTTGTAGGACATAAAGTTTTTGTCAGAAAATTGGTATTGGAACATAATTCCTGTGCTATGTAAGTTGTCTGTATTTTTGCGATCATATACTAACTTCACTTACTAACTTCTATGAGTTTTGTATTATTCATTGAAAGCTTTAACTCCTCTTTTTGCTCATATTCTTTGTCATAACATCAGTATCCTGTTATCACCTTTGGATGACTTCTATGTATAAGTGTATGATCTGTCCTGAGACCTTGATTCTCAGTTTTTTAATGTTCTCATTTCTATATCTATCTCAGCTACCCATTCCTATTAATTACCCATACCTCTTAATACTTTCATAATTGAAAATCGAATCAAATATTTAAATGTCCAATAATCTCACCAAAACCATATAAATCCTTTATTGTACTTAGTTATGTAACCATCCTTCAATCTCATGCAAAGCTCCAAGCCATTGAATAGTATCAACTTCTCTGCACTTATCAGCCTTTTTATTTCTCCTAGTTATGTAGCTGAGGATTATGCGTCAACATTAAAATATTTTCCTATAAATATATTCACCCATCCAGCTACAGTGTTATTCCAACATATTCTTGTTACAAACTGCAGCCTTGGATAAATAAATTTATGGAAATTTTATCCATTCTGTAGCTCAGCATTGATGGAGAAAAATCATACAACTGGGTATGTCAGCTCATGACATAAATTCATGCTTATAAATTACAAATTCATGATTGCCATTCCTTTTTGGGGGCACTAATACTGCCCAGTAATATAATTACAACTCACTACCTAAGATCCTTCCCTCCCCCTACCCTGCATCACCCTCTGGTCTGACTATTTCCTGTCTGCTACACTACATTATCTTCTAATGGTCCTTTTCTTTCCTTCCCAAACATAATCAAGATAGAATTGCCTCATGCTGTATTGAGTCAACCAAAGCCTTACTATTCACAAATGTGCAAACCTATTTTCTATTTGCATCCATCTTTTCCTTCTTTCTGTTACAAAAAGAATGTTTTCCTTTCTAGCAAAGGGCAAACTTTATACCTGTATTATGAATTGCATCCCCTCTTACCTTAAAGACATTTCCCCTTTATTCTCACAGTCTTCTGAGTATTGTCATCGAATTTTTTAAGCATCATTGGGGTTAATAGCCAAACTTTACCCAGTAACTCCTATTTTAATAGCAAACAAACTTAAGACAACAAGAACAATAAAAACATGTGTCTGAATTTCATTGAGATCTTTGATATGTTTTCAGAATACTCATTGCATCAATGTTTCAATTTTCTTCTAATCTTCAAGCTTATCAAAAGTTTTCTACAACCCACTGACTCCACAATTCACTTCCAGCCAACTTTCCAAACTGTACCCTTGGTTACCATTCTTCTCAATCTACGTATTCAGACCTCTAACTCTGTTAGGCAAGTATGTCTTTTTAACTTTAATCTTATTTAAATATTAATAGTGTTTAAATTAATTTAAAAATGTGTTGTTTTGAAATATTCTATCTCTTGGCTTTCCTGGTATTGTATTTGCCTAATCTCACTAACAATTTTTATCTCACTAACTAATTTTTCAATATCTTTTTCAGTATAATTCTGTTCTACTCTAATATAGATTTTTTTTTTCAGGATACATCCTAGGCTGTTTTCTCTTGTGGGCTCAATCTCCCAATCAATTCAACAGCATATATTTACATGCTAATAACTCTTAAGTATATATCACATAGACCTTGCTTCTGAGCTCTAGACAAACATTCCTGTGAGAGTTATCTATCTGTTCTGTGTCTACTTAGATTCTGTATTTGTCTATTTGGCACCCATTCATCACAGCACCAGTTATATTAACTATATTTTCTTTTCTGTATTCTTGATGCTATAGCACTTGGGTGCCTTACAGACCAGGGGAGAGGCTGCCTCTCCCAGGGCTAGCTAATTCTTAATGATAATAACAGCTTGCCTCTGAGCACGCCTTTTATATATAAAGCAACCAATCTCGGTCACCCCAATCACCTCCTTATCTAACTCTCCCACACCCAGCCAATATTAACCCTGCCCTAAATCATCCCAGGGACAGGTACCAGGCAACTGGAGAGCATTCCTATACCTCAAAGTCTGCTGTAACTATTCAAAGCAGCCAATCTTAAACTGTTTACTCTCTCCTAACTTGCCAAGAAAACCCCAACAAAACCTCTAGCCTAGGCTTTCTCTTTAACTTCTGCTTCTGCCCTGACCAAAATCTGGTGCTTTCTCATGTGGCTCTTCATGGCACAGTGAGCCCTTATGTCTCGGGAAATGTAAGTAATGATCTTCCTTCTCTGGCGTGAGCCTCTCCTTGTCATCACTTGGTCGCCTCCATAGATTAAAATTCTGTGGGTACATTTAGGTTTCTTCCATGTCTTGGCTATTGTAAACAGCGCTGCAGTGACATTGGGATACACTTGTAACTGAAGAGTAAATGCTATTCATATAAGATTAAAGTGATATTTCATGCTCGTAAACATTGGTCTTTTTAATGAAAAGGGTTTGGAATTTTTTCATCTTTTTTTTTTTTTTAATATTCCCTATGTTGTACAGTAAGGTTTGGAAATTTTAATTCAATGTCTAGATTTCTTTGGGCATATTGATAAACAATGTGGGGCTCCATTGTACAACTACAATGTCAGTTGTAGTCTCTGTTGTGCATTGACAGGTTAAATGAATAAAGAAGATGTGGTACGTACATACAATGGAATATTACTCAGCCCTTCAAAAGAATGAAATAGTGACATTTGCAGCAACATGGATGGACCTGGAGATTATCATACTAAGTGAAGTAAGTCAGACAGAGAAAGACAAATATCATATGATATTGCTTATATGCAGAATCTTTAAAAATGATACAAGTGAACCTATTTACAGAACAGAAACAGACTCACAGAGTTAGAGAATGAATTTATGGTTACTGGGGGGATGGTTGGGGGGAGGAATAGTTAGGGAGTTTGGGATTGACATGTACACACTGCTATATTTAAAATGGATAAGCAACAAGGACCTACTGTATAGCACAGGGAATGCTGCTCAATATTCTGTAATAACCTAAATGGGAAACGATTTTGAAAAAGAATAGATACATGTGTATGTATAGCTGAATCACTTTGCTCTACACCTGAAACTAAACAACATTGTTATCACTTTGCTCTACACCTGAAACTAAACAGCATTGTTACACAACTATGCTCCAATATAAAATTTAAAAAAAAAATTAATGTAAAAAGAAAAAATTCTGTGGGTACAAATGAGACACAGCTACCAAATTATCCAATATAGAAATTTGAGCATTTGTTATATTCTTTTTAAGTCTTCTCTGCTTAAACTTTCTCCGTGCCCACTACAACTAACTCATAATAGGAACCAAATTCTTGATGTTTTTGTCATTGTCCCTTTCTAATCCATTCTTCAAACTGAAAGCAGAATAATATCTTTAAAACCAAAAAGATCACAATGTGTTAAAATCTTTCAATAATTCTCTATATCCTCAAAGATAATGTCCATACTCCTAAACGAAGCAGACAAGAACTTCTATTACCTGGATTTTTTACTTCTCTGCCTCACCACTGGCCAGGCCCCTATTTTTACCCTCACAGCCATACTGGATATCATGCAATGTTCTGGAAACACTGTGTTCTTTTCACATTCAATCCTTTTACACATGCTTATCCTCACTTTGGAATAATCTGCCTCCACTCACTCACCGTGGAATATTCTGCCCTGAGACCTCAGAAGGCTTTCCTGACCCCTTACAGTGTTGGCTGGTCTTACAATTCCTTATAATGACCTCTGTGTTCACACTTAGGTTTCTTTATTGAATAACCTCTTTACTTTTCTGTATCTTCTATTAGGCAATAGGTGTCTTGTGGTCAGGCACTGTGTCTTAACCTTGAACGCCAGTGGCTCCCTAACACAGTGCTTGGCATGTACTTGGCATTCCAAAATATTCCAGAAAATTAATGAATTTGAGATTCACTCCTTGAAATTGAACGTTTATGTAAACAACACTTTTCTACAGAAATACATTTTGTTCCTTTTTATTAAAATGTTGTCATGTCTCTAAGAAGAAATCAGCCCAGTTTTGTTTACTAAGTGTGGGTGGAATAGGGGTAGTTGTGGCAAATAATGATAAGATTTTTTCCGTCATTATTTGCTAAAAGCTAATAGAATCCCAGTACAATCTGCATTTTCTAAGGATACTTTCTGCGTGAGGGACCCATTAATAATCAACAGCATTGTTAAGGATTAAAAGAAATTATCTGTGAAAGGATTTAGTTAGCAACTCAGTTCTGATTAAGCATAACAAACGTTACATTTGTTTACCTATGAATAGTTGCCTCTTAACTGATCTGCCATACTTTCTATCCTTGACTGCTACTTACTCCTCCTCTTGTCAAATTTTTGAGGGAGAAGGCTCAGGTTGTATTTAATTAGTCCAAGAGGCTCATTTATTGTACTTTGAATGTGCCGACAGTTGATTCTTTTAAGCTTAGGTTAACTTTCTGCAAATAATTCATTTTAAAACAAAGAATGAGTGTTTTAAAAGCCATTGTCAAAAGTTTAAATTTCAAACAAAATGGAGATTTGTTTTCACCTGTAATGTCTAGATTGTTTAACATGAGAATCTATATCAAAATTAGGAATTATCCATGCTGGTAATACTTGAAGTACATGAAAGCCTGCATTCTTTTCAAAAGTATTTTGTAAATTCTAAACTCGGAGGTAGGCAGTGAGGATGCTATTTTTCACATCCCCAAAGTTCACAGTCTTCTGTAAAAGAAAATTTAAAACACAGCATAGTGATACCATTGTAGTAATAAGTACAGGGGCTTTCCTATCACAAGGGAAGGACTAAAACAATGGAGGTTTTATTGATGTATTAAATATTGGTCGTTACCCCTTATTTATGGAATATTTTCTCAGCTGTTTGCAGAGTCTGAGACAGGGAAGTTTCCTAAACATTGTAATCAGTGCCAGCTTCTCTTCTCCCCTCCACAGTCCCCTCAGTTCTTTGTTCTCACTAGGCACCGGCTTGAGAAATCATTTTAGTTTCTGCAGAAGTCAGTTGGCTTTACTGGCATGAGTAAAAAAAGTTGTCAACCCCAATACCATCTTTTTAAATATTTTTATTGGAGTATAGTTGATTTCCAATGTTGTGTTAGTTTCAGGTGTACAGCAAAGTGATTCAGTTATACATGTACATATATTCATTCTTTTTTTTTTTTTTTTTTTTTTTTTTGCAGTACGCGGGCCTCTCACTGTTGTGGCCTCTCCCGTTGCGGGTATTCATTCTTTTTCAGATTCTTTCCTCATACAGGTTATCACAGAATATGGAGTAGAATTCCCTGTACTGTACAGTAGATCCTTGTTGGTTATCTATCTTATATATACTGGTGTGTCTATGCTAATCCCAAGCTCCTGATTTATCCCTCTAACCCACGTTTCCCCTTTGGTCATCATAAATTTGTTTTTGATATCTGTAAGTCCGTATCTATTTTGTAAATAAGTTCATTTGTATAATTTTAAATTATATTCCATATATGAGTGACAATATGATATTTGTCTTTCTCTGACTTACTTCACTTAGTATAATAATCTTAAGGTCCACCGATGTTGCTACAAATGGCATTATTTCATTCTTAATTAAAAAAATATTTTTTAGTCATAGTTTTTCATTTGCTTAATGTTTTTTTTAACATCTTTATTGGAGTATAATAATTGCTTTACAATGGTGCGTTAGTTTCTGCTGTATAACAAAGTGAATCAGCTATACATATACATGCATCCCCATATATCCTCCCTCTTGTGTCTCCCTCACATCCTCCCTATCCCACTCCTTGAGGTGGACAAAAAGCACTGAGCTGATCTCCCTGTGTTATGCAGCTGCTTCCCACTAGCTATCTATTTTAGATTCGGTAGTGTATATATGTCCATGCCACTATCTCACTTCGTCCCAGCTTCCCCTTGCCATCCCCATGCCCTCAAGTCCATTCTCTATGTCTGCATCTTTATTCCTGTCCTGACCCTAGGCTCTTCAGGACCTTTTTTTTACATTCCATATATATGTGTTAGCATATGGTATTTGTTTTTCTATTTCTGACTTACTTCAACCTGTATGACAGTCTCTAGGTCCATCCACCTCACTACAAATAACTCAATTTTGTTTCTTTTTATGGCTGGTAATATTCCATTGTATATATGTGCCAAATCTTCTTTACCCATTCATCTATCAATGGACACTTAGGTTGCTTCCATGTCCTGGCTAATGAAAATAGAGCTGCAATGAACATTGTGGTACATGACTCTTTTTGAATTATGGTTTTCTCAGGGTATATGCCCAGTAGTGGGACTGCTGTGTGGTATGGTAGTTCTATTTTTAGTTTCTTGATGAACCTCCATAATGTTCTCCATAGTGGCTGTATCAATTTACATTCACATCAACAGTACAAGAGGGTTCTTTTTTCTCCACACCCTCTCCAGCATTGATTGTTTCTAGATTTTTTGATGATGGCCATTCTGACCGGTGTGAGGTGGTACCTCATAGTAGTTTTGATTTGCATTTCTCTAATGATTAGTGATGTGGAGCATCCTCTCATGTGTTTGTTGGCACTCTGTATATCTTCTTTAGAGAAATGTCTACTAAGGCCTTCTGCCCATTTTTGGATTGGGTTATTTGTTTTTTTGATATTGAGTGGCATGAGCTGCTTCTATATTTTGGAGATTAATCCTTTGTCAGTTGCTATGTTTGCAAATATTTTCTACTGTGAGAGTTTTCTTTTCATCTTGTTTATGGTTTCCTTTGCTGTGCAAAAGCTTTTGAGTTTCATTAGGTCCCATTTGTTTATTTTTGTTTCCATTTTTCTAGGAGGTGGCTGAAAAAGGATCTTGCTGTGATTTATATCATGGGGTGTTCTGCCAATGTTTTCCTCTAAGAGTTTTCTGGTGTCTTGCCTTACATTTAGGTCTTTAATCCATTTTGAGTTTATTTTTATGTATGTTGTTAGGGAGTGTTCTAATTTCATTCTTTTACATATAGCTGTCCAGTTTTCCCAGCACCACTTACTGAAGAGGCTGTCTTTTCTCCATTGTATATTCTTGCCTCCTTTATCAAAGATAAGGTGACCATATGTGCGTGGGTTTATCTCTGGGCTTTCTATCCTGTTCCATTGATCTATATTTCTGTTTTTGTGCTGGTACCGTACTGCATTGATTAGCTCTAGTAGTTTTCTGGTAGAATCTTTAGGATACTCTATGTATAGTACCATGTCATCCACAAACAGTGACAGCTTTACTTCTTCTTTTCTGATTTGGAGACCTAGGGACACATACAGAGTGAAAATGGGGGACGGAAAAAGATATTTCATGCAAACGGAAATCAAAAGCAAGCTGGAGTAGCAATTCTCATATCAAACGAAACTGACTTTAAAATAAAGACTAGCACAAGAGACAAAGGACACTACATAATGATCAAGGGATCAATCCAAGAAAAAGATATAATAATTGTAAATATTTATGCATCCAACATAGGAGCACCTCAATACATAAGCCAAACACAAACAGCCATAAAAGGGGAAATCGACAGTAACATAATCATAGTAGGGGACTTTAACACCCCACTTTCACCAATGGACAGATCATCCAAAATGAAAATAAGGAAACAGAAGCTTTAAATGATACATTAAACAAGATGCACTTAATTGATATTTATATGTATATGTAAATATATTTATATTATATTTATAGGACATTCCATCCAAAAACAACAGAATACACCTTCTTCTCAAGTGCTTGTGGTACATTCTCCAGGATAGATCATATCTTGGGTCACAAATCAAGCCTTGGTAAATTTAAGAAAATTGAAATCATATCAAATATCTTTTCCGACCACAATGCTATAAGACTAGATATCAATTACAGGAAAAAATCTGTAAAAAATACAAACACATGGAGGCTAAACAATACACTACTAAATAACCAAGAGGTCACTGAAGAAATCAAAGAAATCAAAGAGGAAATAAAAAAAAAATACCTAGAAACAAATGACAATGAAAACACGAAGACCCAAAACTTATGGGATGCAGCAAAAACCTATGGATTACTTCCCAAGAGGGAAGCAATACAATTGTATAGCAATAAAATCCTACCTCAGGAAACAAGAAACATCTCAAATAAACAGCCTAAACTTACATGTAAAGCAATTAGAGAAATAACAAAACATCCCCAAAGTTAGAAGGAAAGAAATCATAAAGATCAGATCAGAAATAAATGAAAAAGAAAGGAAGGAAACAATAGCAAAGATCAATAAAACTAAAAGCTGATTCTTTGAGAAGATAAACAAAATTGATAAACCATTAGCCACACACATCAAGAAAAAAAGGGAGAAGACTCAGTAGAATTAGAAATGAAAAAGGAGAAGTAACAAGTGACACTGCAGAAATACAAAGGATCATGAGAAATACAAGCAACTATATGCCAATAACAACTATATGCCAATAAAATGGACAGCCTGGAAGAAATGGACAAATTCTTAGAAAAGCACAACCTTCGGAGACTGAACCAGGAAGAAATAGAAAATATAAAGAGACAAATCACAAGCATTGAAATGGAGACTGTGATTAAAAATCTTCCAACAAACGTAAGCCCAGGACCAGCTGGCTTCACAGGTGAATTCTATCAAACATTTAGAGAAGAGCTAACACGTATCCTTTTCAAACACTGCCAAAATACAGCAAAGGGAGAAACACGCCCAAACTCATTCTATGAGGCCACCATCACCCTGATACTAAAACCAGACAAAGATGTCACAAAGAAAGAAAACTACAGGCCAATATCACTGATGAATATAGGTGCAAAAATCCTCAACAAAATACTAGCAGACAGAATCCAACAGCACATTTAAAGGATCATACACCATGTTCAAGTGGGGTTTATTCCATGAATGAAAGGATTCTTCAATATACACAAATCAATGTGATACACAACAAATTGCAGGAGAAAAACCATATGATCATCTTAATAGATGCAGAAAAAGCTTTCGACATATTTCAACATTTACGATAAAAAACCTCCAGAAGTAGGCATAGAGGGAACTTACCTCAACATAATGGCCATATATGACAAACCCACAGCCAACATCGTTCTCAATGGTGAAAAACTGAAACCATTTCCTCTAAGATCAGGAAGAAGACAAGGTTGTCCACTCTCACCACTATTATTCAACATAGTTTTGGAAGTTTTAGCCACAGCAATCAGAGTAGAAAAAGAAACAAAATATTTTTAAAAGAGATTTATTAATAGTCCCATTTTTTAGAATATCACAGCCTAAATAGCAAAATTGAAGCATTTATTCATATTAAAGTGTAATGTGAAATGTTTTACTTTAAATAATGCATTTCTAAAACTGGATTTTACTCTACTGGTGGTATTTACTAAAGTCCTTGTATGTCAGCCTTTTCTTAAACAGTAGGCTTTAGAAGCAATGTGCTGTAAAGATTTCATTATTTACGATTTTCCAAATGAAGAATGGTGCTGAATACTTTAATTCACATATAAACATCATAATGTGCCTATTTGTTTAAAAGACCAGTTAACTTGTTTATACGTTTTTTCTCTACTAACATAGACTGTCAAGACACAGATGAGTTGATGAACAAAGATTGGAGGACACAGAGCTTCACTTAAAGTGCTTTAATTACCCTTGCAATGCTCTCTAGGGTCAATTAATTTAGAAAGGTGCCTAAATTGAGGAAGGTGCATTAGCAGTCCTAGCTATAAATTCAACAATACAGTATGTCTTTGCCCATTTTTAAAATGTGCATAATAGACTATTTCTAGAACGTCGCTTTTACTCTGCTCAACTAAGATGCTATCTTTTTTGGTCACACACACAAGTGTGTGTGTCACACACCCTTATAGGGATTTTTTACCCTATAAATATCATGTACCTATAGAATTTGATGGGTGATAATTGCATAATAGTAAGGGAATTTAAAGTCTTCAGGCACGTTTTTTTTCAAATAAAACAATGGATAAGTTTTGCTCTGTTATAGAATTGAGTATACTGTTTCATATTATATCTGAAATATTATGGCATTATAAGATTTTTTAATCACGCTACCCTTGGTTTTTAGAATTATGATTCATTAACAAATCATTTTTATCTGCAAATATGAAGCCTTAGTATCAGCAATAACAACACTTTTATTAAATTTTATTTTATTTTGATTTCTAAATTCTTAGTCAAAATGTTTTAATTTTTCCCTTAGACACATATATTGAGTTTTAATGCTGGTTTTTAGTTTTCTGAATTTAATAACCTTTTCTTTCATTTTTATATTAAACAAAAAATAATGCAGCAAATACTTTCTCACAATAACTAAACTGACAAATTAGTTGAGCCTATGTGTGTGAACATTCACATTTTTCTCTTTTATTTGATGGCCTAGGGGAGAATGGAATGAATTATCTCTAAAGATGCAGACAAGATCTATTTGATACATTTTTACTTAGTAGACTGCCTCATAGGAAGATACCAGTAATATTCAATGAAATCAGAATTCTTTGTGGTTAGAAGATAACACTGTATTTTTTTGAGTTAAGAGAAGAATGCCTGTAGAATATTTTCCAGAATAACTTAAATAATTATTTTATTCCTGTTATGTGTGGAATTGTGTACCCCTCCCTGAAATTCATATTTTTAAAACCTACCTCCCGGGCTTCCCTGGTGGCGCAGTGGTTGAGACTCCGCCTGCCGATGCAGGGGACACGGGTTCATGCCCCAGTCCAGGAAGATCCCATGCCACGGAGCGGCTGGCCCCGTGAGCCATGGCTGCTGAGCCTGCACGTCCAGAGCCTGTGCTCCGCAACGGGAGAGGCCACAACGGTGAGAGGCCCGCGTACCGCAAAAAACAAACAAACAAACAAACAAACAAAACCTAACTCCCAGTACCTCAAAATGTGACCTTATTTGGAAGTATGATCTTTAGGTTAAAATGATGTCATTAGGGTGAGCCCTAATCCAATATGACAGGTGCATTTATAGAAAGGGGAAATTTAGAGACATGCACACACATGAGGAGTTTGCCGTCTGAAGAGACACAAAGAGAAGATGACCATCTACAAGCCAAAGAGAGAGGCCTGGAGCAGATCCTTCCCCCACAGCCCTCAGAAAGAACCAATCTTGCTGACTTCTTGCCTCCAGAACAGTGTGAGACAATTAATTTCTGCTGTTTAAGCAATCCAGTGTGTGGTAGTTTGTTATGGCAGCTCTAGAAAACAAATACCACCTCTGCAATACATATATGTTTTAAAAAATGAAAGTGATTGCTTTGAGGGAGTGGTAATGAACAAAATCATCCTTCCATATCCTATCTGGACTTTGGGTCCAAAAGGCTAGCAAAAGTAAAACTCATTTAAGAAGTTTTATGTAACAATATTTTCTTTTAAAATCGCATGAAATAGATCACTTTGAAAATGTAAATCAGGAGCATAATTTCCAAAATTAATTTTTAAATCAATTATTATGTTTCTTTTAGAAACCAAACACTTGAAGAGTGGAAATACATGCCTGCTTTCTCTAAATTCTCAAAAGGATCATTTCAGAAGGCATATGGTGAGTTAGCCTGACCCATGTATGTCAGCTATTTATTTTCACAACTTGTAGAGAAAGCAGGGCTATTTTAGTAGCAGAAGTTACCAGAAAGTTATTTTCATAACCTTTTCCCCAGCATTATGCATGCTAGAATGAATTAAGAAATCCTACTTTAATCAGATATTTGACACCAGTAAAATGAAACCCATTATATAAAATATTTAATGTTAAGAATAAAATAAAAAATTTTTTAAAAAGAATAAAATATGCATTGATAATTTTGTATTGTACAGTGTAAAATTAGACAAATTTTAAAATATGCATTGATAATTTTGTATTGTACAGTGTAAAATTAGACAAATTTTATTTTTATCAGCGCTTTTCTTAAGTTAATGCAAAACTCCATCCATTATATACAGTCAATATATTTCACATTTAGTATTACTTGGGAAATGCCAGTAGAGATGAAGAGGAAAAATTTAGTTGAGCATTTAATAGTCTATGGTGACTTATAGATAAATATTACATCTGTCCTGGTATTTTTTCCAGTTAACCTTTTAGGGCTGACTGTGGGAATGGAGAGACAGCAGTATTTGAGAATGATAGGCTCTCATGCACCTGTTTCTCATCTATGGCAAGTAACAAATCTGTCAGTTACTTTCCAAATTAAAGAGACAAACTGTGACCCAGACTAAATTGGTAGCATGTTCAAAGTATCAGATTCAGTGAATCTAGTACTTTTGTGTTCCTTTATGAAACATTTTAAGACTCATGCTTAAATCATCTATATTTAAAACACCAATTTAAAGTTATTAAAGTTATTTATTGTGAAGCTTATACTCTACTAAACTTTTAAAATTATACATTTATGGCAGAGATCAAGATGGCAAAGTAAGAGGATGTAGAGCTCACCTTTCCCAATGAATATATCAAAAATACATCTACATATGGAAAAGTTCTCACTGAAAACTAACTGGAAACTGGCAAAAGACTCCTGTACAACCAAAGCTGTAAGAAAGATGCACATGTAATCAGGTAGGAAGGGAAGAAAAGCAATCAGGTCAGGACCTGTGCTCCAGGGAGGGGACTCAGAGGAAAATGAAGATTGCACACTTGCCCTGGGGAGTGAGCAGATCGAGCCACACACCAGGTGTCCTAAATCCTGGGGTCCTCCACAGGGGAGACAAGCCCCTTGGCTGGTTGGAGAACCACTGGGACAGATAGAAAGGCTAGACAGGCCTAGACTCCATTCGTGAGGAGCATGTGCAGGCTGGCAAATCCCCAGGACAGGGCAGAGAGACATCTGCCCTAGTGGCTGCTGAGTTTCCCATGATTGCCTTGCCAAATACCCCAGTCCAAGCCAAGTGAACACGCTGGCCCTGCTCACTCCATGCCACAGCACAGCACTGGATTGGGGGCAGCCAAGGCCAAGGAAAAGACTTGACCTTGGGATTCAAGAGGCAGCCTGGTCCCAGGGCAAATCCTGAGTAGGGTGGTGGTGGCCACTGTTGGTGCTTACTCAAGTGGCACCCCAAAGCAGCCCGATTTCTGATGGTAGCCATTCTGCCACAGCTCACAACTCCCATACACACAGAAACAACACACAGGCCCTGACTTCCCAGGGGAGTGGTGCCACAAGAAGGTGGGGGACAGTGAGCAGCTGTGGGAGACAAAGTGTCTTGCCCCCGAGGCAGTGGGGAGAGGTCTGACCTGGCAGCTGCCACCCCAGCTTGCTGTGACTGCCTTGCTGTGCACCCCAGCTCAGTGTGACCTAGCCCAAGCCCTGCTCAAACCACACCACAGAATGGCAGTGGATCCGGGGCAGTTGCAACTGGAGCTAAGACTTAACTATGGATTGCATCTGAGCAGAGCTGCAGATGACTGCACAGGCAACACATCAGACCTCTGTATATGCACAGACCCCACTTACTTCAGCACTCCCCTCCTTTGGGACAAAGGTCCTGGTGTGGGGAAAGGGCAAAACACCCACTTAAAGGAAAAAGAGCTGGCCCAAGCCCAACTATCAGGGCGTCTACTCCAGCAGCTTAGAATCAGACCCTGCCCCTGACAGGTCTGGGAGGGCTACTGAGCAGAGAGAAACTCTCACCTAAAATCTGGTCCAGCTTTAGCTCCTCTATCTCCAGCCACATCCACTACAAAGGTGATAGCTGCCAGCACACCCTGAGGAAAGACGTGTCTTGTGTCCACATCAAATCCAGCCCTCTTACCAAAGGCATTGGGCATGTACAACCTGCACATGGATGCTCCCACATAAGAACCTCTCTTCAAGACCACAGTAGGTCACTGTTCCACCTAAATGCATAGAGGCAGAGAAAGTTAAGTAAAAGGAAAAGGAACTACTCTCAATTGAAAGAACAAAAGAAAACTCCTGAAAAGATAAATAATGAGATAGTGATAAAAACTTTACCCAGATAAAGAATTCAAAACATTGGTAATAAAACTGTTAACAGAATTAGGAAAAAGAATTGACTAGACAATGAACATGTTAACAAGGAACTAGAAAATATAAAAAAGACCTAATCAAAAATAAATAATTCAATAGCTGAAATAAAAAAAAAAACACTAGAAGGAATGAATAGCAGACTAAGTGATACAGAAGAATGCATAAGTGATCTGGAAGACAGAATAATGGAAAACAACACCCCATCAGCAGAACTAACAGAAAAAAATAAATAAATGAAAACAACCCAAGAGATCTCTGAAATAACATTGTGTTCCAACATTTGCATTATAGGAGTTCCAGAAGGAGAAGAGAAAGAGAAGGGCATCCAATGTGTATTTGAAGAAATTACAGCTGAAAACTTCCCTAACCTGAAGAAGGAAACAGATATCCAAATACAGGAAGCACAGAGGGTTCCAAACAAGATGAACCCCAAACAGACCCACACCAAGGTATATCATCATTAAAATGGAAAAAGTTAAAGAGAGAATTCTAAAGGGATCAAGAGAAAAACAAAGAGTCATATACATGGAAATCCCCTTAAGGCTATCAGCTGATTGCTCTGCAGAAACTTTTCAGGCCAAAAAGGAATTGCATGATATATTCAAAGTGCTGAAAGGAAAAATCTGGCAACCTAGGATACTCTACCCAGCAAGATTATAATTTAGAATGGAAGGGGAGATAAAGAACTTCCCAGAGAAGCAAAAACTAAAAGAATTAAGCAATACTAAACCTATCTTAAAAGAAATGTTGAAGGATCTTCTCTAAATGAAAAAAAGTAAGAATATAGGAAAGGGAAAATCCCACTAAGAAAAGCAAAATATACATTAGGGATGGAATATCACTTAAATAAGCCAGTACATAGGTAAATAACAAAAAAGTGTAAAAGCAACTATAAATACAATAAATAGTTAAGGGATAAGCATGAAGATGTAAAATATGACATCAAAAACACAAAATGTGGGAGATGGGAGTAAAAAGTATAGATCTTTTAGAATGTGTTTGAACTTAAATGACTATCAGTTTAAAACAAGTAGATATAATTATAGGTCAAAATACATGAACCCCATGATAATCAAAAACGTAGAATAGGTACACAAAAACTAAAAGAAAGGAACATGAGCATACTATTAAAGAAAATCATCAAACCATAAGGAAAGAAACAAAGAGAAAATGAACAGAGAAGAACTACAAAACAAGCAGAAAATAAGTAATAAAATGGCAATAAATATATACCTACAAATAATTACTTTCAATGTCAATGGACTAAATGCTCCAGTGAAAAGACATAGGGAGGCTGACTGGGTACAAAAAACAAGACCCTGTAATATGCTATCTACAAGAGACTCAATTCAAGCTGAAGACACACATAGTCTAAAAGTAAGTGGATAGAAAAAAATATTTCATGCAAATGGAAGTGACAAGAAAGCAAGGCTAGCAATACTCATATCAGACAAAACAGACTTTGAAACAAAGACTATAATGAAAGACAAAGAGGGCCATTACATAATGATAAAGAGATCAATATGAGGAGAGGATATTATACTCATTAACATAGGAGCACCTAAATATATAAAGCAAATACTAAGAGACATAAAGGGAGAAATTGACAATAATAGGAGACTTTAACACCCCACTGACATTAATGGCCAGATCATCCAGACAGAAAATCAATAAGGCATCAATGGTCTTAAATGACATAATAGATACCTACAGGACATTACATCCCAAAACAGAAGAATACACATTCTCCTTAAGTGCACATGAAGCATTATTCAGGATACATCACACGCTATGGCACAAAAGAAGCCTCAACAAATTTAAATTTAAGAGGATCAAAATTATATCAAGCATTTTTTGAATTACAACAGTATGAAAATAGTAATCAACTACAGAAAGACAAATGGGAAAAGAACAAACACATAGGTACTAAACAACTGGCTACTAAAAACTCAATGGGTCAATGGAGAAATCAAAGAGGAAATTGGAAAATACCTTCTGATAATAAAAATGGAAACAACTCTTGAAAATCTATGGGATGTAGCAAAAGCAGTTCTGAGAGGGAAGTAATGATACAGGCCTTCCTCAGAAAACAAGAAAAATATCAAATACACAACCTAACTTATAACCTAAAATAGAGAAATAACAACACACAAAGACCAAAGTCAGCAGAAGGAAGAAAATAATAAAGATCAGAGAGGAAATAAATAAAATAGAAATCAAAAAACACTAGAAAAGATAAATGAAACCAAGAGCTGCTTTTTAAAAGAGATGAACAAAATTGATAAACTTTTATTTAGTCAGGCTTACCAAGAAGAAAAGAGTGGACCTATAATACTCCTAGAAGTGAACACAGGTGGAATACTCTGACATAAATCATAACAATATTTTTTTGGATCAGTCTTGTAAAGCAAGAGAAATAAAAGTAAAATGAAAAATGGGACTTAATTAAACTTAAAAGCTTCTGCACAGCAAAAGAAACCACCAATGACATTAAAACATGACCTATGGAATGGGAGAAGATATTTGCAAATGATATGACCAACAAGAAGTTAATATCCAAAATATATAAACAATTCATACTACTCAATATCAAAAAAAACAACCCAATCAAGAAATGGGCAGATCTCAACAGACATTTTTCCAAGAAGACATAAAATGGCTAACAGGCCCATGAAAAGTTGCTCTTCACTAATTATTAGAGAAATGAAAATCAAAACAGCAATGAGATATGAGCTTACACTGATCAAAATGGCTATCATTAAAAAGTCTACAAATAACAAATGTTGAAGAGGATGCAGAGAAAAGTACACTGTTGTTGTACACTGTTGTTGGGAATATAAATTGGTGCAGCCACTGTGGAAAACAGTACAGAGTTTCCACAGAAAACAGAAAATAGAATCACAATATGATCCAGCAATTCCACTCATTGGTTTATACCTGGAAAAAATGAAAACAGTAATCTGAAAAGACAGATGCAGCACAATGTTCATAACAGCAGTATTTACAATAGCCAGAATATGGAAGCAAACCATATGCCCATCAACAGATGAATGGGTAAAGAAGTAGTGGCATAAATATATACAATGGAATATTGCTCAGCCATAAAAAAGAATGAAATTCTGCCATTTGCAGCAACATGGATGGACCTAGAGAATATTATGCTTAGTAAAATAAGTCAGACAGAGATAGATAAATACTGTATGATATCACTTTTTAGGGATCTAAAAAAATAATACAAATGAATGTATATGCAAAACAGATATAGACTCACAGACATGAAAACAAACTAGTGGTTACCAAAGGGGAGAGGGAAGGTAGAAGGGGAATTTTAGGAGTATGGGATTAAGAGATGCAAACTACTATGTATAAAATAGATAAGCAACAAGGATATATTATATAGCACAGGGGATTACAGCATTATTTTTTAATAACTTTTAATGGAGTATAATCTGTAAACATACTGAATCATGATGCTGTATACCTGAAACTAATATAATATTGTAAATCAACTATACTTCAATTTTTTAAAAAATTCATACATTCATTTTTAAATTTAAATGATTTAGGAACATAGGAGAAGTCAGGTCACAGACAAAACATGACAAAAAATAGAGGTAAAAACAAAAATGTACTTATGTTTAATACTGAAAATTTTCATGTAAAGTCTGATATTAATTCCTTGCTTTCCTCTGTAAAAGCTATTGTGATTCAAATGATTTAAGTATGACTGGTCTTGATTATTCTAAATTTTAAATTCATAGAATTCTGCCTTATATTTTATGTAATCAACTCTTCAAAAATATTTATATGCCTGAGATTTAATTTTGATAAATCAAAATAAATGTTTTTCATTGTATTTGATGCTTTATTTACCTGCCCTAAACTTCATTCTTCTAACTCTTGACAATACGTTTTATCTATATTTTATCAAACAGTGCTTCTAATAATGTGCTTTCTAGAAAGAAAGATTTTCTTTCTTTTTTTTTAGAATGTGTTTGAGTCTATATGACTATCAGTCTAAAGCAAGTAGATATAGGAAGGGGTTAACATACTGAAAAAACAGGGTAACCACAAATCAAAACATACAGTAGACTCACAAAAACCAAAAAGTAGAAAACACAAGCATGAAATAATAGGAAATTATCAAACCACAAAAACAGAAAGGAACAAAGAAGAAACATAGAATCAACTGGAAAACAAGGTTTAAAATGGCTGTAAATACATATCTGTCAATAATTACCGTAGAGCTTCCCTGGTGGCACAGTGGTTGAGAGTCCGCCTGCCGATGCTGGGGACACGGGTTCGTCCCCTGGTCCAGGAAGATCCCACATGCCATGGAGCAGGTGGGCCCGTGAGCCATGGCTGCTGAGCCTGCACATCCGGAGCCTGTGCTCTGCAACGGGAGAGGCCACAACAGTGAGAGGCCTGCATACAGCAAAAAAAAAAAAAAAATTACCATAAATGTCAATGGACTAAATGCTTCAATCAAAAGACATAGAGTGGCAGATTGAATAAGAAAACAAGAATCTACAATATGCTGCCTATAAGATACCACTTTAGGCCAAAGGACACACACAAATTGACAGTGAAAAAGATATTTCATACAAATGGGAATGACAAGAAAGCGGGGGTTGCAATACTCATACCAGACAAAACCGACTTTAAAAGAAAGGCCATAAATAAAGATAAAGAAGGACACTATATATTGATAAAAGGATCAATACAAGAAGATTTTACCCTTGTGAACATATATGCACCTAATATAGGAATACCCAAAAACATAAAACAAATACTAACAGACATAAAGGGAGAAATTGACAGGAATACAATATTAGTAGGAGACTTTAACACCCCACTCACATCAATGGACAAATCTTTTAGACAGAAAATCAATAAGGCAACAGAGATCCTAAATGATAAAAAAGAACAGTTAAACTTAGTTAATATTTTCAGGACATTATATCAAACAAAACAAAACTCCAGAATACACATTCTTTTCAAGTGCACATGGAACATGCTCTAGGATTGTCCACATACTAGGGTACAAAACAAGCCTCAACAAATTTAAGAGGATAGAAATTATCTCAAGCATCTCTTCTGAGCGCAATGGTGTGAAAATATAAATCAACCACAGAAAAAGAAATGAGAAAAAAAAATGCTTACATGGAGACTAAACAACATTCTACTAAAAGAAACAATGGGTCAATGATGAAATCAAAGAGGAAATTAAAAACTACCTTGAGACAACTGATAATGAAAACACAACCATACAAAATCTATGAGATGCAGCAAAAGTCATTCTTAGAGGGAAGTTCATAGTGATACAGGCCTTCCTCAAAAAACAAGAAAAGGGTTTCCCTGGTGGCACAGTGGTTGAGAGTCTGCCTGCCGATGCTGGGGACACGGGTTCATGCCCCGGTCCAGGAAGATCCCACATGCCGCAGAGCAGCTGGGCCAATGGGCCATGGACGCTGAGCCTGTGCATCCAGAGCCTGTGCTCTGCAACGGGAGAGGCCACAACAGTGAGAGGCCCACGTACCGCAAAAAAAAAAAAAAAAAAAAAAAAAACAAGCAAAATCTCAAACAACCTAACCTACCACTTAAAATAATTCGAAAAATAAGAACAAAAAACCCTCTAAATCAGTAGAAGGAATGAAATAATAAAGATCAGAGGGGAAGTAGAAATTAAAAAAACAATAGAAAAAAATCAATAATACTGAGAGCTGGTTCTTTGAAAGGGTAAACAAAATTGACAAACCTCTGGCCAGGCTCACTAAGAAGAAAAGAAAGAACCCAAATAAGCAACATAAGAAATGGGGAAAAAAAAAAAAGGACACAACAACCAATACTGCAGAAACACACAGACACACACACAAAACATAAGGGAAAATTATGAACAATTATATGCCAACAAATTCCACAACCTAGAAGAAATGGACAAGTTTCTAGACACATAGAGCCCACCAAAATAGACTCAAGAAGAAACAGATAATGTGAACAGACCAATCACTAGAAGTGAAATAAAATCTGTAAAACAAACAAAAAAACAAAAAACCCTCTACAAACAAAAGTCCAGGACATACAGCTTCACAGGCAAATCCACCAAACATAAAAAGAAGAACTTACGGTGATCCTTCTCAAACAATTCCAAAAGATTGAAGAGGACGAAACACTCCCAAAGACATTCTATGAAGCCACCATCACCGTGATACCAAAACCAGACAAGGCACCACCAAAAAAGAAAATTACAGTTCAATATCTTTGATGAATATAGATGCAAAAATTCTCAACAAAATATTAGCAAATCGAATCCAACAACACATAAAAAAGATCATGCTCCATGACCATGTGGGATTCATCCTAAGTTCACAAGGATGGTTCAACATTCGCAAATCAATCAATATGATACACCACATAAACAAAAGACAAAAACTACATGATCTCAGTAAATGAAGAAAAAGCGTTTGACAAAATTCAACATCCATTTATGATAAAAACCCCAAAGTGGGTGTAGAGGGAACCTATCTCAACATAATGAAAGATAGTTATTGCAAAACCACAGCCAATATAATACTCAGTGGTGAAAAGCTGAAAGACTTTCTGTTAAAATCTTGAACAAGACAAGGGTGCCCACTCTCATGGCAATCATACAAGAAAAAGAAATAAAATTTATCCAAATAGAAAGGGAAGAGGTAAAATTGTCATTATATGCAGATGATATCATACTATATATAGAGAACCCTAAAGACTCTACACGAAAACTACTAGAACTGATAAATAAATTCAGTAAGGTAGCAGGATACAAGATTAACATACAGAAATCAGTTGCACTTCTTTACAGTAACAGTGAAATATTAGAAATATAGGAATATAAAAAACAATACCATTTAAAATTGCACCCCCCCAAAAAAATAAAATACTTAGGAATAAACCTAACCAAGGAGGTAAAAGACTTATACACTAAGAAGTATAAAATGTTAATAAAGGAAATTGAAGATATATCATGCTCTTAGATTGGAAGAGTTAATATTGTTAAAATGGCCATATTACCCAAAGCAATCTACAGATTTAATAAGATCCCTATCAAATTACCCATGACATTTTTCACAGAACTAGAACAAATAATCCTAAAATTTATATGGAACCATGAAAGACCCAGAATTGCCAAAGCAATTCTGAAGAAAAAGAACAAAGCAGGAGGCATAACCATCCCAGACTTCAGACAATACTACAAAGCTACAGTAATCAAAACAGCATGGCATTAGCACAAAAACAAACAGATGCATCAATGGAACAGAGAGCCCAGAAATAAACCACTTTGCTTTCTTAAGAAAAAGTAGAGTATAGCATTTAGTTTTACAAGATGGAAAGAGTTCTGGAGATGGATAGTAATGATATTTGCACACTTATGTAAATGCACTAGTATCACTGAATTGTACACTTAAACTGATAAAAATGGTAAATTTTGTTATATGTATTTTAACACAGTAAATATTGAAAAAAATTTTTGAATCATATAAAAATTTACATATAATGAGAACCTTTTTTTTCCACCTCATTTGAAAGATTAATACTGTAAGAATAACATCCCTTTTTTAACATAGAGCCAAAACAAAGATTTTTCATTTTCTTTTCATTTTTCAAAACTTGAGCAATAGATTATAAAAGAGTTATGGTTTAAATGACAGGCACAATAACCTGAAATAAATATTAAGACATGCATTAGATTGCTTTGAGACTCAGTGTCTCATCGGTGCATATATTTGGAGTAAAACACACTTTGCCTAGCAAAATGCGCTCATTGGAGTTATATCCCAATGTTCTAACCCAAATGAAGCATATTAGTAAGACTTAACCTGGCAAAATCTACATATTCAACAATATTTAGACAGTTATTGAAAAACTCCAGATTTTTACTAAACAAAGAATTTTTAATCCAAAAGTAAACTGAGGAAATCAAACTTACACATCAACTAAGAATGTTTTAGGGTTAAAATTCGTATCTCCAAATTCCCAGTATTGTAATTTCTTCCCCAAATTACACTGCCTTCCAACATGCAATGATTTTATCTTTGGTTGACAGTGAAGGTACATGGGAGATGTAACTGCTACAATTCGACTATGGCAGCAAATGCCAATCTCAACACTCTTTAGGCAGTACATGACATTCATTGCAATGATTTATTAAAAACAACCTTTATCTGCATATAGAAGGGTTCTACTTGTTTGTTGATGGGCGTTGGCGGGAACTAATGCCACATATTCAATAGATTTTTAAAAAATATAAATTATATGGCTATTTCAAATCTTTTCATCCAATACAATTAAAACTTAGTGGCAATTAGTTCAAATTTGGAAATATACATAATATTTGACCTAAACAGTGCTTTGAAAACCAGGCTTCATGTCTCCACATATAGTTTCAAACCCTAACTCTTCCACTACATCCTATCCTTCCATGAACAACTTGCTTCATTTATCTAAGCATCAGTTTCCCTTAAGTAAAATGGGGATAAATATCTACTTCATATAGTGGTTGTGAAGTTAATGTATATAAAATCCTTAGTGCTCTGCTTGGATTGAGGACAGTCCACAACTCTTATCTCTTATTGTTACTACTAATTATTGATAGAGATAAAAGCAGGTTGTTGAGTGGGAAAAACTCTCATAACAGCATGTTTTGAATTTAGTAACAATGAAACAATAGCAGTAACACTACATTTTTCTTTCTGCCTTGTTTTCCCTTTGTGTAAGACTCACAGCATATTTTTCTAGTACTTTTTATTCCAGTTTAATTTTTTTCTGATATCAGCTTCATCAGCACTAAGGGAGAATATGAGTTCCTTAAAAACCAGGGCTTCTATAGGTTTTGTTAGTGTATCTTAAGGCTGTAGAACAGTGCCTAAACCATTTTAGGCATTCAGTAAAGTTTTGTTAAGTGTTGATTTCCATTTGTATAATATTTTTCACTTACTAAGAATTGTTTTATCTACTTTTTGTCTTCCTTGATTTCCAATAGAAACAAACTCCACATATTATTAAAAACAGCTCTCTGGTCCCCATATCACTCCACTTTTGATACCTCAGAGCCAAACACTTTCCACTCTTTTATCTTGTCATATATTTTGTTTGTTTGTTTTTAAACCTCCATATACCTAAATAATATTATCACATAAATACTTCCTAAAATCATCAGTTTTAGAAATGTTTTAACTTCCTGCAATTGAAGATAAACATTTGTCCGATATATTACACTGCATCACCAAATTCAGCACACGTATTCACACAGGAATTTGTACTCACACGTGCTAATATATCAATAGTATCTATAGTCTATAGGTTGAAAATAGTTACTTTGTCTATATTATTCATTGTTTATATTATTAAGACTACATAAATGTCATCTGCAGCTTAACCTCATAGAATTCGATTATCTTATCCTTTCTTGAGTAATTTCTTGTCCCTGAAATTAATAGTTGTCTTATTTTTCATTTGCTTAATCTTTTATGTACTTATCATATATTCAGCTACAAATACTCCATCAAATTATATAAATCTTCTTTAGCAAACTAATTTGAAAAAATGAAAAACTGAGCGATAGTAAGGATTAAAAATTATTTGAAAATCATAGCCATATCCATGTCCTGCAGCTGCTGTAACAAGTCACCACAAACTAGGTGGCTTATAACAAGAGAAATTTGTTTTCTCGTTGTTCTGGAGGCCAGAATTCCAAACTCAAGGTGTTGGTAGGGTCGTGTTTCCTCCAGAGGCTCAGGGGGAGAATCAGTTCCACAAGTGTCTCCTAGCTGCTGGAGCTGGTGGCAGTTCTTGGCATTCCTTAGCTTGCAGATACATCACTCCAGTCTCTGCCTCCATCTTCACATTGGCTTCTCCTCTGTGTCACTGTGTTTTCTCCTTTTCTGTCTGTCCTCAATCCCTTTTCCCAAGTAAGGTGACACTCACAGATTCCAGGGATTAGTGTGGGAATATATCTCTGGGAGAGGCCACCATTCAACACACAACAGTAACATTCTGTTGAAAATTATGTGTTTTCCCTTCAACTTTTTTCCTAAAGAACACAAAATCGTATATATTTTAAAAAAATATGCTTACTGTATAGGATGTATCATATAAAATTTTGTCTAAGACATAAATTTCAATTGTAAAAGAGGTAAAAAAAAAGAGCGGATGCACAAAACAAGCCACAAAACTATATTTGCTAATGCATAACAAAATAATAGTGTTACTAGACCAAGCATCTTAGGACAGATGATATTCATTGTGTGTGCAATGTAGCAAAACAATGCAAGATATGGAACTGACACAGTGCTGTGCTTATCAAAAATGGTTCACAGAGCACATACTACTAAGACGTGACATCATATCTAAAAAAACAGAAAATTATTCCTCTGCAAATGTGAAAAATAAGCTCAAGTACTGTGATGTGTTGATTAAAGTATCTCAATTCCTCTAATACCATTAGAAAATAATTTGGTTTAACTAGCAACTGTGTAACTTTGATTCTTTTTAAAATATGAAACAATCCAAAGTAAGACAGTAAATGGAAAACTTTAGATGGCTGTAATCTAGAGAGGATTATGAATAAAGAACAATATACAGAGATTTGATACCTTGATTAACCTAAAAGAAATATTGTTAGCTTTTATTTTAAACTTAGCTCTCAAAGATATTTTACTTCTTTTAGTGTTATCAGCATTTAATATTATGAAATTTCCTGGGTATTTTACATGAGAATAGAATGGTTTTGAAATGCAGTCATAAAACAGTGTATATGTGACAAATTTAAAATGCTAATATTTCTTTATGGCATGAAAGATTTGCTGATTCAAAAAGCAATTACAATTCTAATTTATTACCATACTATTCCAGCGGCAAAATCCATTTTCTAATATACTGACATTTATATTGACGTCTGACTGTTGGTTTAATTACAGTTAAGCTGTTAATAGAACATCAACTCTGCATTGTCTTTCTAGATAACTTTTCTAGGTTTGTGTAGTTTGTCAATTCAACTGGTTAAAGACTGTATGCCACCAGTGAATAAGATTGCTGAATGGATAATCTAATTCAGTCATTAAAAGAAAGCCCTTCTGCAATCAACATAGTTCTTTCCCTTTTATAATGATCAAGTCAGCTTTACTTTGATGAAGCATATTGGTTAGGAACTTGTCCTAAAGCTATTTTGAGAAATCTAATAAAGTGATAGCAAATAAATTAAGAGTTATTTCTCTTTTACATAAAAGAAGTTCAGATGTAGGCAGCTTAGAGACTGCATAGTGATTCTTTCCAGCTTTCTCTTTTGCAGCACTTGTCTACCTGCTTTCAGGGCACCTGCCAGAGCTTTGGCTTATGTTGGTCATGTTTCAGGAAGCAGGATGGCAGAATCAAGGAAACAACCCATGAAACCTCAGAGTCTGTTTTCCTGTTAGGGAACTTTTCCAGAAGTGTTACACAGTAACTCCCTTTATGTTTTATTGACTAAAAACATATCACATGGCTAACTCATCTTGCAGGGCTGCCAGTGGTAGGCAGAATAATGGCTCCCCAAGTATATTCATGTCTTAATACCAAGAACCTTAGAATTTGTTACCCTATTTGGCAAAAGATTCTTTGCAGCTGTGATTAAGATGAAAGACCTTGAGGAGATTAAACTTGACTCTTAGGGTGGGCCCAGTCTAATCACAAGTCTTTAAAAACTGAGAACCCTACCCAGCAGGCTCAGAGAGATAGAGAGATGGAACATGAGAAAAGCTCGACCTGCAGTTGCTGGCTTTAAAGATGCAAGAAGGTGTTCACATGCCAAGGACGGTGGGAAACATCTATTGGATTGGTCAGAAAGTTCATTCAGGATTTTCCCTAACATCTTCTGGAATAGAAGCTGGAAAAGTCAAGGAAATGGATTTTCCACTACTGCCTCTAGAAAGGAATACAGGGTACCAACACTTTGAGTTTAGCCTGTTGGAACCTGTACCAGACTTTTGACCTACATGACTGTAAGATAAAAAATGTGTGCTGTTTTAAGCCATTAAGTTGGTGCTAATTTGTTTTGACAGAAATAGAAAACTAAGAAATAAATTTTTTACCTGTGGAGGATTAGTGCCCCCCCCAAAAAAAGGATTTCCTTGGATAAAGAAGTAGTGAATGGGTATTAGATATTATCTTTAATATTATCAACCTTTCTGCCTTCACCCCACCTCCAGTGAAAAGCAAGATAATTAGAATAAACTAGAATCCCAACCAATTTAGGATGTTACTGGTCTGGTAGGTAAATAGTCCAAACTCTAGATAACACTAGTCAATAATATTTAATATACCAAGATTTTTAATATTTACCTTTTAGTATTATAAAATAAACATCTGCACTAAAATTACTAAGGGACAGTTGTGGTTTCAGATTTTAATGATTAGTACTCTCTTTTCCTGGAATCTTTTATGTCTTATCTTTCACAACTTTAAGGTCCCATCTTAAATATTTTCATTGCCAGGAAGGCTCCCTTGACCACCCCTGCCTGAATGGTGTAATTTACCACATCCCTTCCCATTTCTCTCTCTACAGCATTACTCTATATTATTCCTGTCACAGAGCTAGTACTTATTACTGTCTAAAGTTACTTGTTCATTGAAGGTTTTACTTGCTTTTTTCCTATTGCTCCTATAAGAATATGAGTTTTATCAAGTTGGAACTCATTATGTCTTGTACACTCCTGTATCTCAAATACCTAGAATAATGCTTGGCACTTATTATGCACTCAATAAGATTTCTTTGAATTAATGAGAGCCCAGAGGGCTTTAAACTCATATATATAATGAGTGAATTTTAATTGTTTAATATATGTGAAAATCATATAGTTGATGTTATATTAGTCAATAAAAATATATTAGGTGCTGTAACAGAAGTATGAGCTAAAAATATGAGTGAGGCAGCATTTGATAATGATGTATTTTGCACTGCATCCAAAAACTGACAGGAGCAGAATGGACTAAGTTTATTCTAAGCAGAAAAAAAGTATACGAAAAAGCAAAAAATCCTGCAATTGTCTAAAAAAGCAGTCGTCAAGTTTCAGTGCTCATGTGGAGCACATGAAGTGTTTCTTAAAATGAATATTCCTGATGCCTAATCACAGAGGTTTTAAGAAATCAGACCCCACTGAGAATTTTTTTAACAAGTTAAAAAAAATGGTGAGCAAGTAACTAAAAAGTCATTAGAGTTTTATGAATATTATGGAGTTTTTACCTCAATGGAAAGAGAAATAGATATAGAATTGTTTCAGGAAGAATAACTGGACTCAAATAATATAAAATCATGGGACAATTGAGAGACATTTATGAGGTACAATCAATAGTTGTGATGGATAATTGGATGGGGGAGAAATGTATAATTTGGAGTCTATCGCCACGTTTTCCTCTGAGAAAAAACACTACAGGTAGTTGAAAAGGAAAGGGAAAATTTACTTTTAAAAAATAAACTTGGTTATTTGGTGGTGCCTAAAAGTTGGTTATTTGGAAGTGCCTAAAAGTTATTTTCCACATGGTTACTAAAAACAAAACAAAAACACACTACATCTTATAATTTTATGACCTTGTGTAACAGTCTCCAATATCAAATTTGGGTTGGTTCATGTGCATTGATTTGGGCAACAGGATGCTAATAAGCTTGATGTAAGTGAAGGGTTGAGAAGCACTTTCATATACAGGGTTGTTCTCTTAAAATGTAGCCTGGATTCTCCTTGGAACTTAGCTATCATGATTTGAGAAACCAAACTCAGTAATATGGAAAGGCCACATGGAAGAGAACCCAGACTCTGACCAAAGACTGATACTCTAGTCAACAGTGAACACCTACTTACCTACCAGACAACAGCTGAGCCATCTTGGCCTTGTACTCCCCAGCAGACATAAAGTATCCTTGTTTTAAGCCTCTAAGGTTTGGAATGGTTTGTTCTGTAGCAATAGCTGAGTAAAGCAGAATTTGGTATCTAGAAGTTGGGTGACGCTGTAAACAACAACAACAAAAAGTATGATACTGGCTTTGGGATATGAAAGTTCGATAGGTAGTATGGATATAAGCTATAGTGACATTGGCGAGAGCTGGAAGTTCAGTGAGGAAATTTTTAATGCGAACTGGAGAAAGTGTAACGTGATACATAGAGGAAGAAAGTGTGACAACACAACTGTCATCTGCAGTAATGTGGAAGACAGTAGATGTATGCAGTGAATGTGTTTATCTGGCTAAGGTTAACAGGCAGAATTTTTAATGACTTCCTTTACTGAGCATAATAAAGTAAGTTTAGAGGTGGATGAATTAAAGAAGAAACTGCTCAGTTTTAAAGCAGAATCTGGAGGGAAAATATTTAAACCAGAACCATTTGGGCTAGGGAATAATATTGTTTTTCATTCTCTCCTTCTACAGCTAACAAAAGAATCTCAAAGGTCCTGAGGATCTCAAAGATCAAACCCAGGGTGCTACCAGTAAAAATGGAATCAGATTCAAGATCAAGTCCAATACATAGCTGTAAGGTCCTTTGTTACAACCTCAGAAAGATTTAAGGGCATTGTCCTACAGAACCCTGACTCCAGAAGTGGAGGGGGGCTTATCCCTAGGGGATTTGTGGGTGGTCTTGTGTCTAATGAGTAAACCCCAAAATGATTCACAGGAGATGAATCTCACATGTTTTCAAATGCAATATCTTCATGGAATCATCATAGCTCGGACTAAAAATGTGGAGATGGTTGAAAATGAAAAGATACCTTTGAGTCTCCAGTCATCTCCCAACTTCTACAAAGAGGAAGCCAACTGAGAAAGTTACCCACAAAAATGGGCTATTTCTTATGGAAAAGGAAGTATAATGCAGAAGGTAGTTTCAGAAATCCAGAGGACAGAACCAAGTACCAAGGAAATCCACTTCCAGGGGACAAACCTCATCAGTAATTAATATGCATTTCCTGCCCCCAGAAGAAAAGGAATTTTGGTAACATGCAAATGCTTTGGAGCAGTGATTTCTAGGTGCCACTGATCCACTCCCTCCTTTATTTATTTATTTATTTATTTATTTACTTGCCCATGCTGCATGGCATGTGGGATCTTAGTTTCCCTACCAGGGATGGAACCCACACCCCCTGCATTGGAAGCACAGAGTCTTAGCCACTGGACTGCCAGGGAAGTCTCTCCACTCCCTCCCTTAGAACTCAATTGTTACTGAGATTATTCTGTCTCAGCTTCACCATTATTATGTTGCCTGTGTCTCATGAGTTTAAAAGTAGGTAAAGACTGAAAAAATAGATAAGAACTTCAGGTAGAAAAGAACTGTACTTGAAAAGCTACACCTGAACAATTGCCCCCAAATTACTTCATTGGTATTTAGACCTGATTCAGATGAAGAGATTCTGTATCTTAAATCTGAGCCCAGTTTTGTAATAAAAAAGATAAGTGTATTTTGTATGCGGGAGGACTATGACCAGAGGTACCAAAGGCAGACTGTGGAAGCCTTTGACATTGTTAACTCCCAATAAACCGCACCTCTTAGTATTCACACCCTGTGTATACCCTTACTCTTGAGTCAGGTCACATCCTGTGATTGTTTTAATCAAGAGAATACAATAGAAAAGTGATGTCATGTGCAATTTGCAAGCCTTTATAAGCTGGCATCTTCAGCTTTTGTGCTCTTAGGAACTCTGAATTATGATGTGATAAATCCAGGTACCCTGCTGAAGATACCACATGAAGAAGTCATGTGGAGAAGGAGAGTCGCTGAGACTACATAGGAGGACAAAGGTCTAGTCATCCCAGAGTCCAAGCTGACTCCAGCCTTGAGCTAACCAACTGGTTAAATGAAGAGGAATGGAGCCTGGCAAGACCAGCAAAACTGCCCAACAGAACTCAGCCCTGATTTCAGGATTGTGAGCAAATAAAATGTTTCTTGACTCAAGCCACTCAGTTTTGTAGTGGTTAGTTATTCAGCAATATATCACTAAACCAAAATCCGAGCGGAAAATGCTTTGAAAATAAGGGTATGCTGCTAAGATATAGTTGAGGCTAAACAAACAGATGTGGGACCAGTCATGACATCAACATTTATAGAAGAGCTGACACCATTTTAGGGGATAATATAACCTAGAAAAATATGCAGAAGATTAATTCTTATGGCAGAAAGATACATATCCCCTATATTTAAGATGCACACATGGAAGAGCCACCAAAAGAGATTAAGAACTGACAATAATTAGGAAAGAGTCATGAAAGCCAAGAGAGAAATTGTATCTAGTAAATATTGAGTAGAGGTCAAATATAATTTCAGTTTGCAGGTCTACTGATTTGGCAATGAAGAGGCCATCAGTGCCTTCCATGTTAGCAATTTCAATCAAGTGTTGTAAGTAGCATATGCATTTTGCTAGACTGAGAAGGAAATGGAAAAGTAAAGTGAAGGTATATTGGGGTTGGGTGTGTGTGTGTGTGTGTGTGTGTGTGTGTGTGTGTATGTGTTTTGGATACAAAGTTGATCATATGTTTTAGATTGGCATTAAAAAGGTAGAAGAAAAATAGAAACTCAATGAAAGAGAAGGGGAGGAGTCAAAATGAATAATTGATTGTTCTTGATCATAGAGTTGTTGGGATCCTATTTATTCTTGAAGAAGAGGAAAGTAGCATATTTGTCTTTCTGAGAAAGAGGGAAAGTCTCTGAGAAGTGATGACTACATATGCGTACTATCTTAAAAGAAATGTGAGAAAATTAACTTGCTAGTAGATCTACAGTGATGTACTCTATTTCTTCAGTAAAATTCGGCCTTGAATTTATTACACAACTGAATCATCAACAGACCAAAGTAATCTCATTTATTTAAAAAAATGGCAGGAAAAAGAAATATGTATTTACTTTTTGACTCAAAACCAGCAGGTTAATTTTTCTATATTATTTTATCATTAGACATCACTATTTTTTATGTAGAATAAGATGTTTTTGAATGGTAATCTTTTTTGTGGCTAAGCTGATATTATGAGCTATGTTACTTGTCACTTATTACTCAAACTTTGTTCCCTTTTAAATAAAAGCAAAACTTTTAGCTTTTGTTAGAAAATTTTGTTTTTTAAGTACTCAGATTTGATTAGAACATTTTAATATCCTCATATAAAAATAGTAATATATTTTAGATCTGCATGTTCTTTGCATTAAAAAATAAACCAAATAAAATGAAAGATAACAGAATATTTCAGTAAGTTACATTTGTCTATCCAGAAGCATTTGAAGAAAAATTCAGAAAATAAAATATTATATAATGTCTACTTATTCTTTCTGAATTTCGTATTAGAAAAACAAACCTCTAATATTGTTGCCACTGGATATTCTAAATAGCAGCAAAAATATCCAACTATAGATTGAGAAAGCCAAGTGTATGTGTGTGTTTATATGTATTATATATATTTTACTGGCATTCTTACTAATTTACATTTATCAAGCAGAAGAATTACAAAATTATAAGTCATGTCCTAAATTTTAATTCAATAAAATAGCAGAATTATACTACAGGAAGAAAAAGGTATTGATTACTTTCCTGAAAACCACATGAATATTTCATTTGCTTGAAAGACTAGGTAGCAAGAAGTTATTCAATGTAAACTGAAATCTAAATCAGCAGGGAATAATACCAAGTGTAGGAACAATGGATAAGACCTTGCAGGATGACTTCAATGCAGTTGAAGATGTACATACCCTATAACACAGCAATTTCACTCTCAAATCTGTAACGTTGAGAAAAGTTTACATATATGCATGGAGAGATGCCCACAAATGTTTACTACAGAGTTGCTTGTACAAACAAAAAAAAGCAAACTTTTAAATGTCAATAAACAGAAAAATAAATTGTGGTAGATTCAGCTAAAATGAATAATATATCATTATATGGAACAACATGAATACACCTCCAAATCAGCCTGGCTGGAAAAAAAATTGTATAAATGGTATCATACTTTATATATCCTGCAAAGTTGAAAATGTAGGCAATGATACAATACACAGATCTATATATAGATAATAATAATAAAAAATCTTCCCAGGAATAAGACACACTAATTTCATGAAATTAAAAACATTTGGCAGGTGTGGAGGGGGTCGGAAGAAGAATAAGAGAGAACATGATAAATAAGGAGAAAACAGGACAAAGTAAATATATTGGCATATTTGCTTCAAATCCATATCAATTAGATAGATAGATAGATAATCTCCAAGACAAATACAGCAAATTATTAAGGCTTGAGAAACTTGATTGGTATAGATGAGTATCTCTTATTATTTCTCCATGTAATTTTATGTGCTTAAACTATTTCAAAATAAAAAGAAATAACCATTAAGATGACAATGATGATGATGATAATAATAAGAAAAGTCACTGAAGACCTGCTGACTTCTTGCATATGCAAGAACTTCTAGTGTGAGACTCAAAAAATAAGCACGTCTCTTGAATAATTTCTTTCTTAAATAGCTCTACATAAGAAAGCAGTTTGGCAACTTTTATACTGAATATATACTTGCTAGTATGTAATAAATTGATCTAGTACAGAATTTTATAGGTACTCAGTTCAGAGTCTAATATCAATATGAAGAAGGATGTCCTGATATGTAACAATCTAAAAAATGTTCACTTTATTGTTATGATATTCTCAGAGGATTGTGGTGCTTCAAAGAGAAAAGCGATCCCCTTTAATGTAAAGACCAATGGTAAAACCCAAGCCAAACCTGAAGGATCAATTTTTCGGAAAGCAGTGAATTAACCCTCCTAGCACTATGAAAAAATGAAAACTACAAATAAATATACTGGCATGTCACAAACAATGCCATGTGTCCAAAGTAGCCAATCTCAAATATTATCAGTGCCTATTTTGTACCAACCACTCTTCTAAGAACTCCCACTATGAAGAAGACGTACAGCCCTTATTGTTAGAGTTGACAGTAAATGAAAGTAATGAGAGGCAAACCTGAAAACAAATTACAAAAGTGTGATAGACAGTATATCAATAATAAAATAGAAAGTTTTATAAAATGAGGTAAAACATAGATGTAAACGTAGATACAGATAGAGATTATAGGTACAGTTATATTGGAAGAAGCCTGGGTTTACTGATACACAACGTTGTTGATTTGAGCATTGTAACTACAGGAAACCTAACCATGCAAAAAAAAAAGAAAAATTGTTTTAGTTGTCAAATTGGTAAATCAAAATAATAGTTTATGGGAAACATTATATTTTTCATGCTGAAGCATTATAGCACCTCTATGTGAACAGTTCAGGAGATTTCAAACACATTTTAGTATAATCCCAAGTTAGCAATAATAGAGTAAAGCATATTACTCTTGAGAAAATTACAAATCATGGAAAGTGATGAGTAATTTCAAAAGGTCAAGTATTCTTTGTTCATTTATTCTCTATTGAAAATGATACCTATGTTTTAAACTTATGATTAGCTTAACTAATCATAAAACAATAACTTAATACATAATTTATGCCATCTTTGAAGTAAATTAATAAAACAATACTAATATGAATATATGTCTCTGGACTTTTATTCAACTGTTCTTGGTGAAGTTTTCCTGCTTGAATAGCTCTAAAAGACTATCCTAAATTGAAAGTCAGACATATTAAAGATACTAGTATGATCTTTACGTTCCTAAGATCAGCCCTTCCCCAACCTCAACCTCTTTTCTAGATCTTGAGTTCCTGTAAAAAGATAATTTTTACAAAGGGAAAAGTCATGACTTGCATAAGTACAAAATGAATATGTGTCAAGATTTTTACTTAACTAATTCCTGAATGAGGGAACTAGCAAGATGTCATAAGCTGGTTAAAAAAATAATTCAAGGAGCATATGCATATATGTTCAATGAGGTATGCTAAAATGAAATTAACACATGCAAAACTGACATTTTTCACAGGAAAGGGGGAGTTATGCACCCCCACTGGACAAAACTACTTTTCATTTCTCTGAAAGAGGATTATCTGCATCACTATTAATTTTCCACAATGTATCAAACTATGAAATACCCTAAAGACTTTGAAAGATGCAGACCTCCATCCATAAAATCAGATAACCTGATAATTTTTTGCCATTTCAAACTCCTTCACAACTTTTTTTCCTGACCAAAGCTAGAAAAGACATAGAAAAATATGTGTAGAAGTAACTTAGAATGTTCTATTAATTTCTTGAAATAAAGAGCAATCAATAGAAAAGTCTCAAAATTGCCTCAGTAGGGTACAGTTGGGTTTAGGATTGTAGTAATCTTAGAAACTCTTTCTCGCATGAAGCATACCAGAACAGAGGGCAGAAGAGATGTTTTTGATGTCTCTCTCTTCTTGGAACTTATATTCTCCTCAACCTCCTGCTAACTACTCACAGTATCCACGATGTGTAGTGCTGTCAAGTTGAATCAAGGCCATTCTTATTTTGGATTTTCAATCAAGACTTTATTGTATCATCAGTTCTGATGGACTTTGAGAAGCCTATGAACAGGAAAAATAGTGAAGACTGGTATTACTGCTCTTATACCAAAAATGCCTGCAACAAGACAAGAAACAAACAAGAACAAAAACTTATTCAGGCAATTTTCAAGCAATTCTGTCTTAAGGTTTGAAAAACATTCTGCCTTAAATTAATGTGAAATCCTTGACAAAGAATGGGAGAGAAGGAATTCTAAATTCTTCCAATTTTGTCTGAAAAAATGTTCAGTGTTCTGGCAAAACTCTAAAAATATAATGCCTGTTAATATCTGTTATTTTAACAAAGTATTAGAGCTATGAATTAAAGTTTTATATACATGTAGACTTTTATATAAATATATAATAGTAAATATATTTTATATACAAATTTATATTAATATAAAAATGTTTATATATATACAAAACTTTAATTATATTTATAATAAAACTTTAATAAATATATACCCATCTTGCCAGCCTTGTCCAGCTTCTTCATGCCTTGATGTTTACATTCTCAAAACTTTTTTTTTGTAAACAAAATCCCTGGCACTCAAATTATTATCTTAGAAATGAACTGAAATAAATTGTTTCAGAAAGTAACAATGGCATTCCTTTCTCTTTGCATTTCTGCATTAATAATGTAAATGCTTCCAGGAGCAAAAACTTGTTTTAATTAATAAAGGGAAGGTTACACAGAATTTGAAAAATAAAACATTAGTATTTTGATTTATTTCCCATTATATTTCTCTTCACTTATGCTGTATATTGGCACTGTTGAGAAAGCCAAATATATGTTCTCTCTTCCCTTTGTGTGAAAATTCCTCCTCCTTTTTCTCCTCCTCCTCTTCTTTCTACTTCTACTCCTCTCTTCTCTCCCCTTCTTTTGATTTCTATCTACATTTACCTTTCCATAACCACCAGTTTTGCATTTGCCATCACCTGGTCAACCAAAACTCTTAGCTGAGAACTAGGTCAAGATGAGTCAATGAGTCAGAGCTTCTATTATATGACATTGACTGATGTATTGCAATTCTAATCATTGATCTAATGGTGACATGGCTCAGAGACTTGTACCAGTACATCCATGTTAAGTAGTATCTTTATACGACTATAACTTCAATCAGCACATTTTTTAACAACTCCTAACAAAAGTGGGGGAGTCCTAGACCTTCCAAACCTTTGAACCAAATTTAAAATTGGCTTCCAAACCTTTGAACCAATTTAAAATTGGCTCAAATACAGTATATTCAGAATTTGGGGGGGAAGTCTACGTTAATAACATTGTTCTTTAGACCTAGTCATTGAATATACAAATATATATAATCATATAAATATATATGTATGTATATATGTGTGTAATTATACAACAGTATTTTCTCTATAAATACAAAAATACATACCATAATATATGCATATCTGTAAAATATAAAATAGATCTATAGAGTCCAAGTAATAAGATACACTTTCTATATGAATCTATTTTGTTCCTAAGTTTTGGATAACAAATAGCAGAAGCTGGTACTGCAATGAATAAATACATGCCTATCTCAAAAATTTTACACCAGTCTACTACATATCTGAAGTTAAGGAACAAGAGTTCAGATAGCCAGAGAGAAACCTATGTATTGAATGGGTCTTAATTGTGGACTTAATTTGGCTCTTTGATGGGATTAGGCAACTCTGCCCCCTTGTGGTGCTCAGTGGACTCGTAGCACCAATCTCCTGCAGATCATGCAAAAAGTTTGGAAGCAATTCTTAACTGTCATTGACTGTGTCTAAGCATTAAAATCAAATGCCCAGAAAGTATTTTGATATTTATGGGGCTCAGGAGTATTGGGAGGAAAAACAGAAATCATTTCTGATTAGAGTAGAGAACTGCTGAAACAAACAAACAAATTCTCAGTGGCTTTACACATGATTTGTTTCTCACTCAGTATGGATATTTGTGTTAGGCAACCTCCCATAGTGATGCAGCAACTCAGGCTCTGTCTTACGGTTGTGCTGTCTTCTAGGTCCTTCAAATTCTCTGCTGGATGCCCAATCTGGTCAGCAGATGAGGAATAAAGAAAAGAGAGAATTGTGTGGGAAGCTTTTGAAGGCCCAAGCCTCTAAATAGTATATGTGATTTTTATCGATATTCCACTGTCAAAAAAACCTAGTCACATAGTCATACCTATCTGCAATGGTGGCTGAAAATTGAGTCTAATTTGGTCAAGAGAAAGAGAAATGAGTTTGGCCAAGAACTAGCTAGCCTCTGACTCTTTTTCTACAATTAGGTCTCAGATGAGTATAGATCCCACTCATTGATTCATAACCCTAAAAAGAAACTAAACTGGAGGTAAAAAACAATGCACCCCCTTAGAGAAAGTCATCATCAGTGATGTAAAAGGCCAGCAGAATAGGCCATACTAAAGATCATTATCCAGCTATCAGGAATAGCAGTGATAGGCTTTCACCCAACACAGTCTCCTTCCTCAGGTTAGGCATTCCTCTCCCTTACCCAAGAGCTCATCATTCTGGGAAGTGAGGCAAATCACTAAAACCCCATGAGCTCTCAATTAGAAATTTCTCAGAAGAGCTGGTCAAATAAGTAGAGGGTGCTGGGGAGTAAAATATTGAGGTGTTTATTTTCCATAAGATATATCAATATATTAGAATACAATTAATACTGTGCGGTGGGAAAAGATGTACCATCTGAGGGAAAACAAACTTGCTCTAAAAACAAAAGCAAAAGTGAAAAGGTGGATAGGTTAGTTTGACACCAAATCTGCTATCTACAAAAACAGTCTATCACTGAGTAAAACCTTGTCTCATTGATTTTGAAACAGGAAACTCAAAACCAAAACCTAAGTGCCCCTAATATTAGGCCTATGGGTAAACTTTTCAGTATCCTGAAGGAAGATACTGGGTACCATGTAGTCCCTCAGACCATTAATATCTTTCCTAGTATTGAGGCAGAGAGGAGGGAGAGGGAAAATACTCTTTTTTTTCCCCTACTACTACCCATTGTGATTAGCTATCTGCTCTTTGCTTGGTTATAGTAAGTTATCTTCTGTGAACAGCATCATATACTTGGTCTTGCTGTCTTTTTTCCCATTGGTGTTTGCTGCTTTTCTGTCTAACCCATACTGCCTCTAGTGGCAAGCACCTGAACCCTGACTCACTTGGGAGGGTGTATTTGTAAGCTCTTTGGAGTGCCATGTCCTAACCAATCCTCTAATTTGGAGAATTTGTATCAGGCTTAACTTCTATTTTCCCACTTCTCCTATGTCTTCCATCACACAGTCTCTTGCTTCCAGAAAACTATCTCCAGAAGACTGCTTTCTTGAGCTGAAATTGTGAGACGCTAAAGGCAGACAGCTGACATCCCAATTGTCTCAGCAATGACTATCTGATTTGTCACATCAACCACAGAAACGTAAATATGCCCTCACCCCTACTCCCATCCATATGACCTCTCTCAGGTCCATTATGTTTCTTTCAGGCCATTTTCCTAATGCCACAGCTCTGTGATTTCAGAGGATGAGCACACTTCAGACAAAGGATTATCACCAGTCCTTGACTTGCTTGGAAAGGAGAGATTTGTTTACCTCCTGAATACCATAGAAAATGAAGTAAAGGAGTGATACCAAGTGTTACCCTCACCAAAAGGAAGGGAAGGGCAAAGGGATGGGCAGCCCTCCATTCTTCCACTCTGTTCCCAGGGAAGATCTCTGATTGGTCCATTGTATATAATTTGCACATTCATAGGCCAAATTCCTTGCTACGGATTTGTACTATGATTTAACAGTTTTGTGTAATATGCTCAGTCTTGTGTCCCTAATAGCGGGGTACACCAATTGTTGCTCCAAAATAATCATGGAAGATAGGAGGTGAAGTTTCACACAGGAAATGCTCTTACCAGAGAAAAGAGAAATACTGTGAAGATAAAATTAAATATCTTTCAACACATAAATAGAAAGAGAATATATGTGTAGACTTGCACACAGATTTCTACATATCTTATATAGTAATATAATGGTAGAGAGGAATAAAAATGTAATAGAAATAGGGCTCAACTTGAAGTTAGTAGACTTATTTAATGTCTTTTCCTGGTTTGACTGTTAATCATTCTGGCCTTAGGAAAATCTTATTTTCTACTGTGATCATTTCTGTCTTCCTAAAATCAAGGTTTGGGCTACATTAGAAGTCAAACTCAATTTCATATGGGTACTAAAATTATAACACAGATGTATGACATTGGCAAGGTAGGGCTATCCATCTAGCTTCTCTTTATTTGCATATTGAACAAAAGAGAATAAAAGAAAAATGTTCTCTCATTTTCTTGAACTATGCAGGCTTCTAGGTACATCTGCCATTTTATAAACTTTGAGAGTTAGGCAAAGACAAGCTATCTATCCAGTGAATACTCTTATTCTCTCTTTCACACTGTAGAATTGAAGGAGCTGCAGGCAGGGACTTCATTTCTCAGCCCAACCCTTGCATCTAGGTGGCATATGGGGCTTGTTACACCAAAGGAGAAATGGTATGCATCACTTCCAGGTCGTGGAATTACATAGATGCAGAATTATGAAATGTATATACTACGTACACCCTTTCTTTCCCTTCCACTAAGTGATCACAGATGATCTCAAAATCTCAGGGGATCTAAAAGTCACAAGATGAAAGGAAAATGAGTTCTTAAATCACCACTTGGAAGAACACACACACTGAACTATAACATAAAAAAGAAATAAAATTACTTTGGGTTAGGTCACTGAACATTTTCTTGTTTCTCACAGAAACTAACCCTGCTCTAATGTATATAAAAATAAAAAGGGAAGAGAGAAATTGTCTTTATTCAAAAATATATATATATGTACATGGTAATAAATGGTAAGAAGACACTGTTGTAGTGTCTTGGAGACCACAGTGAATGATTGGGACAATCTTGAACCAAAGAGCACATACAAATATTCTGTTTTTCCCATAAGAGTTTGAATTCCAGTAATTGTGGGATTTTTATCTATTTTGTTTATTTTAATTTTCTGAGCAACTAGAGGAATATTATGCAGAATAGGCTATAAATAGATATTAGTTTGAATAAACAAACGAAGGAATAAATATCATATATAAAGGAGTCAGTTGCTAACAACCGTAGTACATTGCTGTTATTCAATAACACAGATTTTCTTTTGTCAGATTTTTTCCTTTTTCAAGATAAGTTGTAAATGTGGCTATTTTATGTTGATTCAAAACATCTGAAAACACTTTATAGACCAAAGAAATAATTTCTGTGGGTTGGATTCAGCCCACTGGCAGCCAGTTTGTGACCTCTGAATCGTAGTATTGATTCTCAAACCTGGATGAGCTGAGTGCTCTTGAGAATCCCTTTAGGAGCTCTATGCTAAAATTAAAAAAAAAAAGTTGGCTCTCCTTTCAACCTATTAATAGAATTTCTAGGAGTGGGACACATATATATACATATATATATATATATATATCTCTTAAAAGTTCTTCAGGTGATTTTCAAATAAACTGCCTAGAATTAATCCATGGAATAGTACTAGGAATCACTATATTATATGACTCCAACTTGTATGCTAAAATTTATATTTTCTGGCATAAAACCTAATAAGAAATTAGACTAAATTATGATAGAATTTTAGAACCCCAATAATTTATACAAAGAAAGTTCTTCTTTATATTATTTCATTAATGTCTTACCTTTTTGCATTCATGAGAATTTCTAGAATTTCTTTCATATTACTAACAAACATATCTAGCCTTCATAATGTTACTGTGTAGTATCAGAGATAAGTTATAAAGATACTGAATAAATCTATAACATATTCAAAACCTACAAAATGAATGAAGCCTTAGGTAAATTGAAAACACCAGTGTTTTCCAATACCTAAAAGTAATAGTTACCAGATTTCATCAACCCACTTTCTTTGACTATGGAACAACTTTCATCTTAACAGAGTTGGAGCAAATATTAAAAGAAATATTTGAATATTAATGTGAAAATAACACCCACTACCAAATATTGATTTGAAATATCAGTAATTTTTACAAAATTTAATTAGACTAAGTTAAAGAATAATCAATTTACATTTTGTCTCACATCAGGGATCTTTCAGTAATAAATTACATAGTATCAAATTATTACCCATGTATTTATTTAAATTGATCATTTCCATTAAATATATTGAATGAGCTGTTATAAATTTGTGTGTATTTAATCACTGCACTGAATCTGATCCAGTTGTAGCTGACTCTAAATGTGAAACATTCATTCATTTAATAATTGTTTATTGAGTTCCTTGGGGTAGCTGATCAGTATTCCAAACATGGGAGGTACAAATAATGATAAACAATTACATTCCCTCCCCTATTTGAGTTCATATCAGAGAAGATGGACACTAAGCCAATAATTACATAAACAGTGATTGAATCACAAATGTGATGATTGCAAGAAGATAAAGTCCAGTGGCTTGAGCACCTATATTTTGGTCAGGGATAGCATATAGCTTGTGAGGTCAGGGAAGATATATGTAAGGAAATATCAGACTTAAAGGCTGAGTTATCCAGGTGAAGAGGGAGCAGAGTGGAGCAGAAATGTGTCAAGAGAGAATAGATGATGAGTGAAAGAATGTAACATGTTCTTAGTAGTTGGAGTAACATGTTCTGAAATGAAGGTATGAAGAACCTTGATTTTCAAAATGAGATTAAAGAAAACCCTTGACTAGGTTTCAAGTTATCAGGAAATAAATATTTCTGGGGATTTTCATTGTTTTTATAAGATTATTTCCTGAGTATAAATTGGAATGTAGGGAGAGAAGAGGGGATGTAGAAATAACATTAAAGTGCAACAGAAAAGTCCAAGAGAAGATGGTGACTTGCCCAATAAGTATGGAAAGATGTGTGCTGATTAAAAAAAAAAAAATAAGAAATAAAGAATATAGCACTTCCTTAAAGAAGTCTAGGCTGAATCTTTCTAATCTAAATTAGGTCACCTTACAATATTTTAAAATGTACAGCCGATCCCCTTTATAAAATTTGTAAGTGCCCTCTTATTTATGTGATGTTTTTTAACAACTGTCCTTCACTAGTTGGTAAGGTCCACAAGTGCAGGTTCCACGTCCTTTCTATTTGTCACTGAAGTCACCATTTATGACAGAGTTTGGCAAAGAACACTTTTTGCCTAAGTTATTTTGATGGGATTGGAAGGATGATCTGGAAAACAGAAATAAAAGATAACTTCTAGGTTTCTGACATAAACAGCTAGAAGTGTGATGATTTTTTCTAGGTGAAGGGAAGATTATTAAGTCTGTTCTGAATGTACGATGTTTAGAGCTCTGAGGTATCAGAATAGGGCTTTTGAGGAGACAGTTGGACGTAAGGGTCTGTGATTTAAAACAGACATCTGAGGGATATACATCTGGGATCTGTCTGTATGCAAACCATGTAAGAGGGATGGAGACTACATCATTTAAGCAAACAGTATAAGAAGATAAAAAAAATCCTGGGACAGAATCTTGTGAAACTCCAAAATGTAGAGCTCCTAGAAACAGAGAGAATTGTCAAAGAAAACCAATAATCCAAAGCCTGACAGGTAGGAAGAAAAAACAAACAAACAAAAAGAACTGTGTACTTTTCTAAGAATCTAAAAGAGGAATGTGTTTGAAAGGAGTCATTAACCGGGTCAAATAACTGTGCAGTCAAGTGAAAAGGGAAACTCTACAAATATTCATTAGCTGTATTTGTTTGAGACTGTTTGTCAAAATGCTTGACTTCTTTCCTCTGCAGCCCCATAATCACATGTCACTTGAATTGTCACCATCCATCTACCATCATACACTCAATAACTAAAGCCAGAAATCTGGGTGTACTCATTGATCCTACTTTTCTCTACTTCCTAAGGCCTTGTTCTTTAAGCAATCCTGGCCCTTCAACCTCCAAAATGTATCTGCATCTCTCCCTGTCTCTGACTTAGCCAACCACTGTCCTACTTCAAATTATCATTATCACTTACCTAGGCCACTCTAACTGTACCTGTTCCTGCCCTTGCTCCCTGCGTCCCTTCATTCCATTCAACATCTTAAAAGACAAAACAACATGCTATCTCTTCCCTACTTAAAAAATTTTCAGTGACTTTTCTTTACAACTCTAATAAAACCCTAGCTTCCTACCAATGATTCTAAAGCATTCCTGATCTAAAGCCTGATTAGTTGCAACCTCTTCCCTTTCACTGGCCTCCCTACTCTCTAAACTCTGTTCCTATTAGCCTTTGTAAAAAAATTTCCAAGAACACAACAAACTCTTTTTCACCTTATGGTTTTGGTCATGCTTGTGCCTTTTCCAGGAATGTTTTTTTCATCAGATATGATTGGATTTAGATCTCAGCTTGTCCTCTATTAACAACAACTATCAAAAACTTCTCTTACTACTTAGGTAAGTAACCCCATTCTACACCAGATCACTTTTCTTTAAGATTTATCTCTATTTGTAAACATCAGTATTTGTCTACTTATGCTCTGTCCTTTACTAGAGGAGCAGTGTGGCCTTTGCCATCCTGTTCACGTTTGCATTTCCCAACCCTATCACAGTGTCTGCCAGAGAGTAAGCATTTGATATATAGTTGCTGAAGTGAACTGAATTAGTTAGAGCTGTGTTACTGAGGTGATGGGAACAGACTCTGTGTTGGGGAGGCTGGGGTGGTGATTGAGTGGTAAAGAGAAGACCTAGGAAAATGTGACGGGAAGGAGGGAAGGAGACAGTAGCTTTAAAGAGCTGTGTTTCCCAGAGAAAAATTTAAATGCTCTTTTAATGGGTATTATAGAGAGAAGGAGTAAGACTATATAGCAGAAATAGGTTGATATTTGATAGTGAAAGATTACTGACAAGGCAAGGGGAGCTGTGATTCAGACACTGGTGAAGGGATTAACCATTAATACAAGGACAAATTCTTTTGTTAAGACAGAAGCATAAAACTTGGGAAGGGAATGGTTGGTATGCAGTGTTTCTGAACAGTTCCATAAATTTTCAGTTAGGTAGTGATTTCACTTTTGCTTCTGATGATCCTTTTTTTCCTTATTTTTTACTAAAAGCCTATGGTTACTTCATCATTAGAAAAATTCAAATTGATAATTTCAGTTCAGTAGGTTAATGGAAAATCTTCCTTATATCGTATTGTAGCTAGTTGCATACACTCCTGATATTAAATTAAAGCAAAACTGTCCCACTAATTCAAATAAAATATATCTTCTTTATTCTGTACATAGGTCTCAAAATGCTGGCGTATATTACTAAGATATTAAAGAGAGGCATTGTGTTCTGGCTAAATTTGGAAATGCTATTAATTCTCTACATATAATTTCTACTGCCTGTCAAAACAGTTTAGTCAGTAAGTTTTATAAACTGGTTTCTGAATAAATGCATTTCTCATTATTTTTCAGATATTGTATATAATTCCCGATTGCCTCCATTCACACTTTCTCACACATATAATCTCATGCCTTAAAAACCTCATGAAATCTTTATGTGAGAGGTTGTCAACTCTGATAATTAGCAATAATGCCTTAAATTTCTACTACTGAATGGGTTATTCAAAAATAGGGGAAAAATTAAATTTTAAAAATTTCCTTTGCTAATTTAGATAATTTAGCATTACATAACTTCATTTTCTATAGGGAGGTCAGTAGATTCACTAACAAGAAGGAACTAAATTCATTATTTAGGCTCACTCATGTCTGCCTTGTTGATGAGCTGAAAACAGTAGATACACCCAGAGAGCTTTTTAATTGATAAGTCCTAGACGTTGTTCTAGATCAGAACTGAAGAAAGTGTGTAAATATGCAAGTAAAAAAATGGATATAATAGGTATACTGCAGACGGTTTCCTGGGAAGTTTGCGTCTATTGTATCCCTATGTCTCTTCTTAGCGAGAGCTCACAAAAGAGCAAGAATATATCAGAAAAAATATTCACCAAAGAATAGTACTGACCTTAATGGATTGAAGAATAACTAAGCCAGATGTATGAACAGACTTCCTTCCTGCGTCAAAAAGCCATGACGCTTGACTTCCAGAAACAAATAGGAAGTTTGGTTGGTCTGTAGGTCTCAAGCCTTTCCTCCACAGAGGACTCCTCTTCCTGCTTCTTCAAGTCTGCTCTGGAACTCACTCTTCAGTGTGGTGTTGACCTGTTGTTTTTAAAAATGAGTAATATATATGGACTGAATATCTGTGTCCTAATAAAAAAGAAAATAAAAATTGAGTAATATAGAGGTTAGTAAAACAAGCTGCAGTGACCATTCTTCTGGCTTGTCCAAAGATGATAATTAATTATTTATTTCCTTCACCACCCTTTCTCACCCTTGGTAAATACTTCAGCTGGGCCAAATGACTTACCTGGTGGTATAACATAGACCTCAATTACAGAGTGGTCTGGGACCTTGCTCTTCTCCTGGTCAGGCTGTAATTGCTACAATGTCCTGTTCACTGTTACCACCAGGAATGGAAGAATGGAAAAACTTCCATGTGAATTTTAGACCTATTGCTCTCTGATGATATTATGTAGCAATAACCCTAACTTCTCAACATGGTCAGAGTCAATTACATCTTCTAGCATGTTACCTCATTTCTATGTCTACAGTCTACTAGCATGAGAAGCCCAAAACACCTTGATCACAGTGGTTTTAGGTTCAGTAATCCTTACTACCCACTGGTGGAAGGATCCTGCTCCTGCGATCTAAAACCAGTAATCCAGCATCCCTAAAGTAATGATACAGGAAGAATGAATTCTACTGGATAGTTAGTGGGAATAGTGGTGGGAGAAGTCAATTCTAACTTTTTGTTTTCTAGACCCATCTATTCTAGCTTTTGGGGACACAGCAATATATGGTTTTTGGTTCAATAAATATACCATATACCATCCTGGAGGAAAGTATGAGCAACCCAGGCTGGCATCAACCCTTCTATAGGCAATTCCAAACTTCTATCAGGTTGTCTGCTTCTATGTGATGCAGTGTATTGTCATGAATCTTGTGGACATGTATTCTTTGTCACACCTCTTTCACTGTGAAATGTGTTTCTTTGTCTGAGACAATATTATGCATTATTTCATGTCAGTAAATAAAACATCATAAATCCCTAGGATTGTGGTGCTGCTAAGGTATTACGTGTAAGAAAAGCATACCACCATCTGGAATAGGTGCAACTCCAGGAAGGATGAATTGCTGATGCCTAGAGTGGAAACGTTGTGATGAACTGGCTTGCTATCCAGTGCTGGTGGTTCTCTTAGAGGAGAGTACCATATTGAGGGCTCAGTTTTGATCTCTGCTGCTGACCAGTTGGTCTTCAGCAACAGCACTCTTAATGAAGATTCCCTGATGTTGAACCAGTTCATAGCTTCCAATCTGCCACTTTGTCCACTCCATTCAGGGTGCATTTCATAAGCTATCTCTATGTTATGGAGGTATTTGGCAGGTTGAAGATGGTGGGGTTTGAAAATTCTTCTCCTTAAAGGACAAAATAAATTGGATAGTGAAAATAGTTCAGTTGAAAACAGTGAAATGACAACAGTGAAAACAGGGAATGTGGTAGTCAATTTTATGTGTCAGTTTGACTGGCCAGAGGGTGCCCAGATTAAACATTATTTGGGGCTGTGTCTCTGAATGAGATTAGCATTCTGAATGAGATTAGAATTTGAATTGGTGGATTCAGTAAAGTAGATTGCCTTCCCCATTGTAACTGGGCATATTCCAATCCCTTGAGGGCATGAATAAAACAAAGGCACAGGAAGGAAGAATTTGCCCCTTTTTTCCCCTGCCTCACTGATTGAGCTGGGTACTCTTATCTTTTTTGGCCATTGCTCTGGGATTTACATCATCAGCTCCCCTCGTTCTCAGGCCTTCAGACTCAGACTGAATTATTCCACTGGCTTTCCTGGGTCTTCAGCTTCTCGCGGGACTTCTCAGCCTCTATAATCACATTAGCTAAGTCCTCATAATAAGAAACCTCCTTTAACGTCTATTTCTATAGATCTTATCTACGCCTATATCTACATCTATATTCATATTATATAATATGCAGATATCTCCATCCTACTGATTCGGTTCTCTGGAGAACCCTGATTAGTACAGTAAAGAAGTTCAGCTGTCTATAGATTCTATCTAGAAAGTCTTTCAGGAAATTACACTTTCAACTGAGAATAGTCCTTGGGCCAAAATAATGGGAGCAACTTGGAGTTTTCAGAAGCCAAATCTACGTTTAGAAAAGATATTGGATGAACATATAAAACTGGAAATAAATATAAAGAAGAGAACTAACATTTATTAAGCAAACCATATTATTCAACAAGCAATATCTCCAACGATATATGACATTTTTCTTACGATTTCATTCCAGTTGCCTTTCAAAATTAGTATTAATATCACCACTTTATAGGTAAGGTAATTTAGACCCAAAAACACTTACCAAAACACCTTAGATCACACATTAATGATAGAGACCTGGCTGTTATTCAACTTAGGACCATTTTATTCCAAATGCTTATGCTCTTGTTGAGTGAAAGAAACCAGACAGAAAAGAGTACAAACTGTATGATTCCATTTATATTAATTTTTTTATAAAATTCAAACTAATGTATAATGAAAGAAAACAGATCTGGGAAACACAGGTAGGAAGGGGGATTGAGTGCAAGGGGCACAAGGAAACTTCTGGGGGAGATGAAAATGCTTTTATCCTGATTGTGGTGAACGGTTTCATGGGCACATATATTTGTCAAAACTCTAAATTGTACGCTTTAATTGCACATAATTGTTTACCTAGTGGTGTAAATTATGCTTAATAAATGACAGTTTTTATTAGTTATAAAAATAAGACACTCGTGCATGTACTGAAAACACAAGATAGTATAAAGAAAATAATACAAATTATCCAGAAGTAATCTCTATTTTAGTTTTCCTTTATACCTTTCTTCTAAACATGAATATGTGTGATTGTTTGTATAAATTAAATATACACTCAATCTAAATATACACTCAATCTAATAATAGATTTTATATTTCAGCAAATTTTCCTTATATACACACTTATATACACACTTTAAGCAGAAAAGCTGTAAGTACTATAAACTTCGCAGAAGTGAAAATATTTAAAGGAAAGCAAATTCAAACATATGCTGCAAACACAAAGATAGTCTCTCAAATGAAATGGATAATTTAAGCAATAGGGTAATATTTTCCAAAATCTGAAGTGATTTTATTGAAGTTATAGTGATATAGACAATGCATATGCAGATATACTGTGAAAAACAAAAACATATAAACAAAAAAAGAGCTTTTTAATTGTCACTTGTCTATACTTACCAAAAGCCATAACAAAATTCACATTACCCATTTAGTTATTTTACTACAAGTCATTCATGAGAAAATCAATCAGCAATTCAGCCAAAATCTAGGTAAAAGGATGTTTATGCAGTGCTTTTTAAAACAGCAAAAAAATTACATAACTTGTCAACAATAAAAGAGTGATTATGATAAAGCCAGTCTCCATAATAAATACAACTTCAATTCACATTAAACTAATGCAAAAATTTTTATATTTGTCTTCCTGTTTAGACATTATATACCAGTTATAGATCTGAAGTATTTACTGCACAAATCACGTGACATGTTATGAGTCCCACATTTAGCTTTTAATTACTTTATAAGTACAAATCTATCTCTCCTTTTCCTAATTGGGGATATGCTCTCTTACATCTCATACCTATGGTCACAAGGCTCTTGCCCTCCTCCTGACCTCAAGACTAATGTCAAGGGAATCATTGATGGTATTTTTTTTTTTTTTGCGGTACGCGGGCCTCTCACTGCTGTGGCCTCTCCCGTTGCGGAGCACAGGCTCCGGACGTGCAGGCTCAGGCCACGGCTCACGCGCCCAGCCACTCCGCGGCATGTGGGTTCTTCCCGGACCGGGGCAGGAGCCCGCGTCCCCTGCATCGGCAGGCAGACTCTCAACCACTGAGCCACAAGGGAAGCCCCAAGGTCCTATTTTTAATTTCTTAGTCTGTGATATTATTTTTCCCAACATTTGTATAAATTGTTTTACAAAATTATGATATTATGAAGGCATTTTAATCACAGTTTCCAATAACTATTTAAAGGATTATGAAATCTTTGACATATAATACTAAGTTAAAATGACAGTGCACAATTCTGTATCCAGCCTAAAGCAGGGAAATAAAGACTAGTTCAAGGTTGAGTAAAGCAAATACCATAATGATGGGGTTTGAGAGAAGTATATAGTTGTAATTTCACCTCTGAATTGATTATAGCTCTAACTGTATTTCTGTATTGCTTACGTTTTGGGGTTTTTTTTTTTTTATTATTATTTGGTTTTGGGTGTTTGGGGTTTTTTTTTGTTTTAAAGCATACAGCAATGTTGGGTAATGTTTAATTTCTTCTTCATATACCATCTTTCAACTCCTACTCCAGGACCTAGATTCTGTTAGTCCTTACTGCTAATTTGTACCTTCCAGAATAAGTTGCTTTTACCCAGAGGTTTATCTCATACTGCAAAGGTTTTACCAAGGTGTAAGAAAGCACAGTTTAAATAACTGCATCACTCCTAACGAACGTTTATGAAGGACCTACTATGTTCAGAGCACTGCAGTGTAAATTCTGGAAATTCTAGGATAAAATACAGAATACCTATGACATAACTTGAAAACAATGCTGAGAAATAAACACATAATTTCAATGCAACATAAAAATGCTTTGAACAAGTAAAAATTTACTGAAATTGGGGGTCACAAAACACATAAAATATAGGTTGGATGGGGAAAGTTAGTAACCTTTTTTGGATAACTGAGTTTTGAAAGATGAATTTAATTTTACTATTAAAGAATCAGTATAACAGGAAGATTAAGTGTAATGTGCAAAGACACACTCACAGAGAGATTGAGGATGTGTTTAAGGAGATAGAAATTGTTCCATGTGGCTAAAACATAAAGTTCAAGATGCCAAGTGGAAATAGATGAGGTTGATGAGACAGGAAGATGTCAACTCACAAAGGGACATAAATGTTGTAAAAATAATTTTGACCTCCTCTTGAAGAAAATAGAGAAAATTGAAGACTTTTCATCAGAGGAGTGATATAAACAGTTCTGCATTTGATATGGTCATGCTGGCAACAGTGTACATGAACTTGAGGTAGGTGAAGATTACAGGAAAATACTGAGTAGAAGGCTGTTGTAGTAATTTACCTGGAAGATAATGGAGATCTGACAGTGCCAATGAAATAAAAGAGAATAAACTAAAAAGACTGCAGTAATGATAGTTAATATGTATAAAGTGCTCACTATATGCCAGGATTTATTCTAAGTGCTTATAACCTATAACTTAGTGTACTATATGCATTAAGTACTATTGTTCTTCTCAATTTATAAATAAGAAAATTAAAGCACTGAAGACATGAATTAATTTGATTGGGATTACATAGCTAAAAAAGTTCTAGAATCCAGATTTAAAGACAGATATTTAGATTCCAGAGTCCTTGCTCAGAACCGTCGTAGCAGATCAACTTGCTTAATTGAAGAAATAAAAGTCAAAGAACAAAAGATACAGTTTATTTACTAATAAGAATGGGTGGTAAAGATAATGGACTATTTATCCCAAGCATTTAGGCTGTAAATGGAGTTATGCCATTATTTTAAGTTAACTACATATGTGAAGGAAAAGTCTATTTAAGGGTCTAAAGAATATAATGAGCACCTGAACATTTGCAGTGGTGACTTATTCCACCTCCTCTAAGAGTATGTATGGATAAAAAAGAAAAAAGATTCAAAGAAATACTTTAAAATTCAAGTCCATAAACTACAGTACATACCATCACTGCCTGACGAATGCACTTGCTAAAATTTCATGCTTTTTCATCAAGACTGAAAATAACTTGCTTCTTTAAACTCCGTATTTTCCATTGACTCCTAGAGGAATAATGCAAAAACAACATCATTTTTGTCACCTTGCTCATTGACTGGTAACAAGCTAATGGCTAACAAATAGCATGTAGTTAATCTTTTCTCCAGATTAATTCATGTGTACAAATAGGGTAGAGATACATTTCCAAATTAGTGTTCTGACAGCCAGTGTTCTCATGCATATTTTATTACAGCCTGATGTACTAACATTAGACATCCTCAGCACCTACCATCAGCAGGGAGGCCAGCAAATACTGCGAACTTCACAGAAGTACAAAATTTCTTGTAGTAAAAAAAACTCTGTAGAGAGATTTAAAAAGAATGTCCAAATCCTTAAAATAATTTGAGCACAAACGAGGCTATATTTGTACAGTTGTCATCTATGCTATAAACAATGATATCATAACATGTTTCCAGAGGCCCTGTGAATCTAAATTCTACCTCTGGGCTGACCTAGATTCACTGAGAATATATTCTTTGTGCTGGTTTACCTCGCTGCTCCTTCCCAGAGTTTTAGAGCTATTTGCTCATAGCATTTGCCGACTTGCTCACACTGAATTTTCTCTCCCAGTTCAGTGCTTTTCAGAACACCAGATTGGAGGTACATGTGTTACCAACATTCTGTGCAGAGCTGCAGTGAACACTACTTTCATACTGGTAGTAACTGTTTGCTATTTAATTTTAAATCTACCTTCTGGCATCTAGGAAGGACCCATCTAAATCTGTCTGCCATGAAGAACACGGAGCATTATCACCTCTTCACAGCCTTCATCACAGTGAGGAGCTTCAGGCTATTGGATGTCATACTCTCTCAACCTGCCTCCTAAAAACCCAGTCTGCCTTTCTTGTTTTCATTTTTTCTACTTATTTGTCTACCAGAGCAGTGTTGTACACAATGTGGTATGTGAGAGATCCAAGCCTGGGGCTCCAATTAGAAAGGGTTGAATAGCCAGGAAAACTGCAATCTGCCTACCATAAACATCTTAGGCTCCAAGTGTGTTCACTGTTGAATAGGCGAGAGGCCTAAAGGAAAAAAGGATATTTGCTTAATCATTGCTGGTATGTAAGTTAGGTTTTAACTTTTTAATCTCTTGAAAGAATGAAAATAATGGCACTTATTGGATGGTGCAATACCTTTAAAACACTGGGACACCTACTTGGGTAATTTTCAATTGTAACTCTCATACTACATATTAAGACACATGGACTAGGGTAAAATATTTACTTTTATTTTTAATTATCCCTTGCTTGTCTGACTTTCATTTCACATGTTTAGATAATGGTTTAATATAAAATTGGTATAGCCACAACTTCCTATTTGTTAAAAACAAAAAAAATCAATGAAAAAACATAAGCACTGTGTATTAGAATTCTCTAGAGAAACAGAACATCAGGAGATATGTAGCTATAGATATAGATATATAGGTATAGGTAAAGGTAAAGGATATAGATATAGATAAAAGGATAGTGATAGAGAGGTTAGCGATAGAGATTGAGAGAGGGACATTTCTTTAAAGGAACTGGCTCATGTGATTGAGGAGGATGGTAAATCCAAAATCTGCAGTGAGGGCCGGCATGCTGGAGACCCAGGGAAGAGTTGCAGTTGGAGTCCAAAGGCAGTCAGCTGGCGAAATTCCTTCTTGCTGAGGGGAGTTTTCTTTGTTCTCCTAAGGTCTTCAACTGATTGGACAAAGCCCATCACATTATGGAGGGTAATCTACTTCACCTACTAAGGTCTTCACATTTCATTATGGAGGGTAATCTACTTTAACATTCAAGAAATGTTAATCTCACTGGGAAAAAAAAACAAAAAAACCCTTCACACAAACATCTAGAATAATGTTGGACCAAATATCTGGGCACTGTGGCCCAGCCAAGCTGACACAAAGTTAACCATCACAAGTATCATATACATTTCCAAAGAAAATTGAGAATAGAACACATTCATTTGTCAGGATTTTTGATTATTATATTTATTAAAAGATATGGTATACCTAGTTTCCCCTTAACATCTAGCATTCTTTCCTTACAGGAACATTCTTGGTTACTTTATATTCTATAGTGGTTCCAGTTCAATTCGACTAAATTAAACACATGCCCACAAGCAATATAGGGTAAAGTCAGAGCTAATATTTTTCATTATTAAGAAGGGACATGATGTCTCTCTCTTTTCTCATAATTTTTAACAATTTGCCAAATTGCAAAATGCATTAAAAATGTTCTTAGATATTGCCAAAAATCCTTAACTCACCTAGACTACTAACTTTAGCTGGCTCTTGATAACTTAAACAAGCTGAGGAGTATATCAGCTTCCTTTGTGAGATGTTTTTAAAACACCCTATCCCTTTTTCATTTTCTTGAAAAATAATGTACATTGTCTATAGATTTTTACCCATAACTTAGTGAATTTATGGAGAAATGAACACTAAATATCTAAGTATAGCATATGTTCTTTAAAGTGAACTTTTTTATCCTAAATCTGTTTATTTTCTGCTAAAATAGAGAATTTGCAAATCTTTATCTAAGTTTCCTTATGTTCCCAGTGTTCTGTGCTTCACTATCCTAATCATCAATCCACATGTCATGCCAAAGGGTAAACCTACAGTTAAGCCTGAGGTATATGGGAATAACAGCTCTGCTGATTAAAGTCCTTAGTAAGTGTTTTACATTTATGTCCCTGATAATCTATTCAGCAAATCTATGAAGTAGATATTATTCCCACTGCACAGCTGACAACACTAGGGTAACATAAGTTACCACTGTCACACTGCTAACATTTTTTATGATAAAGTCATAATAGGTATAACCAGGTTAAGTAAATTCTGTCTCTGGGGTTTAAAAACTTAAAGGACTTAGTTACTCTGACATTTTGTGGTTATTTATTTATATAAGCACTATTACTAGGGTCACCAGCTAAAATTTAGGATGTCTGGTTCAATTTGAACTTCAGATAATAATGAATAATAATAATAATAATAATAATAATGTATGGGACATACTTTTACTTGAAAATTAGTGTTTATCTAATGTTCAAATTTAACTGGTCACTTTTTATTTTACTTGTTAAATCTGACAACCAATAATATGAATTAAATATTATGTATGATTTAAAAATTAGTCAATAAACACTCTGGAAACAAATCTCTTATCTCAGTAGGTAAAGATTTTATTTTTCTTGTTTTTTAGGTACTGTAAGACCACACAATCATGATTTTTTGAATCTTTGACAGCCCTCTTGTGCCCACAACTTCTACATTCCATTGTTTCTTTCCATATTCTTTGTTCTCATTTTCTATCAACTTGTTTCAGTTTATTTCTCTCATATTTTTCTTGGAGTGGCTTGAATATTTTAAATATTGCAAATCAAAGTGATTGTTCCTTTCTTTCTAGTTGCTAAGGTGATCAATCATATTGAGTGAAAAAATATTCTCATCATTTCTCAGATTAATTACTGCTGAATATTCAGAGTTTGTTTATAATATTTCAATTTGGCACTTTTCCATATGCCCAATGTCAGAAGGTCAGAAGGTCAGAAGGCTGATCTCCAAAGAACTGAGGAATATTAGGATCACTATTTGTAAATTAATTGATGGCTATAAAATACATACCATTAACTTTTACTTGAAAGTTCAGATCACTCAGAAGTCTAAGGAGGAAATTAAGTTATAAAATAAATGATTATTTTTAGCTTAATTATTCCTTAGCAAGAGCAAAGAGCTCTGCAACAAGTGGAACATTCCCAACTAAACAGGTCAACAAATTTTGGTTTTGCTCAAAGCACTTTGGAAAATGATGGTATCTGCTTGTATGGGACCCTTGATTGGTAGAATATCTTCTATAAGGAAATGTTCATTAAAATATTTTACATTTTATCTAAAACTGTATATAACAAGATATCTATATTAGTTTCCTTCTATAATCAATCCATCAATCATAACCATATCCCTAAAGGGATTTTAGATTTAGATTTCGTTCTAAATAAAAGGGAACATAAATTTCCTAGGATCTAGAAATTGACATTAAATATGACTTATTATTTTGGAAAATATGTATCATTTCAAATTTAAAAATTCTAATCTATCCTAAATCATCCTTCTAGTACCAAAGAAAATCTATTGGCTGAATTTTACTATGGTTTTCCTGAATCAGGGACCCACATAATTCACATGTGCCTGGAAACCCTATCCTCACCTCTTAGACAATAATCACAGACCCCCTCTGGACACTCTTGGGCAAACATTCAATTTGTCTAAGAGATCATCAAAACTATTTCAATAACGCCAAGATTTACAGAAAACCCAGTATTCCCAAGTTGTCATTCATTTTCATGCCTCATCACCTAGACACTAATCTCCTTTGGGCTTTACATAGACTTAATCTCACACACCTTTCCCAACCTTTAATCGTTCTAATCTGAAGCTCAGAATCCCCAATCCCCAAAATTTCGACTCTCAATAATATCCTTGCTGATGTTCCATTCATCTTCTTTCTTTAATTGATACTAACCTATCTCTTCTAGAGTTGGTTGATTCCTCTTCAACCCTCCTGATTAATTTTTTTTTTTCTCCTACTCTCCAGGCTAACATTGTTCCTAGACACAGATTATATATTCACCTTGCTCCTCATTGCCACTTCCCAATAATTATTTTCCAACTTCTTTAAAACTCTTTCCTTCATTCTAAATTCATGATAATAATATCACCCATTGCTTTTTGCATTTGTTTACAGATTTCCACCTCATTTCTCATTTCTTCAGTACTTTAGCAACTTAGTGTTATTAAACAGTAAAAAAACAAACAAACAAAAACCTTACTGTTGCTTTTTTTTCTTTACATTATTACTGTTTTATTTCTTGGTAATTCTGATACACTGGTAGAAGTTACTTCTAATACCTTCTACATTTCTAACTCATTTACCCTAATACTACAACTCCAAAAAATTTGAATCCACCAACTTATTTATTAATCCATTAATCTTACAAAATTCTCATTGACTCTTATTTCACCTATGATCTCAATTCACTCTTTATCTGGTTTATACTAGACCAATCATCTCTTTAATAACTCCTTATATACACTTTTATCTCTCTGGAAACTCATACATTCTATTGTACATGAAGAGTGAACCCTAAGTCCAACACTATTTCATATCTTCATCTAAATAGCTAATGTATGTGTATAAATATAAAACTAGTCTAGTGTCAATTTAACTTGATGAACAATAACGTTGGCCCTTGGTGTTGGTTAGCAAAACTGTTGCTTTTACTCAGCTAGTTCACTCTCATAATCTCTTCAATGATTATTTTATACCTCTGTCTCCTCATATCTCATGTTCTTTTCCTTATTCCTCATTTTCAAGTAATGAAAATAAAAGCTATTAAAAGAGAATGACTACCACTCCCACTAATAAAACCATCTACTGTCCCAGACTTCACTTCTTGTATTTTTCAAAGGATAAAGAGCTGGTAGTCATATCTAACAGTACATCCTGAATTTGTTCACTGGCTTTCCTTATTTATCAGCTATTCATATGCTTCTCTTGTAATTTTCTGCACTTTCTCCCTAATCATTCATCATTCCCTCCCTACTCCCATCAGCATATACCAGAGGTTCTCAAAATTTCTCATTTCCTGCTGCCCTCAGTGTGCCTCACTAATTTTTTCAGGGATCACAAGCCACAACAAATATTTACCATTTCTGTTACCAAGCAGTTCAGTCTAAATAAGTTAATCAGTATTTATCTCCTAAAAATTTAATACCCCATGAAGTGACAATCATTTTGCCTGTTGCTCAGGCCCCAAATCCTGACTTCCCTCTGTCACACTCCACATCCAAACTTACTGGCTCTAAATTGACAAAAAATATTGTCTCTAATTTCACAAATCAAAAATCTAATAACTTCTAACCAGTTCTACCACTACCACCTGACTTTGAGCCATCAGTATTTCTCATCTAGGTTATTACAATAACCTCCTGCTTCTACTATTCCCCTCTACAAACCACACAGCAACAAAAAAAAAAAAGACCCTTTAAAACCTACATTCTTCTCTTTGAAACAATCCAGTGGCTTCTCATCTCACTCAGACTAAAATTCAAAACTCTCTGTGATCTCCCAAACACTTCTTTATCCCTTTGACTTCATCTCCTACCAGTCTCCTCTTCCAGCCACACTGGCCTCATTTCTGTTCTTTGAACATGTAAGCATGGTTCATCTCAGAGTTCTTGTATTGTTCTCCTGCCTGAATTGCTCTTCCTTTATATAAGGATTTTGGCTAATTTCCTCACTTTTTTCTAGTCCTTTTAGAAAAAACAGCCTCAGTTTCTATCCCATCTAAAATAGTACCCTACTTATTCACTCAATATCTCCTTGCCTTGATTTTTCTTCATTTATCTTCATTAATCACCACACAAAAGAGTCTATGTTCATTTATTTATATCTTGTCTGTTACTCTCTGGCACCCCATTCAGAATGTAAATCTTCTGAAAATAGAGACTTGCTTTTTTTGTTGTTACTACTGTATCCTGGTTCATATTAAATTTTAATAGATATTTTGATGCATGAACAAACAGACAATTGAATTAATTTTTTGACAACATTCTGAGGCCACATTCAGTTTGTGATGATTGTTTAGAAATTTTAGCAGCACAATGTCAGCGCACTTTATAAATATTTTCGAGGAATAGGAAAGGACTTTGTTTTGACTATATTACATATTCTGAAAATGAGTAGTTCTTCAAAGTGTCGATAAACCAAGAGATCAGTTATTTCCTGTAGTATATGCAAGGAATTGCACTCAGATTTATATTTCTAGAGCTAGGGTGAAAGGTGAGTACTGATGGGGTTGAGGGAGAAAAAGTAAGGCCAATTTATGAATGGCTTCATAGCCACTTTGTTCCTCAATGTCAGTGCCTTTAGGAAGTCAAATTACAGATCATGACACGTTGTGCAGGAACCAGTTTTATAACGTCAACTCTTTTTACTAATCAGGCTGAATTGAGTCATTCGCCTTCTTGTGAAAATAAATAATGCATTTTAATGCTTTTTGGTGTTCATATAGGCATTTTCCATTCAAATGCCAATGCACTTCAGGAAATCTTGTTTCCTATTATTTTATATGGCAGAACTACATACAACAAGCTTATCAATTATTTTAATGTGAGCAACTAAGCTTTCCATTCCCATAATTAACAATGCATAGCGTTCCTTGTAATGTGTTTTCATGATCGTGGCTAATTGTATGCCCCTGATAATTTTTAATGAATTTGAGGGTATGTATATGGAAATTAATGGACAATAAACATGTAAATTTATTAGCTGAATTCAATTCAATGCCATTAGTTAAATGAATTTTACTATGCAAATATATTTTAAACACTTTAGTGATTACTAGTTTACCTACAGGTAGGTTCATTCACCTTCATATTTCAAAGCACTATTACTAAAGAAATGTTGAATTAATTGTCAATAACTGTAGGTAGAAAGCTTGTAATGACAAAAGGGTAATGAATATATAAAAGGATGGTCAATCTTACTAGTGGTAAGGAAATGCAAATTTAAATAATGGTAAGATATACTCAGCATTATAAGGAGAGTATATCCCACAATTTAGGGAGTACATTATGTAGGGCCACCATATACAAATGTGCAAGTTGTTTATTTTATCAAGGGTGACAGGCCAGGGAGAGAAAAGGAGGAAGCCTGTGCTCCATTAGACAAGCCTCCTGTCCTGGAACAGAGCTGTGTCTACCTAGAAGAATTAGTGCATTTCTTAATTCACATTAAGTTGCTTTGTAGGCTGGTAGAAGTACCTATCAATATTCTAAAAATGTTATACTGTTAGACCTAGCACTTCCATTTATAGAAATCTATGCAATAACATTCCTGTTAACATGTTGTTTGTTAAAGAAATATTTTTAATAGAGAATATGAGGGGCAATTGAATTACCTATCAAGAGGGGAATAATTAAATAAGCCACAATATACATAGGTAGTATGGACTATTAGTTTGCTTTTAAAAATAATAAAGTAAATCTGAAAGTAGTACTATCAGAAGATATTAATGGTATTACCATTAAATTTTAAAGTTATGTAAAAATATTAAAAACCACAGTGTCACATACATTTAACTATAGTTACCTCTACACAAAGATACACATGACATGTATATTTCTTCAGTTCTAAAGAATCCTCTATTCTAAGTTATGCAGTCTAAGATATTTTTAGAAGAAAAAGAGCACAGGGCACTACATTAAACTTTTTTTAGGTAAATTAAAGTTTAAGTAAATTAAACATTTACTTGTAGACTTTTTCATATAATTTAAAATATGAAAAATAGCTCTTAGTGAAAGAATGTGTAACTTCTGTATTATGAGAAACATACATAGGAGAATACAAACTTGAATACTAAGAGTAACTACACTTGAATCATGGAACAAGCAGGTAAGTGGTTCATACTTATACAGTAAGTCCCTTACATAGGAACCTTCAAGTTGCAAACTTTCAAAGATGCAAACATGCATCTGGTTCCAGCAAAGAACCAGAACCTGTGCTATCAATGTCAGGAGTCAGTGAAATTGCAGTTGCCCTCCATCTCCTATTGATGATGATTCTTCAGCTCTACCATCTCCCACCTCCTGTCCCTGCTCCAGTCAGTAACTCTTCTTGCCTGTTCACTTGATGCCAGCCCCTGTGTGCCAGCTGTTATACTGTACTTTTCAAGGTATTATACTGTAAGATTAAAAATGTTTTATTTTTTGTGTTCATTTGTTTTATATGTATTATTTGTGTGAAAAGTATTATACACCTATTACGGTACAGTACTATATAGCCAATTGTGTTAGCTGGGTACCTAGGCTAACTTTATTGGACTTACGAACGAATTGGACTTACAAATGCGCTCTCAGAATGGAACTTGTTCATATGTAGGGGGCTTACTACATTTTGATACACATATATTGGCTAATTATCTGCACTGGTCATGTATAGCTTTTTAAATAATTTTAGGTCAATATACAAAGATAGTACAGATTGTTTAATTGGTTAGGGAGATTTTAATATAATCACCTTTTAATAGGTCATGGAAATTAAAAAAAAGTCAGAGTGTCCTAAAATATATGATACTTAAGTTTATTTTTTTATTTTTTTTTTTTTGCTTTGTAAACTGCTTTATTAATTTCGTATTATGAAAAGAATAATTTTCCTATAACTGGATGAAATTGCCCTGCTGACAGAAAGTTTCACAGAGACAAAGCAATATTCAATTAGAAACTGGTAAGTGGAAACACCAAAAGGTTTACATAAAAAGTAAATCAGAAAAACTACAAGCATGTAGAGCAGAGGCCACATTACTGACCTCAGGGATAATCTTAGGATTCAAGGTATAAGGCAAAACTCATAATGATTGTCAGGTTCAGGAGTTTGGTAGCGCAAATGATGCCTCATTTGCTGCTTCTTAGTCTTTCTCCTGATTTCCATCATCTGCCCTACGTGCTTTTCTACATCATCCCCCACTTCACTGTGATCAATATGCCTGCTGGGTATGGCCCATCGAAAATTAGGGACAAGTTGTCTAATCCGTCCCAGCCTGACATGTCCTCCAGGCTTCTGGCCTCTACCCCCTCCTAAATCGCGTGATTCCTCTCCATTCTGCAAAGGGGCCTGGTCCCCGCCTTCCTTTTCCTGTTGGGTATTTTCCACGTTGAGATTTTTTACTGCTTGTTCCTCTTTGGACGCCATTGCTCCTGGGCCTATCCTCGCGGTCTCCTGCCCCTCCCGATTCTTGCTGCAAGTGCGCCGCCGCGACACTTCGACTCACAGACCTGCTCCTCCCGCACCTCTTACTTTTGGGGGCCGCCCCCGGCCCGCACTCCCGCAGGGACCGAGAAGGCAGCGAGCAACACCTTGGTCTACCGTTAGAGCGCGGCGAGCGCCAGTCGGCGCTGGCCGTTCACGTCGGGCCTCTGTCACCGCGGGACGCTGATACTTAAGTTTAAATGAATGGTTATGGGTTAAAATTAGTACTGTAAAACTTATTCACAATTTAATAAATAATATTTATTTATAGTATTATGTGCTTAGCACTCTTTAAGGAATGTAATCCAATAATGGAGATTTACACTCTTCTTTCACTCATGAAAGTTATGCTAGAAGTATTTCTTATATAATTATAAAGGTACTAGAATTTTATTTTAAGAATATTTGACTAACTACAAAAATAGGTGCTATATTAGGCAATCCTGAAATCATCAGTGAATTCTCAAGAGCAGATGTTGAAATAAACTGAACAATAAATTCATAACCAATGTAAAATGTAAAATTTCTATCTTTATGTTGCTGAAATTTTCTGTAAAATAAGTTTATAAATATGTGTTGCATAATCAAAACTACAATGAGGTATCACCTCACACCAGTCAGGATGACCTTCATTAAGAAGTGTACAAATAACAAATGCTGGAGAGGATGTGGAGAAAAGAGAGGCTTCCTACACTGTTGGTGGGAATGTAAACTGTACAGCTGCTATGGAAAACAGTATGGAGGTTCCTCAGAAAATTAAAAATAGAGTTTCCATATGATCCAGCAATCCCACTCCTGAACATATATTTGGACAAAACTACCTCAAAAAGATACATGAACCCCTATGTTCACAGCAGCACTATACACAATAGCCAAGATATGGAAGCAACCTAAATGTCTACTGACAGATGAATGGATACAGAAGCTGTAGTACATATACACAATGGAATACTACTCAGCCATTAAACAGAATGAAATAATGCCACTTGTAGCAACATGGATGGACCTAGAGATTATCATACTAAGTGAAATAAGTCAGACAAAGACAAATACCATATGATATTACTTATATGTGGAATCTAAAATATGACATAAATGAACTTACTAATGAAACAGAAACAGAGTCACAGACATAGAGAACAGACTTGTGGTTGCCAAGGTTTGGGGGTAAAGGATGGATTGGTTGTTTGGGATTAGAAGATGCAAACTATTATATATAGAATGGATAAACAACAAGGTCCTACTGTATAGCACAGGGAATTATATTCAATATCCTGTAATGAACCATAGTGGAAAAGAATATGAAAAAGAATATATATATATACATATATATATGTATATATATATATATCTGAATCACTTTGCTATACAGCAGAAACTAACACAACACTGTAAATCAACTACACTTCAGTAAAATAAATTTGACAAATATGTGTTGCATCAAAGAGGAAATAAACATTACATGTAGAAGTAGTTTGCATAGTAGTTTGAAAAATAATAAAATAAGAATCTTAACCATTAAGGGGAACAAAGCTACAATCACAAACTTACATTACCACTTACCATTAAATGATTCATTAAATAAGAAAGAATGAAGAAAAGTTATTACATCAGAAAATACAAGTTAGAAAAGTAAAGCAAAGCAAATCCCCACCTTCATAAAATCAGGGGGAAAAGGTAGTGAAGAAAGAAAGAGAAGGGAGAAAGGGAGGGAGGGAGGGAGGGAGAGAGAAAAGGAAGGAAGGAAGGAAAGTAGGTCAAACCTGGATACAGAAAGAAGCAATAGCATTTTAAAATAAATTGGAGAACTGATTCCTTAACGAAAGATTTCTAACACTTTGTGAAAATTACATTCTAACAGTGTATAAATAAAGTAGATATATAACAAGAGATAAGAGAGATTTTTCTAAGTATGAGAAAAACTTGCAAGAAATAAAAAGACATGAAAAACTTTTACCAAATATAAATACCATCCATATTTTTAGGTGTAATTTGAGTTAAATATTAGATTTAACATATAAACAATACAAATGAACTTATTTACAAAACAGAAATAGACTCACAGACATAGAAAACAAACTTATTGTTACCAAAGGGGATGCCAAATGGGGGGAGGGGGAGAGGTAAACTAGGAGTTTGGGATTAACAGATACACACTACTATATATAAAATAGATAAACAACAAAGATCTACTGTATAGCACAAGGAAATGTACTCAATGTCTTGTAACAACTTATAATGGAAAACAATCTGAAAAAGAATATGTGTATATAGATATAGATAACTGAATCACTTTGCTGTACACTTGAAACTAACACAACATTGTAAATTAACTATACTTCTATTTTAAAAATGATAAAAAAAAAACAGCAGCAAAAAAACATAGGCCAACCAAACTTGGAAAGAAATGAAACAAAAATGAAACTGGAAAATAATGCAATTAATCGTATAAATAGGCCAAGGTGAATATCATATGACTATCTTTATAAACACTAATAGGTCATTTAAAAAAATTTGGTATCTGTTTGTGACTAAAATTTTTAGAAATTAACATGTTCCCATAAATGATACAAAACTCTTTCAAACCAATAGAGAACATTTTTAAAATAGTGAATCATTAATGAAACCACATTGAAAGCTGAGTCAAGTAATAAATAACCATATTTGAATGGGGGGATCAAGATGGCGAAGTAGGAGAAGCTGGAGCTAACCTTCTCCCACAAATACATCAAAAAGAGATCTATATGTGGAACAGTTCTCACAGAAAACTAACTGGAAAGTGGCAGAAAAACTCCTATTCAACTAAAGCTGCAAGAAAGATCTCCATGTAACCAGGAAAGACAGAAAAAACAAAAAAGGCCTTGGGTTAGGGCATTTGCCTCAGGGAAGGATCTGTTTGGAAGAGATAGTCCACATGCGTGGACTTTCGCCCTGGAGAGTGAGCAGGTCAAGGCAAGATCTGGGCATTTCAGTCCTGGTGTCTTGCACAGAGGAGAGAAGTTCCCTTGCCTGCTGGGAAATCCCCTGAGACAGAAGGGCTGGAGAAGCCTAGACTGTACTGCAAGCATGCAGGCATGCAGGCATGCTAACAATCAGGCAGAGAGCCTTGCACTGGTGGCTGTTGCGTTTCCGCCCTTCCCAATACAAAGGGGCAAACACCCTGGCCCCGCCCCCTCCAAACCACAGCCTGCCATCAGATCTGGGGAAAGATTTGGTCTAGCTATGCAGAGGCAGAGAGGGGCACCTGGAGTATATCCTGAAGGAGGCTTGGAGGCCATTGTCAGCATGCACACGGGATGCAGCCACAAGAGCACGCAGCGCCTAAGTGATGAATCTCTAGCAGGCAGGCGCTGGGTAGGAGTACACAATGGTTCATTTCCCAGAGAGAACACCCTGGCTCTGTCCACTCTAAAAGGCAGCTTAGTGCTAGATCTGGGGCAGACAGATCCTGGGAGAAGTCTGCCACAGAGGCAGCCAGATCTCAAGCTGCAGTGCAACTACCTCAATTCTTGCAGCCACAATGCCCTGATGCCTGACACCAGCCTACTCCACACCATAGCCTTGCACTAGATCTGGGATGAACACAACAGAGAAAGGGACGTGACCTTGGGCTACTACTGAGTGGAGCCTAGGATACCCGCTCAGGTGGTGCATAGGTTCTCTGTGACCACATGTGTCTCACTTGCTTCAGCAATCACCTCCTTTGGGGCAGGGCACACACTCAAGGGCTACAGAGTCTGATCAAACCTGACCCTTAGGGCTCCTACTCCAACTGTGGAGCAGACCCTTCCCCCAATGGCAGCAACAGCCACAGAGTAGGGAGGAAGCCCCTTCTCACATCATGCACAGGCTTTAAATATCCCAAGACCAACCACACCCCTATCAAGGGTATAGTGACCAGCACACTCAGGAAAGATGTGGCTGGTATCCATACAAAAACCAGCCTTTGAACCAAAAATACTGGACACGGACAGTTAACAAAGGGACACTTCCACATAAAAAACACCCCTTCAAGACAACAGCAGCTAACTCTTTCTCCTAAATTCAGAGGTAGAGAAAGATAGGTAAAATGAAAAGACAGAGAAACTAATCCCAATTAAAAGAATAAAAGAAATCAGCTGAAAGAACAAATAATGAAACAGACCTTACCAGTCTACAAGATTCTAAGATCAAAAAGGACGTAATAAAAATGCTAAAGGAATTAAGAAAAAATATTAATAGAAAATGCAGATCACTGTAACAAGAAGCTAGAAACTATAAAACAAGCCATTCAAAAATAGTCAATTTGGGCTTCCCTGGTGGCGCAGTGGTTGAGAGTCCGCCTGCCGATGCAGGGGACACAGGTTCATGTCCTGGTCCAGGAAGATCCCACATGCCGCAGAGCGGCTGGGCCCGTAAGCCATGGCCTCTGAGCCTGCGCGTCCAGAGCCTGTGCTCCGCAATGGGAGAGGCCACAACAGTGAGAGGCCCGCATACCGTAAAAAACAAAAAAAAAGAGACAATTCAATTGCTGAGATAAAAACCAATCTAGGAGCAATGAATAGCAGACTAAATGACACAGAAGATCAGATAATTTCCATTATTCTGACAGAGAGAATAATGGAAATTACACAATCAGAACAAAAGACAGAAAGACAAATGAAAAAAAAAAATAAGAGCAATGTGCAAGATCTGTGGGATGATATAATGTATGCCAACTTACACATAATAGGGGTTCCAGAAGGAGAAGAGAAAGACAAGGGGATCAAAAGTGTATTTGAAGAAATTATGGCTGAAAATTTCCCAAACATAAAGGAAGAAACAAATATCCAGGTACAGAAAGCACAGAGGGTCCCAAATAAGATGGACCCAAACAGACCCACACCAAGACATATCATAATTAAAATGGCAAAAATTGAAGATAAAGAGAGGATTCTAAAAGCAGAGAGAGAAAAACAGTCATATACATGGGAATTTCCTTAAGGCTCTCAGCTTATTTCTCTGCAGAAACTTTGCAGGCCACTAGGAAGTGGCAGGGTATATTCAAAGTTCTGAAAAGGAAAAAACCTGCATCCTAGGATACTCTACCCAGAAAGATTATCATTTAGAATAGAAGGAATGACATATCATTTCTCAGACAAGCAAAAATTAACAGAATTCAGCAATAGTAAACCAACCCTAAAGAAATATTAAAGGATCTTAACTAAACAGAAAAGAAGCAAGACTCTATAGGAGAGGGAAAATCACAATAGGAAAGGAAAACATATAAAGGGATCAAAGATCACTTACATATCAGGACATAGATTAAAAAAAGTTGTAGAAGTGGTTATAATTAAAATTAATAGTAAAAGGATAAGCATGTAAAACAGGACATCAAAATCACAAAATGTGAGGGAGGAATGTATAAAAGTTTAGGTCTTTTAGAACGTGTTTGAACTTGAATGATTATCAGTTTAAAGCAAGTAGATATAGTTATGGGTCAACATACTTGAACTCAATGGTAACCACAAATCAAAAACATACAATAGATTCCAAAAACCAAACAGAAAGGAACTCAAGCATACTACAAATGAAAAACATCAAACCACAAAGGAAAAACAAAAAGAAGAAGAAATGAAGAACTATAAATACAATTGGAAAACAGGTGATAAGATGGCAAATAAGTACATACCTATCAATAATTACTTTAAATGTCAATGGACTAAATACTCCCATCAAAAGACACAGAGTTACAGATTGGATTAAAAAACAAGAACCTACATCATGCTGCCTACAAGAGACCCACTTAAGGGTGAAATACATGCACAGACTGAACATGAATGGATGGAAAAAGATATTTCATGCAAATGGAAACAAGAAAGTGGGGGTAGGAATATTCACATCAGATAAAATAGACTGTAAAACAAAGGCCGTAAAGACAAAAGACAAAAATACAAAATTTTTTTTTGCCCTTTGTAAAGACAAAAAAGGGCATTGTGTAATGATAAAGGGATAGAGACAAGAAAAGGATATTATTTTATTTGACAATAATACAATAATAGTAGAAGACTTTAACACTCCACTTACATCAATGGGCAGATCATCCAGAAAGAAGATTAATAAGGCAAAAGAGGTCCTAAAATGATACAACAGACTGGTTGGACTTAATCTACAGCATACTACATCCAAAAAAAGTAACAACCCCAAAAAACAAAAAAACAGAATAAACATTCTTTTCAAGCACACAGAGAATCTTCTCTAGGATAGACATACTAGGTCACAAAACAAGCCTCAATAAATTTAAGAGAATAGAAGTTATTTCAATTATCTTTTCTGACCACAATGATATGAAACTAGAAATCAACCACAGGAGAAGTATGAACACATGGAGACAAACCAAAATGCTATTAAAAAGCGAATGGGTCAAAGATGAAATCAAGGAAGAAATCAGAAAATACTTTGAGACAAATGAAAATGAAAAGACAATCTTACAAAATCTATGGGATGCAGCAAAAACTGTTCTAAGAGTGACGTTCATAGTAATACAGGCCTTCCTCAATAAACGAGAAAAATCTCAAAACATACCCTAACTCACCACCTAAAAGAATTAGAGAAAGAAGAACAAATTAAATCCAAAGTCAGCAGAATGAAAATAAAGATAGGAGAGGAAATAAATAGAGATCCAAAAAGGAATAGAAAAAATCTTCCATAAAACCAAGAGCTGTTTTTATAAAAATGTAAATGAAATTGACAAACCTCTAACCAGGCTCACCTAGAAGAAAAGAAACAGGACTCAAATAAACAAAATAAGAAATGAAAGAGGAAAAATAACAAATGATACCACAGAAATGCAAAAATCATAAGAGAATACCATGGACAATTGCATGAAAACACCGGACAACCTAGAAGAAATGGAAAAGTTTCTAGAAACATACAGCCTGCCAAAACTGAGACAAGAAGAAACAGATAGTTTGAAAGGACCAATCACTAGACATGAAATAGAATCTGTAATAATAATTTTAAAAAATCCCTGAAAAATAAAGTACAGGACTAGAAGGTTTCATTGGTTTATTCTACCAAACATACAAATAACTTATACCTATCCTTCTCCAACTATTCCAAATGATTGAAGAGGAAGGAACATTCTCAGATTTATTTTGTGAAGCCACCATCACCCTTACACCAAACCCAGAAAAAGACACCACAAAAAAAGAAAATTAAAGGCCAGTATCTTTGATTAACATACAGTATTTGCAAAAATCCTTAACAAAATATTAGCAAACCAAATCCAGCAATACATAAAAACGATCATACTCCATGATCAATTTAGGTTCATTCTAGGATCTCAAGAATGGTCCAACATATGCAAATCAATAAAGGTGATACATCACATAACAAAAAGGTCATCTCAATAGATGTGGAAAAAGCATTTGATAAAATTCAACATCCATTCATGATAAAAAAAACTCTCACCAAAGTAGTTATAAATGGAAGATATCTCAGTATAATAAAAACCATTGACGATGAATCCACAGCCAACATACCCTTCAATGGTGAAAAGCTGAAAGCCTTCACACTAAACTCAGGAGCAAGACAAGGATGCCCACTCTCACCTGTCTATTCAACATAATAATGGAAGTCCTACCCATACAAGAAAAGAAAAATTTTAAAAAGGTATCCAAACTGGAAGAGATAAAACTGTCACTATCTGCAGATGACATGATACTATATAGAGAAAACCCTAAAGTCTCCACACAAAAATTACTAGAACTAATAAATTAATTCAGCAAGGTAGCAGAATACAAGATTAACATACAGAAATCTGTTGTATTTCCTTACACTAATAATGAAATATCAGAAAGAGAAAGTAAAAAATGAATCCTGTTTAAAATCATGTCAAAAAAAAAACCTAGGGATAAACTTAACCATGGATGTGAAAGGACCTATATGTTAAAAACTATAAAATATTGATAAAGGAAATTGAAGATGATTCAAATTGAAATGGAAAGAAGTCCCACGCTCTTGGACTGGAAGAATTAATATTGTTAAAATGGCCATACTACCTAAAGCAATCTACAGATTTAATGCCATCCCTATCAAAACACCAATGACATTTTTCACAGAAAAAGAATAAATAATCCTAATATTTATTTGGAACTACTGAAGGCCTAGAATTGCAAAAGCAATCCTGAGAAAAAACAACAAAACTGGAGGCATTATCCTTCCAGATTTCAGATTATACTACAAATCTACAGTGATCAAAATAGTGTGGTATTGGCACAAAAGTAGACATATAGATCAATGGGACAGAATACAGAGCCCAGAAATAAACCCATGCACTTACAGTTAATTAATCTATGACAAAGGAGGCAAGAATATACAATGGAGAAAACAGTGTCTTCAACAAGTGTTGTTGGGAAAGACTGAACAGATACATGTAAATCAATGAAATTAAAACAATCCCTCACACCATGTACAAAAATAAACTGAAAATAATTTAAATTCTTAAATATAAGATATGATACCATAAAACTGCTAGAAGAGAACATAGGCAAAACATTTTCTGACATAAATCTTAGAAATATTTTCTGAGATTATCTCCCAAGGCAAAAGAAATAAAAGTAAAAATAAACAAATGGGACTTAATCAAACTTAAAAGCTTTTGCACAGCAAAGGAAACCATCAACAAAATGAAAGGACAAACTACAGAATGGGAGAAAATATTTAAAAATGATATGACCAACAAGGAGTTAATATCCAAAATATACAAACAGCTCATAACAACTCAATAGCGAAAAAACAACCCAATCAAAAAAATGGGCAGAAGACCTAAATAGATATTTCTCCAAAGAAGACATATATATGGCCAACAAGCACATGAAAAGATGCTCAACATTGCTAAATTTTTAGAGAAATGTAAACCAAAACCTCAATGAGGTATCACCTCACATCAGTCAGAATGACTATCAAAAAGTCTTCAAATAATAAATGCTGGAGAGGGTATGGAGAAAGTGGAACCCTCCTACATTTACTGGTGGGAATTTAAACTGGTTCAGCCACTATGGAAAACAATATGGGAGCTCCTTAGAGATACTAAAAATAGAGCTACCATATGATCCAGTAATCCCACTCCTGGGTATATATCTGGAAAAGAAGAAAACTCTAATATGAAAAGATACATTCACCTCGATATTTATAGCAGCACTATTTACAATAGCTAAAACATGGAAACAACCCAAGTGCCTGCCAACAGATGACTGGCTTCAGAAGATGTGGTGTACACACCACACACACACGCACACGCACACACATACACACACACACACACACACACACACACACAAGGGAATATTTCTCAGCCATAAAAAAGAATGAAATATTGGCGGTTGCAGCAACATGGACAAATCTAGAGACTATTATACTTAGTGAAGTCAGAGAAAGACAAATACTATATGATATCACTTATATATGGAATCTAAAAAATAATATAAATCAATGTATATACAAAAGAGAAACAGACTCAGAGACATGTAAAACATACTTATCGTTACCAAGGGAAGGAGGAAGGGAGGGACAAATTAAGAGTATGGGATTAACAGACACAAACTACTATACGTAAAATAGATAAGCAACAAGGATTTACTGTATAGCACAGGGAATTATATTCAATATCTTGTAATAACCTATAATGAAATACAATCTGATAAAAATATGTAACTGAATCACTTAGATATACACTTGAGAAACTAATACAATATTGTAAATCAACTATACTTCAATTTTTAAAAAGTTAAAAAAATAACTACCCTCACAATTATTACATGGTTTTTTTCTGGAAGTTATACCTAAATGCCATACATAAGAAAATGTTTATAACATGTGTGTGTTTCATTTCACCCCCAGCCACACACATGGAGGGATATGTGTGTGTTTGTGTGCACACACATGTGTGCACATGCATAGAGGAAACAAAATCATAATTTTCAATTAATTTCACACTTATCCTAAGAAAACGTCTAATAGGAAAAAATATTTTAAAGCAATGAAAGAGCTCAAGATGGTCTCTACTTCCTTTACCTCTGTAGAACATTTTAAGATCCAAAGTAGGAGTTAAAGAAACATATCTAATTTATTTCCTACATCAAAGACTCTTCAAGAACCATCATGATGTTCCCCTATGGGATATTTTTTCCAATAGTAATGATTAAAGAAGTGAGAACTTACTTCTATAGCTCTTTTACAATTTATAACACATAAAGAAGCTTTAGAAACTGAGGCTTAGAGAAGAACTTGCTGAAGGGTGTATGATTAGTAGCACTGAAGTCAGTGACCTATCCATTAGAGCAGGTTTACAAACCAACTGAGGTATATTTCGGCTCTTTAGAATTTAATATGCAGTAATATTAAGGCTTGGGTCAATGCTCTAGCAATGCTTGTGTGTTATAAATTTATTACCTCTCATATCCAGAAGCACCCTTTTTTTGACTGTTCTGTGCTAAGGGAGGTAGTTACATAAATGTCTCCTTGCCATCTAGCACTATGTCAAGCCATGTTAGCAGAGGGTGCTGGAGAGACATAGAGGGGGAAGGGGTGTTCTCTTCCTGGTAGCTCTTTGTCTCACTTGCCAGATTTCTACAGTATAATTTTACAAGAACTAGTCTCCTGAGTTTGCACACTTCTGTCCATGTCTAGGGTACTGCAAAGCACACTTTCTCCAGCACTTAGCTCAAGAAAAGTGCATGATGTTCTCACATGTGAGTTTCTTGAAGAGCACAGTTTTCTCTAGCACCTGACTTCAGCATGGTATTGGGTTGGCAAAAAAGTGCCTTCGGTTTTTAAGTAAAAATAAAAGACATATTTTTTATTTTCACCAAAAACTTTATTGAACAACGTATTCACCCTTTTGTTCCATTACCTTCTGCCATTTTTCAGGCAACTTCATAATTCTATCTTCCCAAAACTTATCTTTTTGAGCAAAGAACTGTTCCAGGTGCCTTTTACAATCTTCCAGGGAATTGAAATTTTCTCCATTAAGAGAATTTTGTAAAGACCTAAATAAATGGAAATCTAAAGGTGCAATGTCTGGTGAATACGGTGGATTAACCAGAACCTCCCAGCCAAGCTGTAACAGTTTTTGCCTATTCATCAAAGAAATATGTGGTCTTGAGTTATCCTGATGGAAGATTATGTGTTTTCTGTTGACTAATACTGGACGCTTTTTGTTGAGTGCTGCTTTCAGTTGGTCTAACTGGGAGCAGTACTTGTTGGAATTAACCATTTGGTTTTCCAGAAATAGTTCATAATAGAGGACTCCCTTCCAATCCACCAAATACACAACATCACCTTCTTTGGATGAAGACCAGCCTTTGGTGTGGTTGGTGGTGGTTCACTTTGCTTGCCCCATGATCTCTTCTGTTCCACATTATTGTACAGTATCCACTTTTCATTGCCTGTCCAATTTGTTTTAAAAAACAGCACCTTTTCATTACGTTTAAGTAGAGAACTGCATGTGGAAATATGGTCAAGAAGGTTTTTTCGCTTAACTTATGTGGAACCCAAACATCAAAGCAATGAACATAACCAAGCTGGGGCAAATGATTTTCAAGGCTTGATTTGGGTATTTCGAGTATGTTGGCTATCTCCCACGTGGTATAACGTTGACTGTTCTCAATTCATGTCTCGATTTGATCGCTATAAACTTCAACTGGTCTACCCGACAGTGGAGCATCGTCTGTAGAGAAATCTCCAGCACGAAACTTCGCTAATCACTTTTGACGTGTTCAGTCACAGCACCTTTTCCATACACTGCACAAATCTCTTTTTTGTGTTTCAGTTATGTTTCTACTTTCTTGAAATAATAAAACATAATATGCCGAAAATGTTGCTTTTTTCTTCCATCTTCAATTTTAAAATGGCTACACAAAAATTCAACAATTTGGATTTTTTTTTTTTTGGCTGCATTGGGTCTTCATTGCTGCATGGGAGCTTCCTCTAGTTGCAGAGAGCAGGGGCTACTCTTCGTTGTGGTGCATGGGTTTCTCATTGCGGTGGTTTCTCTTGATGTGGAGCATGGGCTTCAGTTGTTGTGGCATGTGGACTCAGTAGTTGTGGCTCTCAGGCTCTAGAGCACAGGCTCAGAAGTTGTGGCACATGGGCTTAGCTGCTCTGCAGCATGTGGGATCTTCCTGGACCAGGGATTGAACATGTGTCCCCTGCATTGGCAGGCAGACTCTTAACCACTGTGCCATGAGGGAAGTCCCCATAATTCACCAATTTTGATAAGCCCTTTTTTAAATGCATGCTGATATGACAGCTGCCACATACAATCTAACCAAATTGTTTCAAATGAAGTTAAAGACAACTAAGTGCTACTAGAGCCATCTTACAGAAAAAAAACTGTATGAACCTTTGGCCAATCCATGTCTTATTGTTGAGTTTTGTGTGTTCTTAGTGTATTTTGGAAAACAGTCCATTATTAGATGTGTATTTTGCAAATATTTTCTTCCAGTCTATGGCTTTTCTTTCAGTCTCTTTACATTGTTTATTGCATAGCAGACGTTTTAAATTTGAATAAATTGAAGCACATCAATTATTTCTTTCACAGATTGTACCCTTGGTGTTATATCCAAAAAGTCATCACTGTACCTAAGGTCATCTAGGTTTCCTCTTATTTTATCTTCTAGAAGTTTTACATTTTTGCATTTTATCCTTGGGTCTATAATTAATTTTGAGTTAATTTTTGTTAAAAGTAAGGTCTGTGTCTAGACTCATTTTTTTTTGCATGTGGATGTCCAGTTGTTCCAGCACCAATTTATAGAAAAGACTATCTTTTCTCCATTGTATTGCTTTAGTTTCTTTATCAAAAAATAAGTTGACTGTATTCATGCAGGTTTATTTCTGGGCTCTACAGTCTATTCTATTCATTCATTTTTTCTACTCTTTTACCAACACCACACTGAATTGGCTATTGTAGTTTTATAATAGGTGTTGAAGTTGTGTAGTGTCACACCTCCAACTTTGTTCTTCTATTCAATATTATTTTGGCTACTTTGGGTCTTTTTCTTCTCTATATAAACTTTAGAATCAGTTTTTCAAAATACACAAAATGATTTGTTGGGATTTTGATTGGCTCAGCTTTTGGTTGTGTTAATATATAGTGAGTTTAAGGCACATGTCCTCCCTGTGGAAGACTTTTTCTGGTAAACTAAATGGAATTGCCAGCAGGTCTCTTAACAACTTATGTGTCATCTAGTGAGCCAAAGATGTGTCCCCTACAATAAGATCTGGATCCTACCCTTGATGAAGAATCTATTCCTTGGGGCTTTATATCTCAACCACATGGATAGTGGCTACTCTCTATATCTGTTATTGCTATATTCTTAAAAGTTCTCTTTAACTCTCATTCATCAATTCACTATCACTCCAATCCTGTCAATTATTATTTAAACTTTTCTCTGTTTAAATTACTTTATGGTACTTCTCTCCTAATTGAATGCTAACTGATACAGAATTGGTACCAGGAGTAATGCCAGGATACAGATTCACAAAAATAGAAATTTGGGATAGTTTGTTTGAATTCTTAGACTTAGTGCAATGCTGAGCTTCATGGCAATGGAAAATAGGATGCTAGTAACCATGACAGATAATAGCATCACAATTTATCACATATGATTAATTGTAATGAAATACCAATTGAAGTGCATGCTTTGGAAGCTTTCACTTGACTTTTATGGTGGTTAATGACTGAAAGCAGTGTAGTATGGCATGGAGTCTTTCAAGTGTACTTGAGTAATTATGTGACAAGAGCCTGTCCATTAACTATCATATCAACTCACAGTCCGAGAAACTGAGAGCCTTTGTGACAACCCCCAAACCAACTCTTGCTTCTTGTAGCCATAGGTCTAATATTGCTGAAAGAAGCAAAAAATTTAAACCTGCATGACACTGTTTTAAAACAACATTTGAACTTAGTCTTTCCAAGTTTTCACATGAAAGTAAAGGCATTACTGCTTAGGAATGTGATCCTGAAGCTTGGAATGGAGACATCTAATTTGAAATTTATGAACTTGATAATCTTGAACTTTCAAGTTACTCTAAGTCTCCCTTACCACTGAAAGGATGTAGCCTGCCCTCCAGTGTCTGAGGAGACTAGCTTTTTTCTGCTTGAAAGCCTGTGATAACCTCGCCTAGGTCAGATGCCTGGAAAGAAGATGAAAATTCCTCTTAAGACCCACCAAAACTACACCTTTGTCACTAGACCCCTAACAGAGTAAAATCTCAGTATGCCATAAGGGAACACATTTGGATCCAGTAGGAAATAGCTTATTCGGTAAAATAATTGCAAGAAAGTAGCAGAGGTAGCTGATAGACCATCTCCAGCTACAGGAGTTAACACTTGAATCTCTAATGATTGCATCCATATCAATACACTTGCCCAATATAGTGTTATAGTCTAATTTTCTTGTTCTAATTCCCTCAGCATCCTCTTCCACCTGTCTTCCCTAGGTGTCTGATAGAAACCCAAAATGCCACTGTGGCCCACCAAAGTTGAGACTTTTGGTTATCAGGTGATGTATGGAGTCTTAAGTCCATTCCACAGTATGTCCAGTTTGTCCACAAAAATTCTGTGGTTACTTCATAGGTTCCTGAATGCATATTTGGAAGAGTTATGCTTTATACATTAGTTAACAGAATATTCACACTGGCTCGGTGACCCATGGTGATAGGACCATCATGGTGAGAAGGACTAAGTGAAAGCCCCTAGAGCCTCTACTTCCTACTAAGATAGTAAACCAGAAGTAATACTGCATTCTTGGAGCAACTGAAGAAATTAATGTAACCATCAAATACTTGAAAGAAGCAGAGTAGTACAACATCCCCATTTAAGTCACCAGTTTGGCTTGGCAGAAGTCAGCTGGATCTTGGAGAATGACTGTGGACTATTTTAAGCTTGATTGGGTAGTGACTCCAATTGCAGCTGCTGTCCCAGGTGTATCTTTACTGGGGCAAATTAATACTTCCCCATACCTTGATATGTAGATATTGACCTAGCTAATGCTTTTTTCTCCTTACAAATTTGTAAGGATACCTAGAAGCAGTTTTAACTGCTTTTGTTTTTAACGTTGCAAGACTACCAGTATATCTTGCATGTCTTGTCTCAGGACTATCTTGATTCTACTGCTCTTTTCTGTGATAAAATATAGGGAGATCCTGATTATCTTGACATTCAATGAAATATAAAGCTGGTCCACTACATTGATGGCATTTGTTGATTGGATCACTAAGTAGAAAAGAACTTTATATGCCTTAATATGACATGTACAAACTACAAGGTTAAACCACACAGGAAGTCATGAGTCCTCCATCTCAGTGAAATCTGTAGATATTCAATCACCTGGGGCATGTTAACATGTGCCTTACAAGTGAAAGACAAGTTCTCACACATTTCACAGCTTAAAGAAAGAGGCACAATACTTGGTAAGCCATTTTGGATTTCTGAGGCAACATATAGCTAATTTGAATCCCTTGAAAGGCTGCCAGTTTAATGGAGGGACAGGAAAAAGAGAAGGCTGCAGAAATTGAGGCTTCAGTGAAAGCTATTTTACTACTTGGTATTTATAATAATCTAGCAAATATAATGATATGCAAATCATCCATGGCATATAGAAGTCCTGTATGGAGCCTTTGTCAACTATAAAATGGAGAATCATAACACAGGTCTTAATAAAATTTTGTAGTAAATACCTCCTTCTGTAAACAACTATTATCCTCTTGAGTTTTTCGATGCTACTTGCTTTGGTAGAAAACATAAACATGAGATATCAGGTCATAAAGCAGCTCAAGCTCCCCTGCAATCTACTATTAAATGTAAATGTTATATAAGAAGCCAAGCTGAGGCAGATCTGGAAGGAACAAATATGTTGCATGAACCTATGACTCAGACTTAGGCCCCCTGGAGCATTCCTTGTGACTAGTTGATTGAGGAAGAAAACAAAACTTAAGTTTGGTTTACAGATGTATCCATGTAATATGCTGGTATTAACCAAACATGGACAGTGGCAGCACTGGGAGGAAAATCCTCCCAGTGGGCAGACCTTTGAGCAGTTTTCTACTACATCTAGACTGAGAGCTGGCTAGAAGATCTATGCTGCTTCAACCACAGAAGCTTATGGTTTTGCTATTTTATCAGGGGTTGCAAGGAAGAGCATTGGAAGATTTGGGGACAAAAAATGTCTGAGGAAAGGCCTATGGATGGAACTATCAGAAAAAATAAAGACTGTGGATATATTTTTGTTTATGTCAATGCCCACCAAGGGGCACACACTATAAAGTAGGCTATTCAAGTGAGAAAAAAATTAACAGAGTGTCATATTAGTAGAGATGGAGGCTAGGTATGGGCTATACAAGTTGGAATTCCACTTGCCAATGCTGTCCTGGCTAATACTACTGCTAGGTATGAATCTGTCAAAGCAGAAACTAACACTGAGCCATTGTGGCGTTATTATCCAGGAAGAACAGACAGCCACCTTGTGGCAGGTTACTTATGTTGGAACCTCTTCAATTATTTAAGGAACAGAGATTTGTCCTCACTGGCATAGACACATTCTGGGTATGGATTTTCTTTCCTTGCCTAGCACCACCATCTTTGCAATGCCAGCACCACTCTGTTTTGGTATATAGAATGCTTATCCACAGTCATGTTATCTTGAACAGTATTGTGTCTGATCAACAAATTAATTTCATAGAAGAGGAAATGCACCTATAGGCTCAAGTCCATGATGTTAATTTTTCTTGCTACAGTGCACGTCACCCATAAGTGTCTGAGCTAATTGAAAGGTAGAATGGCTTACTGAAGTCTCAGGTCTTCATGTGGAAGACAATATGCTAAAAGGAGGTAGTTCTGTCTTACAGGATGCAGAATATGTTTTGACTAGATCATCATATGATTCTACCACTTTAAAGCCAGAATACATGGGTCTGAGAATCAAGGAGTAGCAATGGGAATCTCTTCTCTCACTATCACACCCAATAACCCACTTGGAGAACTTTAGTTTCCTATTCAGGCAACATTGAGCTCTTCTGGTTTAAAAGCCTTAGTTGCTAAGGTGGTAGTATTTCAGCCAGGGGCACAACAATGGTTTAATTGAATCTGAAAATTAGACTGTCATTTGGATATTTCAGCTCCTAATGCCACTGAACTAATAGGCAGGACAAAGTTGCTGAGCAGCCTGGAGTCATTGATTCCAGTTACCAAGGAAAGATGGTGTTGCTGCTGCCCATGGGGTCTAGATCTCAGACAATGCTTTGGGGCAACTCTTAGTACTTGCATGCACAATAGTAAAACATAATGGAAAACGTACACAACCAAAAAATAGCAAGAGGACTCAGACCTTCAAGAACAAAGAATTGGGTCACCCTACTGGGTGAAAAATCCTGACCAGCTGAAGTTCTGGCTGAAGACAGGGGAAATATGAAATGCACAGTGGAAGTTGGACTCACAGGTATCTAATAGCTTTGAGACCAAATGCAGAAATGAGGGCTATAGTTAACTCTGCATATTTTCTCCCTTTCTTCTCATATACATTCAAGGTGTCGTGTGTGTGTGTGTGTGTGTGTGTGTGTGTGTGTGTGTGTTTAATTTGCTTTGTATGTTTTTATTAAATAACTGAATTTTAAAACACTGTTAGAACAAAATATTTTAAGTGATACATATATTATTATAAGAGCTAAATATAGAATTATCTAACAAAACAGGTTAAAAATAATGTTAAGATGTGTCTAAAAAGGGAAAGAACAAATAATAGCATAAGACACATAGAATATGCTCACGTGTTTCTGGTGCCACTAAAGAAAAGTGCAGTGTATTTTTGAAAGGCAGTTACATAGGGCTTCCCTTCCTTAACCACTGCGCCTTCCACAGTGTAGCAGTGGCTAAGAATCCACCTGCCATTGCAGGAGACATGGGTTCGAGCCATGGTCTGGGAAGATCCCACATGTCACAGAGCAACTAAACCTGTGTGCCACAACTACTGAGCCCACGTGTCACAACTACTGAAGACTGTGTGCCTAGAACCCATGCTCCACAAGAGAAGCCACTGCAATGAGAAGCCCATACACCACAATGAAGAGTAGCCCCCACTCGCCGCAACTAGAGAAGCCTGTGCACAGCAATGAAGATCCAATGCAGCCAAAAATAAATAATTTAAAAAGAAAAAGGCAGTTGCATAGGTGTATAAATTCTTAATTTCAGTCTTTTCCTTAATCTAATTAGGTATTGTGGTTATTACTTTTTGTATCAATCCATATCACCACCTTTGATTACCTAAGTAGCAGAAAGTGGAAGCTGTCTCCCAGTATCACTTCTCCCATATTCCATAGCAATAGAATTCTTTGCATTTTAGTATGGGAGTTTTCTATTGAGCTATCCTCAACCTCACTGATTCTTTCCTTGGTTTTGTCCAGTCTACTGATGAGCCCATTAAAGGAATTTTTCATTTCTATTACAGTTTTTGTTTCTAGCATTTTCTTGTGATTTGTTCTTAGAGTTTCCATCTCTCTACTTACATTACCCATTAGTTCTATTATCTACTTTTTGCATTACAGTTCTTAATATATTAATCATAGTTATTTTAAAGTTCTGTCTGAAAATTTCAAAACCTGTGCCATATAAGTATATGGCATTGATGCTTGCTTTGTCTCATTCTTAAATTTTGGTTTTTTATTTGCCTTCTAGCATGCTTTTAATTTTTTGTTAAAAGCCAACTATGACATATCAGGTAATAGGAACTGAGATAACAGGCTGTAGTATGAAGTTTTATATCAATCTGGCTAAGAGTTAGTCTGTGTTTAATGTTTGTTATAGCAAAAATACTCTGTGCCTGCCAGAGGCTTTCAATTCCTCTGATGTCCTTGTTTTTATGTCTACTTCTGACTTCAGGCTTCCATGAGAACGCCTCCTCAGAATCTGCATCTTGTAGCTCCTTCAGCTGTAATCCACCTTTACTATACTAGAGCTCTGTTGGTAAGGTGTGGGAGAGGGATAGCATTCGATCATCTCATTCCTTTAATGAGCCTGTGTTTCTGCCTTGTGACTTTTAAAAACATTTCTTAGTCCTCCTTCCCTTAGATGAGACAGGAAAGCTAGGGGACCTGGAATGAGAGAAATGCTCCTCTCCTCCAAGTGGCATAAGGCTCTGGTAGAGTAGGTCTTTGTGATGGATAATTCTGTGAGCATATTTCACAATGATTCCTCTTCTTCTACTCCTGCCTAAGTCACCAGAGGACCTTTCTTGCCTCTTCCCCATAAGAACCTGGTGGGGTTTCTGGAAGTAAAAGCCACAAAATGTGGAGCCTCCTAAGACTATGGCCCTTGGAGATTTTCACTCATAAGCTAGTCCACACTCAGACTCCAGCCATTTGTTAAATTACCATTTAATTTTTCTTACCAGTTTATGGCTCCAATAGCCTGTGCTCCAGGTAATCAGATCTTGACTAAACTCTCTGGATTTGCCTGTCTTTCCAGATTTCAGGGATGCAGTTTGCCCTGAAACCTCACTTTTCTGATAGTTTTAAGAAAAATTATCTTCAGCTTGTTCAGATTTTTCTTGGGTGAAGACATGAATGATGACTTACAAGCCCTTTTCATATTGGCACTGGAACCAGGAGTCAAAAACCTGTGTTGAAATCCTAGTGGTACAGTCAGTTCTTCAGGGAAAGTCACATGGTGAGTTTTACTGGAAGAACACTGGTTTAGGAAACAAAACCACCTAAACTCTAGTCTTTTTTCCTCACTTAAAATTGTATGGCTTTCTCTAAATTATAAGCTTTACAATTGCATTTTCCTCACTAGGAAAATGAATATAAAAATTCTGATAAAAATATCTGGCAGTTTGAATCCTGGTGCAATGAAAGAGTAGACAGTGGAATCTCGATAGGTATCTAACTAGCTCTTTCTCTGCTTTGCTGATTGGAGCTTCAGCATAATTTGAAATGATTGGTGGCAAGGCTGAGAAGAACTCAGGGAAGGCCAAGACAAATGTGGTTTCCTACTCACAGAGAGTCAGCCTGCAGTTCTCAGCTGGCCATAATCATGGTGCCTAAAACCTAGGATGACCAACCACTGATGTGTGGGCATGACTGCCACTGTGTACAGCACAACCATCCTGGAGTACTTCACTGCAGAGGGACTTCAACCAGCTGGAAATATATCAAATCACTTAAAATAAAATGTATCAATCCTAGTCAATTCTAACTTACTATTTGTAAAGATGAAGAATTAGACTTTCTAATCAAAGCATAATTACTATCATTCCACACACCTACACATCTCTGACTGAGAGAAAAGGACAAAAGACTGTCTAAAGAATGCCTGGATTCGTTATTATCTCAGGATTCTAAATATTGTAACAGCTGCCCAGCACTGGTGATTCTAGTGAACTGAATCTGTGAAAAACACAATTTTTCCCTTTTGTAATTTTACTTGAGCAGGTTGGAACTCCAAATTATATTTGGAGCAAGTTTAATTAGCTTTCCAACCAACCTAATTTTTACATTCTAGTCTTAACAATTTTTAAGTGTTACTGTGACTTCAAAGAAGCTATTGATTCTGAAGTAGTGGGTTTTGATTGAGTTGACTATTTTTAAAATCCTGTTTGTATTTTAATTACAATGCAGAAATTACAGTAACAAACGTTTGGTTTTGTACAGACATTATTTATATCCTGATACCTAAGCTCAATAAAATTTAACCCCCTGAGCCCTGAAAATAAAAAAAAATATATATATATACACATACATATATTATATATATATATGTATGTATGTATGTTAGGGTTCTTATAGGGTGATAGAAGAAAAGCAAAATGGAAGTACTTTTAAACTATAGTTTAAGTCTTAGCAATGCATGTGAAATATATTCTTAGAAAAAGCTAATAGTCTCAGGGAAAGATGTACAACATTTTTAATAAATGTTTAAAATTGTATTGAAGGGACTAAAATATTCCCAAAGTAAATAGAACATTGGAGGCTCTGTTAAACAATGCATTTGTCATAATGTCTAAGTAACAGGTCATGGATCATAGGCAATATATCAAATTTAAACATGGCTCATTGCAAATATTATAACAGTGTCCTAGGACATAATGAATGCTAAAATAGAAGGTAGAAGCTATACTGTTGCAAAAGTGGTTCTGTAAATCTTGATCTCAAAAGTTACTCACTGAATCACCCTCCAATACTTGCTTCTGTGGAGTGAATTATTAAAGCTGATTACAATTATTTACCTAGTAAAGGAAAGAAAAATAACAATCTTCTGGTTTTGTTATCCTAGTTTGCTTTTATTTTTCCCCCAATGCATACAGTGATATAATTGTAGTTAAATTGCAAATGCTTGGGGAATATTTTATATCTTTGAATAGTTTTATTAGCTATGTGAGATCTCATTTAATTCAACCTATTTAACTGTAATCATGGAATGTGATCATAATGAGCAAAATTAGCAGTGCTCCTAAAAATGATAATTACCTCCTACTGGCTATATAATATATGAACTGGAATCCAAATTTATGCTTTGAACAATATGGCAAATAAGATGAATATCCAAAATGAAGATGTAATATAAAGATTGAGTTTAATTAGGCTAGGTATGGATAATCTGAATATCTTCTAGACCAGGAGTCAGCTAACTTTTTCTCTAATGTGCCAAAGAGTAAATGTTTTAGGCTTTGTGAGCCATCTGGTTTTGGTTGTAGCTCCTTAACTCCAATATTTAGGGTGAAAATCGACAAACACAATGTATAATCAGACATGGCTGTTTTTCAGTAAAACTTTACTTATGGATACTAAAATTAAGATTTCATAAAATTTTCACTCGCCAAACATTATTTTTCTTTTAAATTGTTTTAACCATTACATTCTTAGCCCCCAGGCAGTACTAATACAATACAAGGGCCATAGTTTGCCAACCCCTGTTCTAGATTTTAAATAATTCCTCCAGGGTTTTGTCAGTAACTTATTTTTTCCTTGTCTTTCAATGTATAAATTGTATGAGAAAACTAGAGATATGACGTATCTGAACATGTGATCCTCAATGTATTTCTTCGCTCACAGTGTAAGGGCATATTCATATTTTCAGAAATTATTTGAGAAGCATTACTGTATGTTAGGCACCATTCTCGTATTGCAGCTGTGAAGAAAGCAAGTAAGTTGTTGCTCATGGAGGAGGTTAAACTGTAGAGGTGGGAGATAGACCATAAGCAAACAGATATATAATAGGACACCAGATAATAACTGTGAAGGGTTATAAACCAAAATAAACAACATGATGGAGATAGAGTTAGTGAGCAGTTTGTTAATCAAATGGGATTGTTAAGGAAGACCCTAAGAAGGTGAACTTCTGAGTTTAAAAAAAGAAAAAAGGATAGAGTATGTCATGGGATATTTGGAGAAAAGCATTTAAGAAGAAGCCTGCTGGTTGTTTCAGAAGAACACCCAAGAGGGGCAATGTAGTTGAAAAATAGCAAAGAAGGATAACCTGGTAAGAGACAAGGTAAGTGAATTATCAGAGGCTAGACTATGTAAAATATTTTGGGCCATATTAAGGACTTCAGATTTTACTTCAGTGTGTTATGAAACTATGGGGCATTTTTGAGCAGAAGAGTAATATTTGTTTAAAAGGATGACTCTGGTTGTTCTCTGAAGAGGGGTGAGAGGAAATCCAATAGGAGGCTAATCCAGGTGAGAGATGAGAGTGGTTTGTACCATGGGATTAATAGTGGAAATGGTGAGCAGTGATAGGAATCAAAGATTTTTTTCTTATTTTCCCAAATTATTATTTATAAAAATTCCAAACAAGCATACAAACTGTTAACTATGAATCTCCTGCACATTGCTTTTAGTGTCTCAGAAGAAACAAATAGCAAGAACGATGGAAAGAAAGAGATAGACTTGTATAAATATACTGATTTATAATTTATAATTTCCCTAGTATTAATACTTCCATCAGACCTGATTTCAAGCCACTAATGGGAAGCCACTTAAATCAGTGTTATGAAGAATTGTTCACAATCAGCTCTCTCATACTGGTGTGAACATCTCCTGCACACCACTGATTCCTTCCAACAACACATATCAAGATGCTCTCAGAGTTTATCTGAACAGTACAGTTATTGGATATTTTGTATAAGTGTGTGCTAAGCTCCAAGATAAATTAAACAGCCACATGAAATTTGGGGAAATATGAAGAAATTAAGAGGAATACTCAATATAAAGAAAGAAAAAACTAAAATAAATGTATATGGGCCTTGGATAAAACATCAAGACTGTAAGTGAACCTGTTGTTTGATTTGTGACCAGAGTCCCCAGATGTTTTGGCCTGATTAAGTTACATTCTGACCAGGAAGCTTGATCTCATTTCAAGCCATATGTCAGGCAGACATATAAATGGAAACTGGCATATATAAAGACTGTCTGTCTTGATGTGAAATGGAGGATAATATAATATGAACGAAGATGCAGGCAGCTGGAACCACTTAAAACACCGAAAATTATAAGTGCTGGAACTTTTCTTAGCTCATGCTCTGTGTGAGGTAATTTGGACAGTGCTATCTCTATTTTAATTACCATCAATTTTGATAACATATAATTCAATCTCAGTTCAATCTACAAAGGGCTGTTATAGTTTTTGCCCTAAACATATATCTTTTATCTTTGAATATTAAAAAAAAATTATATGCCAAACCAAGTCTATCTAAATTCCCTTTATGAGTCGAGGAAAGTATGCATTATTTAGAAATAAAGAGAAACTAAAAGGTTCACTATAAATAAACATGTAAATATATCAAAGAGTAAAAAGCAGTGTTTTTTATAAGGCAATGTAGAAGATGTACAAAAGTTAATAATGGCAATGTCACATCTTTGTGCAACTCGTGCTTTTGAATAGAAATTATCCAGCAGTCATAAAATCAAACCTTTACAAAGGTACTCAATTTTAATCAAATTTAAATCACACTTTACAAGAATACTTGTATATTTCCATGAAAGATTTTCCAGAGACATGCAAACTAATATCTACAAATTAATGTTGCATGGGTTCTTGATCTCTCTGTCACAAGATTGTAAAAGCTTGGTTTCGTAACCAATAAGGGATTATGCAGTGGATGAATTTAATCTGAGAACTACAAGAGAGAACACAGTCTTTTTTGAGTATATCTTTACCTCTAATAATTTCAAATTTCCTCAAAGAGCTATATTTTCTTGGTATATTTTCAAATACTAGGAGACCTCCAAAGTGAGTATACTGGGGACTTTTAGGAAAAAGAAAAAGAGAAGGGGAAATCTGAAACACATGCAACAAAGGGAATTGTGAATGAAAGCAGAGTGTGACCTTGTGCCTTGGCTCTAATGCCCACAAAGGCTGCATTTTGAGTAGCATTCTTCAGGGTATGGCAAGTGCTCCATTTAAAATAGAACAGGTCTAAATCACTGGCACATAAAGTTTCTTCTATAAGTGAATTTTCTGGTCACTAAGCAGGCGACCTCTAAGACGAGTCTAAGCAGGTTGCTTTCTTCAATATGCAGCACACATTGGAAATGTGAGATGTGAGGAAGGCAAAGTTAGGGTTTGTTTACTCATGTGAAAAAAAGTAGAATTCACAACAGAATTGATTCTTATTTATTATCTGTTCTCTCCATTGATCATGTTTCAAATGCAGAAGCCTACAATTTTGTTCTAAAATCTCCTTCTCTAATATTTCTCTTCCTCTGTTGTAGAGTTCCCTGTGTTTCTTTTCTTCTCTCAAATAGCCTTTTTTTTTTAACATCTCAAATAGTCTTCATGCAAGTGTACACTAGTTCTGTCTGCTGGTTGTCTAACCCCTAAGGTTTTACAGAATTTTATATTTTCAGAGATCTTTAAGAAAAACAATTAATCAATTAATTGGTTTAATAACTATAAGCCAAATTCATGCCTGGGACTTTCTGAAACAATTCAAAAAGAGAAGCATAACCTATAAGAGTCATCCTAGACTTTAGAGTCTGGAAAGGAAGGCTGGTATTAATCAAATAGCTATTCAAGTAAATGTAACATTGCAAAGGTAGCTAGCTAGTGCCATGGAAGAGATACTTGGCACCACGTGAGCATCTATTAAGGTACTGAAGTATTCAAGGAGGACAAGAAATTTTTCTCTTTGGGAATGCTGACTGGAGTTGGGTATGGATATGAAGACATTAATTTGAAGAAGAAGGGGGGTAAGACATACAGAAGTAATCATAAGCCCAGAGTTTCTATAGTTGGAGGGACCTGGAGTGAAAAGAAAGATGAGACTTGAGAAATGAGTAAATGTAAACTCTTGCAAAGATATTTGAGTAATGTTTAAAGAAAGATTTTTGTCCTAAAATTAAATGGGAAGTCACTGAAGTCTTTTAAGCAGTAGATACTATATAATCATACTTGTGTTTCGGAAAGATTTCTCTAGCTGCAGTGCAGATGAAAAAAAAAAAAAAGACAGGCAGTAACTGATACCACTGACCACTTAGAAAACTGTGGAGTAGTCTCAGAAAAAGATGATGGGAGGTTAACTAACACTGGGTTATGGAGATGGAGAGGCATATATGGATTTGAAAAATTTCTTCCTTGTGTAACCATGGTATTGGCATTTTATTGATGTGTAGCTTAAATTCACCTTTTTATATGATTTTAATATATGGGTAATATTCGTGTATTTTTTGTATGCATAATCTATATTCCAAACTAGATTATACATAACAAAGTCAAGGACAAAACATTTCATTTCATGATTTATAAGTAAAGAGGGAGTCACAGAGCTCCATGTGTCACTAGATAAGTCCATTCTTGCAATATCCACGTCAATACCAACCCAATTTGCCTAAATAGATCCTCATTGCTAGACCTGTTCATATGCTAATCTTTTACCAACAGTCACCTCTTTCCAGCTCCCCCAATTTTTCCACTGTGCTCTCTGGATCTCACAGTCTGTGATGTCCTCTTTCTTCCTTCAGATAATTGTTCTTTCCTTCTGTCTAAAATCCATAATGTTTGAAGATCATAGTCTCAAATTTTACTCAATATTAATTTTATTATAATCCTTGAATATTCAATACTGTATAAAATGACTTTTCAATAATCTGTCCTCTTAGAAACTTAACTTCCTCTCTCTAGTTTTATGCTTTATCTTCCCAGTCCCTGATGGTAACTTAGGCTTCTCCCTTGCAACTAAAAGCAAGTCCCTCCAAAATATAATCTCTAAGGACACCGTTAGAAACTCTCTGGCACACTCCCTTTCTTATTCCTCTCCATACCCACACCACTTGCAATTTTCATCGATTGATTTTGTCAGCTTTCCAGGGTTCCACAGTCCCATAATATCCTCATATCTCTCCTTATCTAGCCTACATGAATTGTTATATCATCAGTTCTTTGCAAACACCCTTATTCCTTTTTATCTCAGTTATTCTGGCCTGGCAAAACACCAGTCTGGTTAAATTCGAATTTCTGTCTATTTTACAACTTCTTCAGGATAGCCTAACACAGCTGGGGAAAAATGCACAACCTTGATAATTGCTCTTACTTTATTTTTATGACCACCAACATCAAATAGACACCTAGTACTATCCATCAATTCTGTAATATTTACTGAACAATTTTCTCCGCTTAAAATTTGGTACTCCCACTTCTTCATTCACAAGTAATAAAGGTGCATCTAATTTTCAATGAGAGGATAGAAATAATTAGAAGAGGGTTTCCACCAAATCTCTCCACAAGTTACATCAATGCCTTTGTATCTTTAAACATACACCCTGATATTCTTTTTCTTAGAAAGGATGACTCTCTGTGTTCCACTTTTGCACAAATCCCATCCCCCCTTTCCTACTCAAGGGCATCCCAAGGGCGATTTTCTCACTAGTGTTGATCTTTTACTGGATTATTTCCATCAGCATATGAGCAGTATTTAATATCTCACTTCTTTAGGAAAAACCTTACTTTTCCCATTATCCTTCTCCAGCTAGTGCTTCAGCTCTGTACTACCCTTTATAATAAATTTCTTTATAATTATTTTCCAAGCCAATTACAACCAATTTCACTTCTCTCATTCTCTCTTAATGTTGAATGATTCAAGATTTTGTCTTACCACACTACAAAATGTTCTTATCAAGCTCAACATCATCTGTCACAATAGCAAATCCACTGAACAAAAATTAATGGTTGCCTCATTGATCATCCCTTTCCAAACTCTCAACTGCCTTCATGAAAAATCAACTTAGATATTTCATGTGCATCTACCAAGAGAATCTGCCAACCTTCCAATTTTCAACACCTTCCTTATTAAAAGTCTGCTTAATTTCTCCCATTGTACATAAAACACTTCAGAGTCATTTACTCTTTCCCTCAATTCCTTGTATTCATTTTTACAAAAATAAATTTACTTAGGTCTTCCTGTATGTATTGTGAGGTATACAGGGAGTATCATAGAATATTTATTCATCATGTGGCTTATAATATAATAAACTCTACCTATAAATTTCTAGGCTTTACAAGGAGATTTGCCACCTACATTAACCATACCTAAATATCTGATTTTTTAATTTTAAAGGTACATTTAATTCTTTAATATCTCTCTATATATCCTAATATTATAAAAAGCTTTATATAGCTTAAAACTGCTATATATGTCATAGCAGTTAAGAGCACAGAATTTTTAAAAGATATATTGGCACGTCACAAACTTACAGGAAAGTGCACAGATTATAATGTGAAGCCAAATGTATTATCAAAAGTAAAAATACCCGTATAACCATTACCCTGGTCAAGAAATAGAAAAATTACCTGCACCCTAGGAGCTCTCTCATGTCTCTCCCAATAATAGTAACCTCTCTTTTCTCAACTCTTTTTACTTCTAGCATTATAGTTCAATTTCTTTTGTTTTAAAACTTTATATAATACAATCATGCAGTAAATATTTATGCCATCACTTCCAGCTATTGGCATAATAATACAGCATAACAAATTGCTCCAAGCCCATGGCTTAAAACAGCAATCATTTAATCTCACATACACATCTATGGATTGGCTGAGGGTTAGCTGATAGACTATGGGTTTGACTATGTGGCTTTTCTTAAATATATGTATCTGGCTGATTTTGGTTTCTCACTGCATGTTGGACTCATATATGCCAATGTGAGTTCGTTCTTGTCTAAGCTGAAGGAGCAGCAACTACATATGAGACATTTATTACATAGCAATGGCAGAATTTCAAGAGGGCAAGCCCTAGTAGATAAGCATATTTCGAGCTTTGCCTTGTGTCATGTTTCTAATAGTCCTTTGGTCAAATCATGTCACACGGCCAAGAGCAAACCTTGAGGGGTAGTAAAGTACACTTTGTAGTGAGAGGAACCACAAAGTTATGTGACAACAGGCACGGATACAGGGATGGGTAAAGAATTGAAGTCAGTAATTCAATACATAAAATTTGTCCTTTTCATCACAATTACTCTTGCCTCTCCCCACCATTAAAATATACTTGCTCTATCATGGCCAACAAAAATCTAATTGAACCATGTCTTCAAGCTTTAAGTTCTAGATTTCATAAGAATATAAGATACAGATACCTATGAACTAAAAGAAAGTTATACACCTCCAAGCACAAACATGTGACACGATGGAAAGAGACGGAATTGCTACAATAAACTTTCCCATTCAAAAGGGAGAAGGATGGAAGCCACATAGTAATTGGTGCTCCAAAACAATTTAGAAAACAAACTTGAAAACTTGAAAATTTGCCAAGTACTCTAAATTAAACTCCAGTTCTGCTCTCTGGGAAAAGCTGCACAGTCAAGTTTTCTCCAATAACTATTAGATTCTGTAATCAAGGTTGTCTTTTCTTTTCTATCATTTTCCTTGGTCCTTCCTAAAAGGGACACTAGATAATGTGATGGGTTTTCTGGATATGAAGCTTTCTTAGCCTGCTTCTTTTCTGTACAAAGTTGTTGGCCCAGAAGTCGTTTTATATCCAGAATAGTCTTGATCTCCTTTATTACAGAGAGTGTTTTTTGGCTTTTGTTTTGTTTTTCAACACAGTTTTAAACTTCATGGGTTTTCAAAGTATTTAATCTCATGTAACACCATGTTCCAATAATCACAGCCAGTTTCTTTTACAGAAACACTTGTCCCTCTGGACTCAAAAACAGTTACTTTGGGTGCATTAGGTAACTGAACATCTGATTCTGTTGTCTGTTTCTTCTCTCGATATTTTTAATCACATCAATTTGATTCCATGTGCACGCTAAGATTTCTCATTAAATGCCAAACAAAGTAAAAAATTGGGGGATTAATTTAAATCCATTCTGATATTTTTTTCTTTCAGTGGGGGCACTAGCAATACCAGATCTATTTAATCCATTTTCCATTAAGATAATTTGAAGCTGAGTCTCAGGGCCTGTGATAGCCAATTTATTTCCAGTGGTCATTACTTTTAAAATACTATTTCTCCTTGGTCCCAATCAAGCATGGTAACCAGGGATCCTCCCCTGTTCTTTAGACTCTGATGTCCAAGTATTATTTCCTATCTGCCATATCAGTCAGCAAGAGTTCTGCTCAGCTGCTCAGCTTATTAATTACCTCTTGCTCAATCAGAATAGTTTAAAACAGAAATCTGTTGAGTAAAAGGGGCCTCAAAATCTAGACTCACAATTTTAAGTTTATTTCTTTTGTAAGACTTTGGCCCAATAAATCTTTATCTTATTATTAGCTCTCCAATGCCTTCCAACAAATCTTTTTTTTTTTCTTTCTATCTAATCCAAGTTTTCTAGTCATTGCCTGTGGGAGATTTTGCCCATTACTAGAAGGAAATCAACTATATTAATCTTAATAGTTGTATAACCATAAGTAAATAGTTAACTTTTAGAGTACTGAGCTAGCTCATATTTAAAATATCAATACACATATTCCATGGTCTTTATCAGAATCATAATAGGTAATGCTTTAAGTACTAAGCCACAGATTTTATGCTTGCCACAATATAACGGTCAAATAAAAGTTAGTAATGATTATTCTTTTTTTTTTTTTTTTTTTTTTTGGTGCTGTGCAGCGTTCTCTGACCAGGGATCAAACCCGTGCCCCCTGCATTGGGAGCGTGGAGTCTTAACTACTGGACCACCAAGGAAGTCCCAGTAATCATTACTATTAGTATTAATTTTACTTAATATGCCAGATTCTTTTCCAAACTCTGCATTATATATCTTTTCGAACTTTCAATTTATTTTTTTAAAGTGTATGGTGCACATGGGAAAATGCATTCCCAAAACTGAAATTCTCATATCATCTTATTAATATCATATCATCTTATTTGATCTAGGAATATAAGATAAAGTAGTAAAATATAAATCCACGTTGGTGGGTTTGAACAACAGGATGGATGGAGTAGCCATTGAGATTGGGAAAATTGTAGTTAAAAGAGGTGTGGTGCCGAAGTCCAAGATATTCCCCAGTGATCTCTGACTCTTGATATTCATGTGGTATGTAAACTTCTCCCACGTCAGAAGGGCTGGCTTGTGTAACTAATAGGATATTGTGGAAATGACACTGTGTTACTTCCAAGGCTACTTCATAAAAGACATATGGGCATCTGCTTGTTCTCTCTGGAAACACACCACAGGAAACTAAATGTCCTGCCATAAGGGCACACACGAAGCCCTATGGAGAAGCATAAACTGGCAGGAACTAAGCCGTACAGTAAGACATAACCTGCAAGCCATGTCAGTAAGCCTTCTTAGAAATGAGTCTTCAGCTCTAGTCAGATGAATGTAGCCCCAGGTGAGATCTTGACTGCAAACTCATGAGAAAACCTGTACTGGAAACAGTAGGCTGAGCCATTCCTATGTGAGACAATAAATGTTTATTGCTTTAAGCTACTAAGTTTTGGGGTAATTTCTTTTGCATCAATAAATGACTAAAATATCAGGTTTTAGGGGAAAAAAAAAAGAGTTTGGCATTGGACAATGCAGCAGATGTGTGTGGCCCAGCTCTGCTTGGCCCAATTTATTTCAATGAAGCTGTAGTGAACAGTTTCATTGACTGCCAGTGTCCCATCCAAGAATGTACCAGAGCATCTCTCTGATTTTCTTCCTCAGTGTTTTTCCTGATGCTTGACAATTCTACTTCACCAGATGTAGGCGCAACTCTGCTTCACACCATGTTTTCAAAGGTATAGAAATTAAACATATTATATTTGAAGTGCACACACACATATATATATACACACACATATATGTTGAAATGTTGATAGGCAGTTGGATAATGTCTGGAATTCAAGAGGGTGGTCTGAGCTAAAGACATACATCTGACAGTTGTCAGAAAACATATCAAGCCATAAATCTGAATGATCTCCCAAAGGAATAAATACAGGTAGTAAAGACCAAAGTACAAGAACTGAGCTATGAGGCACTCCAACAATATAGAATATTCCATTTTTGCTTCTAAATAAAATAGAAACTCTGATACACTTGCTTATTCTGTATTGTCAATTTTTTTTTCATTTTACTACTGTATAAAATATATATGCATGTGTATTGGTCAGGATTCTCCAGAAAAACAGAACTCACAGGATATGTATGTGTGTGTGTGTGTGTGTGTGTGTGTGTGTGTTTAAAATAAATAAATTAAATATGGATAATTCCCTTCCAGCACAGGGCAAATTCAAAATCTCCCATAGGGAATGACTAGAAAATTTGGAATGAATAGAAAAAAAAATCTGTTTGAAGGCATTGGAAAGTTAATGATAAAACATTATTGGGTCAAGGTCTGGAGAAGAGAGAAACACAGAAATGTGAACCTGTATTTTGGGATCACTTTTATTCTACAGATGGCTGAATGGGACTCTTTTTTCTTCCACTGTGAGAACTGAGAATTCCAGTTATCACCACCATCAGCACATTTATTCATTTGATTATTTCTGTATTTCATTGAAATTGGTTTCAGAATTGCTTCTCCACTTACTACTACCATAAGCATATCACTAAAAAAATGTCAGGATTTCTTGGCATTTTGTTCCTTAATCCCCACAGCTCAGCAATCCCAGACTCAGGATATTCAATCAAATAGTATATACGTGTTCCTAAGTTATCTAAGTGTTTTCTTTTCTGCATATTTTCCTTCCTCCCTTTCTCCCTCCCTGTCCTTCCTTCCCTCCTTCCCTCACTTTCTTCTTTTCCTTCAGTGTGGTTAGTGTATTAATTTGAAATATATTTAGGTTCATTTCTTTCAGTTTGCTTTTAGTCTGACTTTTTTTTCTCTTCCCTCAGTCTTACTGATTTATTTTATAGGCACAATATCAACATGTTTTTAAAAGTAAAAGTTGCATAAAAAGGTATACTTTGAGAAATACCTGATGGCTCCCCTTTGTGTCCCTTTACCCCATACCTACCCCATTCCTTGTATGTATAAATTTCATTGCTTTATGATTTGTCCTTCTCATGTATCTTCTTGTAATGATAACCAGATATATGTCCATTTTTCTTATTTTCACTTCTTTCTTACAGAAAACATACCATGTATGTTATTTTCCACTTTGGGTTTTTATTTTGTTTTGTTCACTAAATAACATCACCTGAAAATCACTCCAACTCAGTTTCATATAGCTTTTTCTCATGATTTTTATAAAGCTGTATTAAAATATACTTCAATCACTAAAATGCATCTCTTTTATATCATTTCCATTGGATATACAATAGTCACTTCAAATGTTCAAACTTAATGTCTGCATTTGAAATGATCTTTTTGTTCCACAAAACTCCCAAGGACAAATTCAATTTTTACATGTTATCTTTGTAAATCTTTAGACTATCAGATAATTACTCTTTTTCTCCACTGTTCTACTTACTCACCACCAACATTATTCTTTGAAATATTTTTATTTTTGGAATACTTTCTTCATCTTATTGCTACTATCCCAGTCCTCAACATTTCCATCTTCAATTATCTTCCTTAATATCTCATTGTTTTGGGGATTCCCCCTCCATTTTAGTCTAATTTACATTTGCTTGCCAAACTAAGATTTTTAGAATATGCTTTCCTAAATTCATTGTGGTCACAACCTACAATAACTCTCCACTATTTATTTCAATATGCTAAAATACCATTCCCTGGATGCGAACATCTTTCTATTTGGGCTTTTCCTTAATTATGCTTATTATTGTCCATAATTTCTCATACCTTATGATCACATATTATGTGTTTGCTTGGCCTAATTTTGATTAAACTATTCCTATAAACTGGAATGCTCTCATCTGATGATCTAAATGGATCATATTTCATGATTCTCCTGTAACTGCTTTTGATCACGTTCCTTTGAAGCTCGGTTAGATTCCTCATAATCCCTAAGGTATCACGTAATTGCATAAAAATATTATGTTCATCTTTATAAGTTTATGAGATGGATTATGTGAAATATTGCTTTTCATATAATTCACAAAAACAGCAGTTATTAACATTTATTAAATATTTCCTGAATATTTAAAAATATATTTTGAAAGTACTATCAGTCATATTTCATTATAAAATTTTAAATGTATATTATTTATACATTTTCTTTATATTATTTTTGTTAGTATGATATGATTGATATTAAAGTCATTTTGCCTATTTCCAAGCAACTTTGGAATTTAAGATTCTATTTTACAAATTGCACTGAATTAATAATTACTATTATTAATATGAAAATAATTATTTTGCAAGACATGGAGTTTTTCATCTTTATTAAGTGAAGAGTATGTTATACAACTAAGAAATAAAGATCAACATAGCCATAAAATGGACCATTCTATTTTAGTTCTTAAAATAGCTGATAGCCCTGCTATGCCTATTTTAAAGTACTTACCTATTTCAGCTTGGTGTCTTCATTATGCTCAGAAACACCCTTCTCTGGACTGCTTTTAAAGTGTTTATGTTAACTATTGAACCAGCAGGGACTCAAATCTTCATCATTAATTTTTTTGGTTGTTCAGCTCTCTATATGCTCTTCTTCAGTAAACACTAACAATGTTTCTGTTTGAATTAAGTTTCTTTAGCTTCACTAATGGTTATCATTATGTAATAATGTTATTATTATGAAAATCCATCAGTTTCGAGTTAAGCAAGAGACAAAAAATAAATGCCATTTATTCTATTGTATAGTGCATTTTTAATATCTTGGGTTTTATTCCCCCACTAGTATCATCAATAATAGACTTGGGATTACTGACAAGTGTATGCAACCTTTGCTGCAACCTAAGCATCTAAGGATGCATAAAATAAAAGCCAAATAAGATTGATCAAGATGAGAAATTATACTGGAGTTCAGTGTGCTTTGAGGTCACCAGTAAGGAATTACAGAGGATAGGACAAACTTAAGCTGAATTTTGAAGGAAGGGTAATATTTAAGTAACTAAGGAGGAATAAGTATGACATTTCCAGCGAGCTAAATGACAGAGTAGGTCACTTTATGAAGACCACAGGAGAAAAGTTTAGAGAGTCCGAGGAACAGACTTTTATCCATGAATGCCAAGTGCAGGAGTCTGGACCCCTGATGCAAGCTTTCAAAATCTTCCAGATGCTTAGTAGGCATACTAATTATTTGAAATTACTATGTGATTTATGATGAATTTTAGTGGCAATAAACCAGTTTAGAATTAGTTGAAATAGCTGTGAAATGCAGAATGCCTGAATTAGGGTATATGCTAAATTCTCATTACAATTGCACATTCAGACTCCATCTTTAGCTTTTGCATTTACCGTAAAAGTACAATCTTGCTGCATTTGTAAAAGAGTATTAATCAAAACAGCTTTTCCTTTCAGTGCAGTTATTTGTATCAGATGAACACTAAGACCTTAGTTCTATTACTTTAAAAAGGTCTTGACCACCTGATAAAATCCATTACAGAAAATTCCACTTGTACTAGATACCATGTTGCCTCTTCAAAATAGGTAAAGTGCAATAAATCTAAAATTCTCACTATAGTAATTACAACTTCAGAGAAATTCTCAGATTGGATACAGTGACAAAGTAATTTCTTACCATTTCTGGACTTTGAACAAAGGACAAAAAGTTAATTGACTAAAATGATAGTTTACTGTTGAAATAAAAGCACATTAACCAGTAAAGTCAGTCTATCTCACTGAAAATAAATGATTTTACCTCTGTATTTGCACTGTAGAAATCTCTTATGGGAAAGAAACAACATTAAACCATAAATTGTGAGGTTTAACAAAATCTGTTAATAACGGTTAAATAAATTCACTTTCATGGCATCCACCCAAATATTGCAGGCACACGAACATGTGTTACTAGCTTAGAACTGTGGGGACATCATTAGAAGAATATACTTGTGTCTTTTTTTTTACTAAAATGCTCTAATCAGGGGAGCACAATGTATCATAAGCAGTAAGGGGAAAGTGTTGAGAAAACAAGTCAATTATTGTTACTAGAGTCGCCACCAGACTCCTGCTCAAAATCCACCAACTGCTCCCTTGAACAGGAACTAACATATGTCTCTAAGTCACAGTGTCTAGACACAAAGAAAGGAAGCTATGAGAAAAACTGAAACTGAATAGAACCAGCTGAAACCAAGATGGCAATAAATCTGACCTCCAACAGTTCCCCGTCTCATTCTACACTGATTCTACTACATTAAGCACTCCATGGCACACCTCGTGTGGCCATGACCAGAAGTCACAGACCAAAGAAGAATAGAAAAGGGGTGGCACACCATATTTCCATGAAAGCCATGTCTCTTTCCCGGAAAACTAAAGCATGTGCCTCCCCATCATTAGTCCCATTCCACTCCTCATCGTCCTTGCTCCTTAAAAGCAAATCTCTCTCACCATTAAGGCAAAAAGTTGATTTGTGAACTAAGTTCCTGCTGCTCTGTTCTTTGGCCACTGAATAAAGCTTGTGCTCCTTCAGTGTCAGCTTCTGTTTCATTTTTGGGTATGTGAACTCAAATAGAAAAAGAACCTTCCCCACCAAGGCAGGGGCCCTCGGCTGAGCTACGGCCCAAGTGGGGGTCCATATAATTTAATTTGGTAACATAATGTTTGCAACATATGAAGGACTATGGAAATAATATAGGAGGTGTTTCAGACTATATATTTTAGCATATGTCTTTCAATAAGGAGTGGTTTTACTTAAAAGTGTATTTCAATCTACTTACTGCATATTGGCAGGTGAAAGGATCACTCCATTATAAACACCGTGTAGCTTTAATTTTTTTTTTTTTTTTGCGCTACGCGGGCCTCTCACTGTTGTGGCCTCTCCCGTTGCGGAGCACAGGCTCCGGACGCGCAGGCTCAGCGGCCATGGCTCACGGGCCCAGCGGCTCCGCGGCATGTGGGATCTTCCCGGACCGGGGCACGAACCCGTGTCCCCTGCGTCGGCAGGCGGACTCTCAACCACTTCGCCACCAGGGAAGCCCTGTGTAGTTTTAATTTAAAAAAACAATTATCTACACTACTGCCCTTTTCCTAATCAATATTTAGCCCACATTACAAGACTGTTGTTGACATATGTTTTAATGTAAATATTGCATTTAAATTGTCTGAAAGTTATGGTTAACCCAAAGAAGTATATGGTTAAAAAATAATTGTTTACCAAAAACGTTGGGTCAGTCCATTATTACTGTCACTTCTAGCCCTTATCAAGCACCCAGTACCTTGTAAAGTGCTAAACCTATGTAAGTTATGGTTATATCTAGCTCCCCAGAGCTACAAAACAAGTTGAATAAATGTAAATAATAGAATCACAAACTTCTCTGGTTTAAGAGACAAGCAAAAGTTGGCTGCCTATAAATATAGAATATTTACTGTAGAAACAAATTAAGAAATACTGTGTTGAAAGCAAAACTAGAACTTTTCAGCAACTGTTGAGTAAGGTTTGAGTAATTCTTGGGTTAGAAAAGAAAAAAACGTAAGCAAAATAGGAATGCTGTAACTTTTTAAGAATAGCTTTCCATCTCCATTGAACTAAATCAGGGTATGAAAAACTAGTTCATTCTCTATTTAACTGGTGAGGCAATTGAGACCACCAGAGGATATTTGAACTTCCAGTCTTTAGTACCACACACAAGAACCTTGGAAATCACCACTATGTTCTAACAAGTAAACACCAAACAAACAAACAAGTCAACAACTCTCTTAGATCCTTTAGAGAAGTAAAGTCACAGGGCAAACCCCTGCCCCCCCGAGATGGAGTGAATACAGAAAAATCACAACTTACCAGAGCAGAGACTCTGGAGCTGAACCCTTGGCAGGAACCGCTGTTGAAGCAGGGAAACCTGAACCGCAACTGAATTGAAGGAGGTTCCAGGCAGACAAGTCTGAGGGTTAAAGACTCCTGGGGACCCAGTTATAGTGGGTCCCCTCCACGTATTTGTAACTTTTACCTCCAGGAGCTCGACGAGGTCCTCACAATGAGTATCAGAGAAAAATCTCCCGTTTCTGGCAGGCAGAGGAGAAAAAGAGCCATTTTGAAATGTGGCGTAGCACTCTGCTCTTAACAAGGGCTGCCCTCAGGAGAAACCAGTTTTAACTAGAGCCTAATCTAATGGAGTTTTATCAGAGCCAGCTGACCTGGAGGAAGGGAAATAGCCAACTTCAGCTGGATCTAGCCATCCAATCCCTCCTAAGGGCCTTGAGGATATCTCAGTAGAAACCTCCCAAACTGAAAGCAATCAGAAAATAAGACTGAAAAAACAGAGTAGAATGTCTAGGAACTGTGGGACAACTATAAAAGGTGTAACATAAGTGTTATAGAAACACCAGAAGGAGACTATTTGAGCTTAGTTAAGGGTACAACCGCTAGAATTTAGGTCTCTTAACACCAGCTCTGTTTTTCTTAATTCTACCACATGCACATGCTTCCCAATTAACTAGTTGCCTCAAATTGCTGGCTATTCATAAACTCCTCCTGGAATATTTCTTTGCAAATGCCTTTGTCCTTCAATTTACTAATATATACCCATCCACAACCAAAAGAACATCACACTGATTAAACTTTGCAGAGTACCAAATAAATGAGAGTTAACAGGTTAACAACAAAATATTTTATTTATTTTCTAAAGCATGAAAGTGGAAATTAATCTATGTGTTCAGTTAGTTGCATAAGAGGAGAAAGCAACCAAAATGAACAAAAAGAAGAATCTGCCTAACATATTCAGGATTTCCTTGCTAACATCCCACTGGAAATTGAAATAGCTTATTTCCTCTTCTTAGAGATTAAAAGAAAAAAAAAGTCTGTTACTTGTACTTCCTGGAAAGTAATATTTACTTCATTGCAAAGTAGTTCAGTCATTCCCAGATGTGAATTTTGATTGTGTCACCATTATAATGGCAATGAAAAGAAAACAAAACCTGCCAAAGTTAAGTTATAGAATAGCTGCTGATTACCATTGTATCCAGAAAGACAGCATAAAATGTTCACATCACTTTTGGAATGGATTAATTACTCAAAAAATATTTTATCTGAACTTTGGGAAACATGTTATATGTTAGAGAAACATATTATGTGGTTCGAGAAAGGGAATAGTAGTGAGTAATGTTTCTTATTTCCAAAGTATTGCTTATTCTTGTGTTCCTGAAGGTAGTTTTATTTTCCATAAGATTACACGACCTTGCAAAAAGCACAGTTTTCTGAAAGGGCCATGAACTTTGGAAGTCACCTTCTAATACATGTTGTTTCTTAACATATTTCTTTTAAGGTCATGCCTGCCTAAATATTTGTAAAAATACCTCTCATATCACTGCCTTCTCAAGTCTCCTCTAAGCAGAGCTGTCTTAGGAGAGAACAAAATGTCTTCCTAGTCATAAGACTTCATGGTTCTTGGGTAAGTGGCAATCTTGGAGTCAATGAGTATCTCGACTACTGTCCATGATTTTCCTACCCAATGCATGTTATTTTAGTTCATGAGGAAATGTTTTACCTCCAATGGGAAGGATATTTAATGAACCCATTCTTGTTACCATCCCACAATAATAATTACTACTTTTTCCTGAGAGCCTTGTACTAGGCCTCTTCTACGTACTGTGTGCTGGCTTTATGACAGTCCCACTAGATAGACAGATATCATTAAATCCACTTGTAGTTAAGGAAATTCAGACTTGAAGATATTAACTAACTTGATCAATCACAGGCCTGAGAATTTTACTAATGTCCTTAGGACAGGATTAAAGAAAAGCACTTCTAAATAGGATCAGAATTAGCTCCTTATGAAAAGACATACAATGAAAAGATATATAATGACTTTTTTCCCCCATGGCACTTGATTTACTCTTTCTGGTTAAGGCATTGGAAACTTAAAAAAAAAATAATGCATAGGTAGGGAGAAACCATTAACCATTGAGCTTAAATATATATTTTTAGATCTCCCAAGAGAAAGTCAGAGTCTGAGAGAAACAGGAGATAGATGGATCTTTTGTGGAACAAATAAAGAGAATCTTGACAGTTCTGGAGCAGCGTGTTTCTGTCCAAGGTGCCCTGGTGATGTCCCAGAGGTACCTGGGGACAGGGGAGCAGATAAATAAACAAGTGGGATTATGGGCTAGCTTTTCCACATTTACTTTATTTGGAAAGTCTTACTGAATATTTTGAGGAAAGATTTAGTCAGGTAAAAATAATTTGAAAACCATAAATTTAGGGACTGAGATGTGGAGAGAATGTGAATCATCAGGCAATCAGTGGACTCAGGAAGAAACCACAATGATGGGGAAGGGGAATAATTTGCTTGCATCAAAATTTTCCTGGACTTAGGCTGATAGGAAACCCATTACCCTGTCAGAGGAGGGAAGCAATACCAAAACTAAGAGTGTAGAGTGACAGTTCTGCCATTGCTGCTCACACCCCTCTTTGCAATGTTTTCTTCACTGCCTGTATTCATAGTTTGAACTTTCCATCCACTAATTTGCTGGTTAGCATAGAGGCAAAATCTTTAATGCTTTCATCAAAACAAAACTGGGTTACAATCTCTGATCTACGGCCACAAAGCTCTGTTGTACTTTGTATGTATTGTACAAAGATCTTGACCAAGGAGACAATTAGGAGGTAAAATCCAGTTGGCACTCAGATCACCAAGCCTTACTCCCTGGCTCAGGAATGAGTCTGCATGGAGGAAGAGGTACCCTTTTCTCACTTACACAAGGGCATATCATATGGGCTAGTGACAACCCTGCCCGGTGCAACAGTCCCCCTCACACATAGTAATGTAACATCCTGTAAATTTAGATTATTATTCCTTGTCATGTAATAGCATAAGCATAATTATTTGTTATTATATCTTTTACATCTTAGTACTGTCCCTGACACATAATATACACTCCCTAATTAATTTTGGCTTGTTATTGAATGAATCTTCCATGTGGTGAATTTAATTCACATCATTCTCAATACAGAACTTTAAAAACTGTGTGTGTGCTTATGGACTTTAGGATTTTTTTATGTTAAACACAACAAGATATTTGATGCACTATATGAATTAGATTAATCATATAAAGTATATTTAATTCACGCTGAATTCCAGCATCAAATTCGGTTGTTTTCTATTATGTATTGCTTCTCTGAATTCCTTTTTTTAAAAAAATTTATTTATTTTTATTTTTGGCTGTGTTGGGTATTCGTCGCTGTGTGCGGTCTTTCTCTAGTCGCGGGCTTCTCATCACAGTGGCTTCTCTTGTTGTGGAGCATGGGCACTAGGGTGCACAGGCTTCAGTAGTTGTGGCATGTGGGCTCAGAAGTTGTGGCTCATGGGCTCTAAAGCACAGGCTCAGTAGTTGTTGCACACGGGCCTAGGTGCTCCGTGGCATGTGGGATCTTCCCGGACCAGGGCTCGAACCCACGTCCTCTGCATTGGCAGGCAGATTCTGAACCAATGCACCACCAGGGAAGTCCACTTGTCTGAATTCTTTAAACACTGTGATGCTCTCCAATGGCATAGATAGTAAAGACATAAAAGCCATAGGAATGTGTTTTAGTCAAATCATGTGTTTGACTAAGAGGCACTGGACTGGAGAGGGAAGAGGAAGTTTCTGCTATGTGGTAGATTCCATGTCCACTTGAAATCAATTTATTTCACTTTAAATTTATAACCACTCTTTTTTTTTTTTTTTTTTTTGCAATACGCGGGCCTCTCACTGTTGTGGCCTCTGCCGTTGCAGAGCACAGGCTTACTCTCAAGCACTGTGCCACCAGGGAAGCCCTACAACCACTCTTTGATTTAGGTATTTCATTCTAAAAATGAGGTAACTGAGTATGAGAGAACTTAAATGACTTAGTAAAAGTCACTTATAAGTGCCAGAATTGGAAAGTCCAATGTTCATATGAGAGACTAATTTTTCCAGTTGATATTTTACTTACACTGATGATGCCTTCACAATGATGAAGTATTTTGTTTACTTGGGAATTTCATATAATTATCTCAATACTTTCCCACACAATAAAAAATGACCAATTTGAGTGATGGTATTTTTCCTCAATTAGGTGATTTTTTTTTTTCATTTTACTGAATGCATTGACATCGTTGTGCATGGTCCAGAGCCAATCTCTAATTTCCCATTGAATCTGGGTACATGAAGTAAAATACCAGGACACATTTGAATATAGACCACAAAGAATTTTATACATCTTTGTGTATTTTTATTATTGGTCCCCACAAAGAATTTTATACATCTTTTAATAAAAATGATCATCTTTTCCTAGCTTTGGTCATGCAGAATACCTGAGTTTTCATTGTTTAAAAATGCTTACATCTATTGCTATTTTTCAAACTCTTTACATCTATTGCTTCAAACTCTTTACATCTATTGCTATTTTTCTTGGCTAAGTTTTTTTTGTTGTTCTACTGTTGTGATTCTCAGAATTCTTACATAATATACAATTTTCCAAAAAATCTATTAATATTAAATCATGCCCAGAATATATATTTTAAAAAATCAAAGATATTTAAGAATGCCAAATGATAAAATAAAACAATCAGTTACATATAGATATTCTGTATGTGTTTCATAACATACACAAAGAAAGATAATAGAGAATTTAGATGTCTCTACAAAAATGTGTGTGGAAGATTGTGTGTGTGTGTGTATGTGTGTGTATGTTTTCTTTTTGTTTCAATAAAGTCAGAGTTAAATTGCAACTTTGCTTAGAGGTGAGAACTTTTCTTTGAAAACAATAAATAGAATGTTGACTATCTGGGCAATATTCAAATATCAAATGAGATCCTAAGCAGGTAGCTTAAGTATGAATACATCCTGACTTCATGCAGAACTGGTAAAATAAATTTAATAATTCAACTAAATATCACACTACTCCAATCGTGTCATGTTTTTCAAACTTAATTAAGCTAGTTCTGCAATTATACACACTATATGAAATAATCTTAGTCATTCATTTCAATGGTATTTAGCATGTTTGTGGAAAAAAAGGGTACCATGTTTTACTATTATTCTTCAAAAGATGACTATTTGTAGGCATAGGTATAGATATATAGACATAGATATCATATATTGTAAATAATGCTGCAATGGACATAGGGGAGCATATATGATTTCTAATTAAGTGTTTTTGTTTTCTTAGGGTAAATACCCAGAAGAGGAATTGCTGGATCGTATGGTAGTTCTATTTTTAACTTTTTGAGGAACCTCCATACTATTTTCCATAGTGGCTGTACCATTTACATTCCCACCAACAGTGCATGATGGTGCCCTTTTCTCCACATCCTTGCTGACACTTGTTATTTGTTGTCTTTTTGATGATAGCCATTTTGAGAGGTGTGAGGTGACATCTCACTGTGGTTTTGATTTGCATTTCCATGATGTTTAGTGATATCAAGCATCTTTTCATGTGTCTGTTGGCCATATGTGTGTTTTCATTGAAAAATGTCTGTTCAAGTCTTGTTCACTTTTTTAAAAAGATTGGGTTATTTGTTTATTTTAATATTGTGTTGTATGAGTCCTTTCCATATTTTGAATATTAACTCATCAGATATATCATTTGAAAATATCCTCTCCCATTCAGCAGGTTGCCTTTTCATTTTGTTGATGGTTTCCTTCACTATCTAAAATATGTTTTAGCCTGATGTAGTCCTATTTGTTTATTTTTGCTTTTGTTTCCCTTGCCTGAGGAGAGAGATCCAAAAAATATTACTAAGACAGATTACAAGGAGTCTAGTGCCTATATTTTCTTCTAGGAGTTTTATGGTTTTGGACTAATGTTTAAGTCTTTAATCCATTTTGAGTGTACTTTTTTACATGGTGTAAGAAAGTGGTCTGTTTTCATTCTTTTACATGTAGTTGTCCAGTTTTTTCAACACCATTTATAGAAGAGGTTGTCTTTTCCCCACTGCATAGTCTTGCCTTGTTTACTGTAGATTAATTGACCATATAAGTGTGGGTTTACTTCTGGGTTCTCTATTCTGTTCCATTGGTCTATGCATCTGTTCTTGTGCTGGTATCACAAGCACAAGATTACCATAGCTTTGTAGTATATTTGAATTGATTACCATAGCTTTGTAGTGTACTTGAAACAAGGCAGCATGATAGCCCAAGTTTGTTTTTGTTTTGTTTTGTTTTCAAGATTGTTTTGGCTATTTGGGACCTTTTGTGTTTCTATATAAATTTTAAAATTATTTTTTCTAGTTCTGTGAAAAATGCCATTTATATTTCACAGGGATTTCACTGAATCTGTAGACTTCTTTGGTTAGTATGACATTTTAGCGATATTAATTCTTCCGATCGTGATCACAATATACCTTTCCATCTGTTCGTGTAATCTTTCATTTCTTTCATCAATTTCTTATAGTTTTCAGAGTACAAATCTTTCGCCTCCTTGGTTAAATTTATTCCTAGGTATTTTTTGATGCAATTGTAAATGGGATTATATTCTTAATTTCTCTTTCTGACAGATTGTTATTGGTGAATAGAAATGCAACAGATTTCTATTTATTAATTTTGTATCCTACAACTTTACTGAAGTCATTTATTGGTTCTAATAGTTTTTTTGGTGGCATCTTTATGGTTTTCTATATATAGTATTATACCATCTGCAAATAGTGACTTCTTACTTTCCATTGTGGACACCTCTTATTTACTTTATTTTTTCTTTTAACATCTTCATTGGAGTATAATTGCTTTACAATGGTGTGTTAGTTTCTGCTTTATAACAAAGTGAATCAGCTATACATATACATATATCCCCATATCTCCTCCCTCTTGCATCTCCCTCCCACCTTCCCTATCTCACCCCTCTAGGTGGTCACAAAGCACCAAGCTGATCTCCCTGTGCTATGTGTCTTATTTACTTTTCTTGTCTGATTGCAATACTATGTTGATAAAAGTGGTGAGAGTGGGCATGTTTGTCTTGTTCCTGATCTTAGAGGAAAAGCTTTCAGCAATTCACCATTGACTATGATGTTAGGTTTGTCATATATGGCCTTTATTATGTTGATGCGTGTTCCTTCTACGTACAATTTGTTGAGTTCTTATCATTAATGAATGTAGAATTTTGTCAAAAGCTTTTTCTGAATCTATTGAGAAGACCATATGATTTTTATCCTTTGTTTTGTTAATGTGGAGTATCCAGGTTGATCAATTTGGGAATATTAAATCATCCTTGCATTCCTGAAAAAAATCCCACTTGATCATATTGTACAATCTTTTTATATTTTGTTGAATTTGGTTTGCTAACATTTTGTTGAAGATTTTTGCATTTACGTTCATCAGTGATATTGGCCTTTACTTTTCTTTTTTGTAGTGTCTTGTTTGGCTTTGGTATTAGGGTAATGCTTGCCTTGTAGAATGAATATGGAAGTGTGCCTTCCTCTTCAATTTTTTGGGATAGTTTGAGAAGGATAGGTATTAACTGTATCTTGACTGTTTGGTAGAATTCACCTATGAAGCCATCTGGTCCTCAACTTTTGTTGGGAGTATTTTGATTACTGATTCAATTTCATTACTAGTAATTTTTCTTTCATATTTTCTATTTCTTCCTGGTTCAGTTTTGGAAGATTGTATGTTTCTAGAAAGTGTCCATGTCTTTTAGGTTGTCTAATTTGTTGATGTATAATTCTTATAGTAAACTTTTATAATCCTTTGTATTTCTATGGCATTGGTTGTAACTTCTCTTTCATTTCTGCTTTTATTTATTTGGCCCTCCTTTTTTTTTCTTTTGATGAATCTGGCTAAAGGTTTATCAATTTTGATTATCTTTTCAAAAAAAAAACAGCTCTGGGTTTCATTGATCTTTTCTATTTTTTGTCTCTATTTTATTTATTTCCCCTCTGATCTTTATTATTTCCTTCTTTCTGCTGAGTTTGGGTTTTGTTTGTTCTTCCTTTTCTAATTCCTTTTGGCGTAATGTTAGTTTTTTTTTTTTTTTTTTGAGATTTTTCTTGTTTCCTGAGGTAGGTCTCTATCATTACAAACTTCTTAAAAAACTGTTCTAAGCTGTGGTTTCCACTATCCTGTTTTCTAGATCACTGATCTGTTCTTCTGCATCATCTAATCTGCTGTTGATTTCCTCTATTGTAGTCTACATTTCAGTTATTGTATTCTTCAGCTGATTGGTTCTTTTTTCATACTTTCTATCTTATTGTTGAAATTCTCACTGTGTTCTTCCATTCTTCTCCTGAGTTCAGCAAGCTCTTTATGACCATTTCTTTGAACTCTTTATCTGATACATTGCTTATCTCCATTTTGTTTAGTTCTTTTTCTGATGTTTTACCTTGTTCTTTCATTTGGAACATATTCCTTTGTCTCTGCATTTGCCTAACTCTCTGGGTTTCTTTTTATGTATTAAGTAGATTGGTCATGTCTCCTGGTCTTAAAGGAGTGGCTTTATTTAGAAGTTGTCCTGTGGGGTCCAGTAGCACAGTCTACTCTGTTCGTCAGAGCCAGGTGCTCTGAGATTGTACCCTATGTGGGTTGTGTGTGTCCTTCTGTTGTAGCGGACTGCAACTGCTGCAGGTGTGCTAGTGTGTGGGGTTGGTCTTGACATGGCTGGCTGTAAGGCATAGCTGCAACCACTGTAGGTCCTCTACTGTGCAGGGCCAGCCCCCCAGGGTGAGAGCCAATTTAGACAGGCCCTGGTGCTGGCCAAGGCTACCTACTGGTTGTGGCGGGGTGGTTGGAGGCTGCTTTGGAGGACCGCTGGCTGGGGTGTGTCTGCAGGTGAACACCAGGGCAAGGTAAGCAGTGCCAGTAAGGCAGATGCATAGATTCAGAAGTGATCACCCCTCAGAGTGCTGGACCATCTATGTAGAAGTTAAGCAAAAGAAAAAAAATGGTGCCCACCAGCACCTCTGACCCTGGCAAAAGTTCCAACAGTTCCCTGTCCCTCTGACACATGCCCTAAAATTAGCCAATGAATCTCCTTTACATATGACCCAGGCACTTTTCAAACTACTGCCTCTGCTCTGGGACTTGGAGTGAGTGAGTTTTTGTGAGTGCCCTTTACGAGCAGAATCTTGGTTTCCTGTAGCACTCTGGCTCTCCCAGACATAAGCCCTGCTGGTTTTCAAAGCAAAATGTAATGGGGGCTTGTCTTCCTGGGTGCAGGTTCCCCAGGCTGGGGAGCCCAAAGTAGGGTTCAGATCCCAGAGTCCTCAGGGAGGACCTCCGTGGCTGTGATCTCCCTCCCACCTGTAGGTCACCCTGTGTGGGGTGTGGGTGCCAGCCAGACTGTGTCTCAGTCCCTCCCACCTGTCTCATGGGCTTTTTCTTTACTTCCTTAGTTGTGGAAAATCTTTTTTGCTAGTCTTCGGGTCATTCTCAGAGAGAGTGGCTCTATGTACAGTTATAGTTTTGGTGCGTCATGGGAAGAGGCAAGCCCAGGATCTTCCTACTCTGTCATCTTGTTCCCCTCTCTTGATACTCAGTTTTCTTGTATGAAAAGATTACTGAGTTGGTTTAAGTTTCTCTCTGCTCCTACTCTGGATTACAAAATCATCATGGCAACTGGGTAGTACTTTCATAAAGAGCATCCCCTTTCATGAGACAAGGAAGAATTCCATGGAATGGAATATCTAGAGGTAAAGTAAAAAAAAGGAAATAAAACTAAGCAAACAAATAATAGAACCCCACAAAAAGTTATTTTAAAGATAAATACATTGTTCAGTTCACTTGGACCAGAGTTTTATGTGGTTTTGTGATAAGCAAAACTAGGGTTGGACATCTTGAATGTTAGATGTTATTACATTTACAGTTAACTTGGTATGCACAGGGGTCAGCAATTCATTTGACTATGACTGGAGCTGTTCTGACAGACTTATGAGAAGGATGACTTGAAGAGGAAGAGCCTAGAAAGGAGTATAATTTCGAAGACATGCCGGGAATTCAGGATCAAGTTAATGAAGGTCTAAACTGAATGACAAAAATGAGAAGAGAATAGGGAAGAGAACAGACATGAAAAAGAATAAGATACATATGAATTTTGTGTGTGTGTGTGTGTGTGTGTGTGTGTGTGTGTGTGTGTGTGTATGAAGTAGTAAGGATAAAAAAAGGGTACACTTTGAATTTAAGTGTTAATACCTGGATAAATGGTGGTGTCATTTCAAGAAGACATAAGGAGGAGCTTGTCTTGGGGGAGTCCAGACTGAAAATAAAACAAAACCTCATATAATTTAAGGAGAAAGATGAGAACTCAACTAGGATAATTATTGATTTCACATGTAAGAAACTGAGGCTCAGAGAAATGGTTTGACTAAATCCCATGACTATTAGAGAATGAAATTTTGAAACATGCTGAGCTTGAGTGGTCAGTAAAGGAGCAGTGAGATACCCCATAAGGCAGTAGACTACATCTGATGACAGCAATAAAAATACAGTTTACTGTTAGAGTAAAATGATCACCTCACTACAATTATAACTTTGAAAGAAACCTACAGAAGAACAACTTGCTACTAAAGTGCCAGGAGTAGCAAGAATATTGCATTATAATTTTAGGAAAACTAATTTTCTTATGACACTTCCATATTACACTCTGTAAGGAAAATTGGGAAAAGAAAACAATTTTAAACCTCAGAAATATTTCCTGCTATTCTGTTACACTGAGATTAATTGCAAGTCACACAAGTTAAACAGTACAAAATGTTTTATAGAATACATGGAAGGTTTCACATGCCTAAAATAAAAGGCTATAAATATGACATAATATACTCTACTGGAAGAATTTCTGTATATTTCTATTATGAAGTAATTTTTTCCTACTGCAGCTTCCCTAGGAAAGTGACAAGATAAAATTGATTTCTTAAGCCATCATTTCAGAGGATGATATAATTATCTCATTCTAAAATTGAAAGAAATGTAAAGGAGTGATGCTGTTAGTAGCTTTCATGTTTCAGAAAAGTTTCAATAAATTTGCACACTATGATTAATTAAGAAATTGCTAAAAGGGGTAAATGGAATGAATTTATAAGTAGTAAAATTTGTCTCCACGCTAATCAAATAGTTTTAATCATTACAGTTATATTTTTGAGAACACTTGTGTCATTTCTCATAAATATATAAATAATGCTTTTAATAAATATAACCATTATATAAATAGAGGTTACTTAATTTCCATCTATTGGTAAAATATTTCATATAATTCTCAAATACATATTTAAAAATATTTCTTTGACCAAAATTTTGATATACTGAGAATCTACAATATAACACTCAATTTTAAAATTTCTGCCACTTATATTGATGGAAACAAAAATTTGAATATTTTATTTTGAAAATATACAGAAAAATATACACATCACAGTTAATGATGCTACCTTCCATAAACTTTCAGCATCTCAAGTAGATGAACCTACACAGAGGTATCCAGATACATATCTGTTAAGTAGAAACAATCACTTGCCCATCCAGACATTTTTGAGTATTGATGAATCATCTAAAAATAATAATATTAAAATGGGAGAGAGAGAGAAGATGAAGAAAAAGAAGAAGAAGAAAGAGGAGGAGAAGTAAGAGGAAGGAATGAAGTGAGGAGGGAAGGGAGAAAAGGAGGGAAAGGGGAAAGAAAGAAGTCACAAAATCTGATTACTTTGCCTGTTGGTAGACAAAGTGGGGATAAAGGTCAGTCAATATTCAACCTAAATTTTCAATATAATAAGAGCATCACCTCTGCCCATTTTCTGTGCCTAGAATTAGAAACATTGCTCTGAAATGTAACGGACACTGGAGGAGGAAAACAGGTTTAGGGAATAAATACATGCATTGACTCTGTCGTAGAAGCCTCTTGATTATCCAGATTAATACCTTCTTTACACCCTTTGGGTACTGCCTCTCTCTTCCATGTAACTAATCATAGCTACCTTCCTTCCTTGGGCTTTGATCATGGCTAGCTATCAAGAAATTCTGCTGTTATTATCTGCTAAATAGATCATCTCCAGAATATTTACTTTTTATTAAATAAGAAAAACATTTCTCATTTAAATAATAATGTATATGGAATGACAAATGATAGGATCCAGTGAACTCCTCCACATACTATTAAATTGACACCCACCTACTATGCCCTCTGACAAGGTCAGTTAAGGTATCAAAAACTATATTAGATAATTGTTCCAGTGTACCATGGAAAGAATAAAATATGTACTTGCCTAGAATCATAATGTAAAGTAATTACTCATATTGCATAGTGTTCAACAGCTTTTATTTAGAAAAAACATCATGTATGAGCACTTCAGTTTCTTTTATTAATTCTTTAGAATTGTTTACAGTTTTGTAAGCTTTAGCTTTATGTTAAAATATTTGCTTAAACTTGAACTCATTTTTCCTAAAATTACTTTTCATCATTGACTGCTCTTTTCCATTCTTTGTAACTTATATTTAGCTAGATAAAATCATAAACTGGTACAATTTTAGTACAAATGTCAGATCCATCAAAGACTGTTATTAAAATAGATAGATTCTGAAGGCAATACCCCTTAGAGAATATTTTAAATCAACATTCTCTTGAAAAATTTAAAGTAAATTATAACTATAAAATATGATGACCAGTGAAACTGCTGTGTATTAGATACAAGTAACACTACTTAGTTCTTCTTGAGATGGTTTACATATTTTAAATTTTCACATTGCAAATATATGTCATACCATATATAATAAGATATAATACTTACTAAATATTTGTACTCTCATAGACAAATAGAAATTCCAAGTAAAATTATTAAAGATAAAAAATATGTTCCTTTGTGCTATGTCTGTTTGTCTTACTCTAAGTTTAAAAACAAAAATAATAGTAGTAGACTATGTCCCATTTCCCAAGGCTAAGGAGAAACTTTAAATTATATATTTTTTGTATCTGGAACATAATAGTAACAAAAGGATACTCAACAATAAAAAGTACTTGCTCATGGTCTAGAGAAAATAAGGATACTTTCCCTAACCTTTGCATGAGACGTAAGTGTGACTGGATATTGAGACTTCATTCTGTGAACATTTTTTCATCATATTTCTAGTTTTTATATTAAATCGAATCAGACCTTTTGTTTTCTGTACAAAAAATTATAAATATTATGTATATGGGATAATTCACCTGCATCTAATGTCAACACCTCATGAACTTTTAAGAAATTTTCTAATATTACATTCATAAATACGTGCTATTGAAAATATGAGCTCTTGGTTTAAAATTTTTGTTACTTGCTAATGCTATATACCTTCTAAAGCCTTGTAAACTGTCATATAGTCATCTGCATAATTAAATTATTTCCTTTAAAAAATATTTACTTAGCACTATGTGCCATACCATGCTAAGGAAAACACAGTCAAACCAAAAAAAGCTGTAGGTAATTGATTCAATAATAGCATTTTCATTTTCTATTTTTCATTCGTATAATATACTTGGTGTTCTCTGAATAAATACAGATGACCTTTTGAAAAGAAGCTTTCATAGTCCATAGTTAAAGTCATTTTTTCAGGACTTCCCTGGTGGTCCAGTGGTTAAAAATCCATCTTCCAATGCAGGGGAAGCGAGTACGATCCCTGGTCAGGGAACTAAGGTCCCACATGCTGCAGGGCAACAAAGCCTACACGCTTTAGAGCCCGTGCACCACAACTAGAGAGAAGCCCGCAGGCCACAATGAAAGATCCCTCATGCCACAATGAAGATCCTGCATGCCGCAACTAAGACCTGACACAGACAAATAAATAAATATTAAAAAAATTATTTTTTCATGTTATTTCCATTTACCTATCATTTACTCAAACATATGTTGAAATAATTGCATTATACCAAACGTCTTCTATTCTTGTAGGATAAAAAACTGATAAAAGTGGCAATGTCTTAGTCCTCAAGTTGCTCACTACCTAGAAAAGGAAACAGTATAATATGTACATAAAAATGGCAATGTCATCACAATTATATATTATGTAAATATATGATTGCTATATAGTCAGTTAAATGACTGCATAAAATGCATATAATTATATATGTGTATATCATAGATGAAATAAAGATTGATTAACTCTATTTGGGAAAGATCACAAAAGGTTTCAGGATAATAAATCTCAGCAGGATGTTGTAGTTCAAATATGAGCTATCTAGTCTAAAAGGTAACAGAATAATTTAAAAAGAGAAAGAAGGATTTCAGTATCTCCAAGGTGTCTCATCAATTGCAGATAGTAGTTAGAGATGACTCTGATTATGTAGACTGAAGCAAAATCATGAAGCACCATTTAGGTCATGCTAACAACTTGAAAGCTGAGGAAGGGCTCTGAGCAAATGACTGATGTAGCCACATTTCATTTCCGAAAGGTCTCTTAATACCTGAATACAGAAGATGAATTGTAGGGAAGTGATATAATTATTATTCTGCTTGGAACAATCCACTTCTAAATTTCCTTTTTCTGACAATTTTCACTTTCTCACGTATGCTATAATTTATTCATTATTTCTATTGATTCCAAGCCCTAAAGTGTGAGTTGCAAGGAGGCTGGGATCTTTATATATTTTGTTCACTGATGTTTTGCAGGTACCTAAAAAAGTACCTAGCATAGTATGGGCCATTGCTTAATATTTCCTCTGTAAATAAAATGTATGAATTGTGCTAGTTTAGAAGATAAGTTATTGAGTTCTTTATTTTGTATGACAAATTCTTTTAATAATCATAGAATTTTTTTATCTGTTGCAGGCTTTCTAGGTATATAAGCATATGATCATGAAAGGAGATAATTTTCTTTGATATGCTAATATTTGTATAAATTATTCTTGTTTTTGGCTGACTGCATTCATTAGTATATCCTAAACAGAGATAAACAATAATAACAATAGTCAATATCCTTGTAGTTTTCTTGACATTAAGGAAGAAAGTAAACATTCAAAAGTTTTAAATTATGGTGAGGAATCTCGTAATTTTCAAGAAAAGCAAGGACATTCATGGGGTAGGAGGAGAATAAATCATGAGTATGAGATAGATATTTTTGAAAGTTTCATACTTGGCTGTCATATACTCTTCTGTATTTTCTATTTTTTCTCTCTATTTGGTTTGGATATCTTCTATTAACCTTCGATTTATATTTGATCACCTTATGTCTCTAATTTTATCTCTTTATTTTCACAACATTCAAAATATCCACTTGTCTGCTTCTTTTTTTATATTCACTAGTTTGTTGTATTTTTTAGATTCCAAATATATGTGATATATGACTCGCAGATGTAAAGAACAAACTAGTGGTTACCAGTGGGGGGGAGGGGCAGTACAGGGGTGGGGGTGGGAGGTACAAACTATTGGGTATAAGATGGGCTCAAGGATGTATTGTACAACACAGGGAATATAGTCAGTAATTCTGTAATAACTGTAAATGGGAAGTAACTTTAATAAAGAAGAAAAACATATCTACTTGTTTCTTTGTCTCCCAAAAGTGACTCTCTGCTAGAGCTTTATTCTCATACCAAGAATTGGTAACAGCTTCTCTAGAAAAGTGTCTGCAATCTACTAACATGAAAATTTTACTTTTCTGGAATATTAGATTATCTAGTCTTCCTTACTTCAAGGTATTTTTGATGGCTTCAAATTATTTTTTTGGTATTTTGCCTGTTTTTTTCTAGTTGATAACATAGGTGCATTAGTCTACTCCCAAATAATCCATCTTTAAGGAAGTAAAGATTCTGATTTATCTGATCAGTTTGCTTTATTATGAGTTAGTAAGAACAAAAGCCAGAAGACCAGTTGGAAGACCATTGCAGTATTTGAGGAAGAGGTTATGATGATATCAACAAATTCCAAGTTTGCAGAAGAGGGGATATTGGTGAGTTATCAGGTTTTGAAGGCAGAACCAACAAGATATGCTGATAGTTGATGAGGTGAAAGAAAGGAATGAAGGATGATTCTAAAATTTTGGTTCAGTCAAAACCCGAGTAAACAGACAACAATATCATTCATTGGCCTTGGGAACGTGGGTGAAGAAGAAAGTTTGAAAAAAAATGTAAAGTTTAGTTTTGGGATTATATACCTATTAGAAATCCAAGGGGAGTTATTGGATAGGCAGTTGCATATATAAGTCTGGAAGCCAATAAGATTTAGAGTTGAGTAATCCTATATAGATAGTATTTAAAGCTATGAGGCTGGATGATATAATCCAGAGAGACCATATAGACAGAAAAGATAGCAGGACATAGAACTACAAAGAAAAGTATTTCAAAGTGGGCGAAGGAAGCATCTGGCAAAGAGAATTAAGTTGGAATATCTAGTGGCTATAAGGAAAATCAGGAGAAAATGGAAATTCAAAAGGGAAATGAAGAAAGTATTTTAAAATGGAAGGAGTGATCTACTGTATCAAATGCTGCTGAGAATTTATTAAAATAAAGAATTTATTAAATTAAAATAAAGAATTTATTAAAATAAAATAAATATTGATGACCAGGGTAAGTGATGCTGAGATCACAGGTTGACTCACTAGTGTACTAGTGACAGAAGGTTGACTCTAGACTTGACAGGGTTAGCTCTAGAGAAAGAGGAGTTTTGCTATAAAGGAGAAGAGAGAAATGTAATTAAAAGCAATTGGATTAAAAGGAGGACTTATTTTGTTAGTTGGAAAATGATAATAGCATGTTCTCTTGCTGTTGGAATGGGTCCTACAGAGAAGTAAAATGTGATGATGTTGAATAATAAGATAATAATTAAAAGGGCATAGTCCTCAAGGCTAGCAGAATTGCTGCCCTTGAGGAACATGGTCAGTTCATACACTGTAATGGGAAAAGAGTGCAGCACATGTGGTACAGTTAGTTGCATGTAGTTGAGGGATTGCTCACAAAGAATGAGAGTTTCCTTCTCATATATTTTCTCAATGAAACAAAGAGCAAGGTTATCAATATTTGCAATGAAAGAAAGTGTTGGAGGATTTGGAAGAGAGTACAAACTATAAAATAGCCACCTATGGGAGTAGAGAGTGAATGGTTTGGTAAAATATAGTAAGATTGCTTTTCGCACCAAAGGCCCATATAAGATGCTTAGTCATGAAGTCAACATGGCTTGTGTTTTCCGTACTCACAATTTGAGGATGTGATAAATTATTTTAATAGATTTTAAACCTCCTTTGCTTTTCTGTAATAAAATCTACTCAGTTTTTGCAACAGAAAATAATTTTCACAGTATCTAGTATCTACTTTTTTTTTTTTTGTAATAGAATCCACTGTTTACGTTGTGAAACTGGCTGTGAGACCAAACACTACAGTTTATAATTCCTCCCTCAGCTAACTGTGTTTTTATGGCCGAATTCAGGGTAATAAACTATGACGTGTTTAACTTTTAGTTGATCTCATTAAAAACCAAGATTCCTGTCCTTGATTTTCTCTTTCTTTGTTCCACTAGCTGCAAATAGCAATAGCTGGTAAACCCCGAAAGCCATGTGTTATGGAGGGCATAACTGTCCTGCTCTGCTGTGTCACTAGAGGAGCCATTTGCAACTGCACCATTTAAAACAAGAGTAATAAACATTTATTGTTTTTGAGCCACTGTATTTTGGGGTCTTACTAGAAGCTTATCCTAATAAAATAATAGGATATTGTTTCATAAATTATTTGCTAATGTTTGATTAAAATACTTACATTTATAGCCATAAGCAAAATATAAGCATTTTTCTTATTTAGTGTTATCAGTTGTGCTATTAAATTTATATATTAATTTTCTAATATTGACTGGATATTGCATATATTTATGTTATGGATCACTGAAATAACATTATATTAACTGTACTTTACCAGATAGTTGGAACCCAGTTTTGGAAAAATCTGTTCCAAATCCTTATTTAAAAGATTAATTTTAAATCCTCCTATTTTCAAATATAATAGCCAATTTAAGTACTAGTATGTCTTGGGTCAAATTTGGTTATTTTTTGCTAGGATATCAACAATTTCCTTTAGGATTTCTAATTTGTTTAACATAATAATTAATCTTTTTCTTATTATAGTTGACATTCTTTACCTTCTAAAATATATTTTTTGCTATCTCTTTTTAAGCTTATTGATCCAGTCATTCAAACAATCAGACTTTGAGTTTAGAATTTTTTGTTTCCCATTTCATTAACATCAGATATTTACCTCTTGTTTCCTTTAAAAAATGTATTCAAGGAAACAATCCCATTTACCATCACATCAAAAAGAAAAAAATACCTAGGAATAAATCTACCTAAGGAGGCAAAAGACCTGTAATCAGAAAACTGTAAGATACTAATAAAAGATGACACAAACAGATGGAGGGATATACCATGTTCTTGCATTGGAAGAATCAATATTGTGAAAATGACTATACTACCCAAAGCACTCTACAGATTCAATGCAGTCCCTATCAAATGACCAATGGCATTTTTCACAGAATTAGAACAAAAATTTTTACAATGTCTATGGAAACAGAAAAGACCTTGAATAGCCAAAGCAATCTTGAAAATGAAAAACAGAGCTGGAGGAATCAGGCTTCCTGACTTCAGACTATACTACAAATCCACAGTAATCAGAACAGTATGGTACTGCCACAAAAACAGAAATATAGATCAATGGAACAGGATAGAAAGTCTAGAGATAAACCCATATACCTATGGCCACCTAATCTATGACAAAGGAGGTGAGAATATATAATGGAGAAAAGACAGTCTCTTCAATAAGTGGTGCTGGGAAAACTGGACAGCTACATGTAAACAAATGTAACTAGAACACTCCCTAACACCATACACAAAAATAAGCCCAAAATGGATTAAAGACCTAAATGTAAGACCATATACTATAAAAACCTTAGAGGAAAACATAGGCAGAACACTCTGACATAAATCGCAGCAAGATCTTTTTTGATCCACCTCCTACAGTAATGAAAATAAAAATAAAAGTAAACAAATAGGACCTAATTAAACTTAAAAGCTTTTGCACAGCAAAGGAAATGATAAACAAAACAAAAAGACAACCCTCAGAATGGAAGAAAATATTTGCAAACAAAGCAACCAACAAGAGATTAATCTCCAAAATATACAAACAGCTCCTGCAACTCAATATCAAAAAACAAACAACCTGGGCTTCCCTGGTGGCGCAGTGGTTGAGAGTCTGCCTGCCGATGCAGGGGACACGGGTTTGTGCCCTGGTGCGGGAGGATCCCACATGCTGCGGAGCGGCTGGGCCCGTGAGCCATGGCCGCTGAGCCTGCGCATATGGAGCCTGTGCTCTGCAATGGGAGAGGCCGCAACAGTGGGAGGCCCACGTACAGCAAAAAAAAAAAAAAAAAAACAACCTAATTAAAAACTGGGCAAAAGATTTAAATAGACATTTCTCCAAAGAAGACATACAGATGGCTAAAAAGCATATGAAAAGATGCTCAACATCACCAATTATTAGAGAAAAGCAATTCAAAACAATAATGAGGTATCACCTCACACTGGTCAGAATGGCCATCATCAAAAATCTACAAACAATAAATGCTGGAGAGAGTATGGAGAAAAGGGAACCCTCTTGCACTGCTGGTGGGAATGTAAATTGGTACAGCCACTATGGAGAACAGTATGGTGGTACAGCCACTATGAAAAACAGTATGGAAACAGAGCTACCATATGATTCAGTAATCCCACTCTTGGGCATATATCTGGAGAAAACCTAATTCCAAAAGATACATGCACCCCAATGTTCACTGCGGTACTATTTACAATAGCCAGGACATGGAAGCAACCTAAATGTCCATCTACAAAGGAATAGATAAGGATGTGGTACATATAAACAATGGAATATTACTCAGCCATAAAAAAGAATAAAATAATGCCATTTGCAGCAACATGGATAGACCTAGAGATTGTCATACTGAATGAAGTAACTCAGAGAAAGACAAATATCGTATGATACTGCTTGTATGTGGAATATAAAAAAAGGGGGTACAAATGAACTTATCTACAAAACAGAAATAGAGTTACAGATGTAGAAAACAAACTTATGGTAACCAGGGGGTAAGGGCCAGGGAGGGATAAATTGGAAGATTGGGATTGACATATACACACTACTATATATAAAACAGATAACTAATAAGGACCTACTGTATAGCACAGGGAACTCTACCTAATACTCTCTAATAGCCTGTATGGGAAAAGAATCTAAAAAGGAGTGCATATATGTATACATATAACTGATTCACTGATTCGCTGTACACCTGAAACTAACACAACATTGTAAATCAACTACACTCCAATGAAAAATTTTAAAATGCAGGAAATAAAAAATTATATCCCATGCCTTTTTTAATTTCTAAGCAAATAATTTTAATCTATTCTCATATTTTTCTAAATTTTAAACAAAATTAATTTGTTCATGAACTTATGACGTGACTCCTTGAATACCATGTCTTCTGTGCCTTATGTTTATGCTTCATGTCTCCTGTATCTGGACACCTTTATATATTCTGTTATTAATATTACATGTTAGAAATAACAGTTGCCATTTAGCTATCTAGCTCCTCCACAGCATTTCATTGCCAAGTAGAGTAATCAATGATTGACAGAACTCACCTCTGCATGTTCATCACATTTTTCCACATGTCCAGGGTTTCTACAAGCCTAGTTTTCTACAGATTACAAAACAGTTGCTCTGATCCTCAACTGATTAGCTTCTCATCATTTGCAAATGAGAAAACATTCCTGGGCCAAATTTCACTGTTGAGATGGAGCAGCACAACTGAGATTGTAGTAGCTCTTAACTTGCAGAGGTAGAACAGTTGGATTGGCTTTATGGGCAAAAAAGCAAGAATGAACGTATAAATGGCCACTTGGATTGGAGAACACCCCCCTATGCCTAACCTACCACCATTGGTCACTAGGTCTATGACTATCTAAACTCACCTAAGTGGTTATAAGATATTTTGCTACAGAAGACATTCAGATCTCCTCTGTGAATCATTAATTTTTAAAAATATAATTTAAAACATTTTAGAAGCCAGATTTAATCTAGTTCTAAGGCCATAACAGCTAATGCTTTTGAAATAGGCAATCTAGATGTATTTTTGTAAATGGATTTAGGCAAAACTAGACAGATCATAATGGAATATTTCTGCTATTCAATCAGATAGTGCTTCCATTAAGACACAAGAAAATTAAAATTCAGTAAAATTACACAGCTATATTGATGATAGTTGTAAAGTTATGGATAAGAAGCATCTAAATATTCCATTCAAGAAAGCAAAAGGTTTTTAGTAATATAAAATTCATTTAAATAATTGTAAAAAATGTATGAAGAAACAGATTTAAAAATTTTTATGAGAACTTTATTTTATTAAGTCAAAATACAAACTACTAAGATTTCAATATAAGTAAAGGATAACAACTTTAAAAGCTTATTCCCTCCCTAAAATGAATTACTAGAGTGATTTTTTTCTGATTTCAAAATATATATTTAAATGTATAAAACATTGTCTTAAAAACCTTTAGTAAGCATATAACATTGATAATTATATACTCTAGGGCTCCTAGCAAAATCTTGAAGCCTTTTGTCTAATGTGCTATTTGAATCTTTCCATATTTTGGGGAGGCAGGGAAGCACATATACAGGCATGCTTTTTTAAAATCATTTTCTATTGATCTATTATATTTTTCATAGGGCTATAGAGAGATGTCCTGATTATCATGTATATATCTGTAGCCTAGATAAGTGCTTTTTTTTTGGAAGGTTAGTAAAGAATTTTTAAGCAAATTAAAAAGGATCTTTTATGTTCACTGGTTTGTCAAGAGTTAAATTAATATTACTAGTCTACCTTTACTAATAAATTTTTTTTTTTCTTATTTTGTTCACTGAAGAATAAAACACAAGTGTTTCCTTTGGGATTCTCTTCAGTGGCCTGTTTCCAAGATTACTTGGTAAAATCATTCATCCGGGAGCACAATGTTTCTACAAATGTTTAATAAAATTTTATAATAACTTTTTCCTAGAGTATGAAAAATGAAAATTATAATACCCCTTGGATGTAGATAGGAAACCAAGAATTTCTTTTTGGATTGATATTTCGGGAATAACACAGCCATATTATGCTTTTAGGAGACGATGTGTTAAATATTTGTTTATTGGTATCGTTGTTTAAGAAATAAAGTTTAAATTTATATACTGAGTCTTGAAATTATTACTTTAAACTGCTAAAGTCAAGTTTAAAGTAACAAAATAGTCTATACTAACTTAACACTTTACCCATTTTGAATGTTTAAATACCAAACTCTTTTTAAAAGTACATAATAGTATAAAAGAGTAGGGTGGCTACTGCAGCATTATTTTCCTGATCAAGCATGCTCATTTGTAAACACAAGTGCTATAACATAAAAATGCATTAATAAGGCATTGAAAAAATTTATAGATCTCAAGAAACCATACCGCAAGTCTTCTATATAAATTAAGTCAAATAGAAGAAATAACTTGGGAAAGGTAATGATGGAAATATAATATTTGACACAATTTCAAAAAAATCAATGATAAAAATTTAAATTATTAATTAGATTTACATATGCATGTGATGAAAATCAATATTCTAATAAATATGAAAATTGATTTCTATAAATTATGCCAGAATACTCGTCACTTGATTTATGTGTAGGCCTATATCACTTCAATAGATTTTTGTTTAACAGTTGATTTCGTTTTTTTTAATTTGTATTTTATATTGGAGTATAGTTGATTAACAATGATGTATTAGTTACAGGTATACAGCAAAGTGATTGACATGCACACACTACTGCATTTAAAACAGATAACCAACAAGGATCTACTGTACAGCACAGGGAACAGTTGATTTCTTTAATTATTTCCTATGGATCCAGTGTCCCAAGAATGTCTAGAAACTAGGTAGTAAATTTAATTATCATAGGTGATTTTGGTAATCAGCTTCAAAGGGACTCCCAATGAATCTTGCTTCCTGATATTCATGTCTTTGTGTGATCCCCTCTCCTTGTGTGACCTGTGTTTAAAATTAAAATGTGGCAAACGTGTCACTTCTGAGATATACCTATAAAACACTGTTACTTCTGTCTTGCTCACGTTCTCTCTCTGGCTTTTCTGGTATGCTTTCTCTGATGAAGCCAATTTTCATGTTGTGAGTTGTTCTATGTAGAGACCCATACAGCAAGGAACTGAGGGTGGCCACCAGCCAGTGAGGAACTATGCCCCTTAGTACAACAACCTCCAAGGTACAATAACCACATAGTGAAATTGTTGTGCCTTCCAATGAGATCATAGGAAGCTGATACAGAGCACCCAGCTAAGCCATATCTGGATTTCTGACCCCTAGAAACTGGAAGATAATTAATGTGTTCTCTTAAACCTCTAAGTTTTGAATACATTTGTTATTTAACAATAGGTGACTAATACAATGCTTTTTTAATTTTAGTTTCTTAAACTCAGTGAAAAATCTGTGAAAAAACTTAGGTATGAAGCTGAGGCTAAGAAATTTCAGTAGATCCCATTCCTCTCTTCTGCTGTAATTTGGTATATTTCATTCTCAGCCTAAAGCTGAAAGCAAGATGTATGTTTCTACCAGGGTCCAGTGTTCTTGGATACAGAACAAACAATTGCCTGAGAGACTCATTCTCAACATGCTTCTCCTAGGTTTTTTAGCCTAAGAGGCTATCAGCTCTTGTCATACCATGATGATCCATTTGCTCCCTGTGTTGAAAGAAACAGGTTATTTCTAAAGAGCCTGTTAACTATATACTATATATGGAATGCAGACCCCATTAATTATTCTCCTATTTTAAAAATAATAATTTTATGTAATGAACTATGTACTTGAATTTCTAACATTGAACAATTAATCTTTCCATTCTAGAAACTCCCAGTTTTATCATAAATGTTAATCTACTAAACTCAATTAGCTCACAAATCTGCATTTGTATATCAGCATTTCTGTGCTCACTAGAAGACATCTGATACACAAAAGTAGTATAGACAATTTCAGCCTAGTAAAGTATTTTAAAATTATATATTCTTATCTCTTATTTTCCTATAACATTAAGTTGAAAGAAGTTTTAAATGGACTTAAGATTTAAAATTTTACTGAGATTTTTCTGTACTTTTTAGTACCTGAAGATTTGGCTATTCATGTTGTTGATAATAATCCAATAGCTATGGGATCTGCTGAAGATTTCACTGAAGCGTGGGCAAAGTATGTTTAAAGGTAGCCAAAGGAGAAAAATATAGCACTCTTGAAATTACTCTGTTGAATTTAATAGAGTGATGGGTGGATAGTTGGACAGAAGGATTGATACAGATAAAGATGTGGAAACAATAAAACAGGGAGAAAGAGAGAGAGAGGAAGTATTCATCATTTCCTGTATCATTTGTCTTCCTCTTTCGTGAGGTTTTTTTCTGACTAAACTTTCATTTGATGAGAGTCATCTTTGAAAATTTTTCTATCAGAGTATATGCATGGTTATATCCTGAATCCTTTCATGTCTGAATGTTCTTTCCTTTTGTTTGTGTTTTTACTTTTTTCACATATCTTGAGGTATAATGTACATATCATAAAATTAACTAAAAAGTGTAAAAATCAGTGATTTTTAGTAAAGTTATACAAATGTGAAACCATCTTCACCATTTAATTCTAGAAGATTTCCATCACCCCAAACAGTTCACTCCTGCTCTGTAATCAGTTTCTGGTTCTATCCTCAACCCAAGGCAACCACTAATCTGTTTTCTGTCTATATAGAACTTCCTTTTCTGGACATTTCATACGTTGAATTATACAATAAACAGTCTTTTGCACCTGGCTTCTTTCGCTTTCATAATATGCCTGAGATTCCTTTATACATTATGATGAATGCATACTCTGTTCCTTTTTATTGCTGAGTAACAGTTAATCATTTCCATATAACACAGTTTGTCTATCCACTTACCAGTTGATGGACATTAGGATATTCCAAATTATAGTTTGGAGCTAAAACAAATTATGCCACTATGAACATTCATGTACAAGAATCTGTGTAGAGGGCTTCCCTGGTGCCACAGTAGTTGAGAGTCCGCCTGCCAATGCAGGCGACATGGGCTCGTGCCCCGATCTGGGAAGATCCCACATGCCGTGGAGCGGCTGGGCCCGTGAGCCATGGCTGCTGAGCCTGCGCGTCCAGAGCCTGTGCTCCGCAACGGGAGAGGTCACAACAGTGAGAGACCCGTGTACCACAAAAAAAAAAAAAAAGAATCTGTGTAGATATACATTATTTCTTTTATGTAAATTCCCGAGAATGGAATAACTAGGTTATATGGTAAATTTACGTTTAACATTTTTAACAAATGCCAAACTGTTCTTTAAGATGGCTGTACCATCTAATATTCCCAACAGCAAAGCATGAGGGTTGTAGTTTCTCCACATCATTCCAACACTTGTTATGTTTGTCTTTATTTATTATAGTCATTCCTGTGGGTATATAATGATAGCTCATTATAGTTTTAATTTTTATTTTCTTAATGACTAATGGTGTTGAGCACTTTTTCATGTGCTTAATAAAATTGAGACATCTCCTCCAGTAAATTGTCTATCCTCCAGTGAATTCATATCTTTTACCCAATTTTAAAATTAGGCTCTTTGTCTCATAGATTTCCAAAACATTTTATCTTTCTTTCTTTTTTTCTTGCTGTTCTTTACACTTGACATTTTCTATTTCTCTATCTTGAAATGCACTGGTTCTTTCTTCTGCGATTTTAAATCTGACTTTGAGATCCTCTATTTTGTATTTTACTTTTTATTTTTTTTAACTCCAGAATTTTCTTGTTTATTTTAGTAATTTATTTTCTTTATAGAGATTCTTTACATGTAGAGTCATTATCATCATACTTTTCTTTAATTCTTTGAAGATGGTTTCCATTAGTTTTTTCAACATCTTTATAATACTTAAAAAATTGTCTGCTAATTTCAATATAAAACAATTCTATAAAACAATTTTTATTGACTGGCCTTACTTGAATGTGTGTCCAACATTCTGGTTTCTTTTCAAGTGTCTTAATTTTTTGTTGAATAATTGAAATTTTAGGTATTATATTTTAGCAACTTTGGATTCTGAGTTTTCTCCTAATACTGTTTTTGTTACTGTGCTTTGTGTTGTTGTTGTTGTTTAATAACGTTATTGAACTAACTCTGTGGAATCTCATGGTATTTGGCCACAGATGTCTCTAATCAGTTTTTTTTTTTTTTTAATTTAAGTTTAAATTCAAGTAGTCACTGGCCAGAGGCTGTGCTTAAACACTTACAGTGTGAAAGGCTTATACCCTCTGCTGGTGGATATGATATGTATGTATGCATGTGGGTGGGTGGGTGGTAGTATTCAAGGCACTTTTCAAATGTGTCTTACTTTTACTTTTGGTTGACCATCTTATATGTTCTCTGAGATTCTCACAGTTAGTCAGGAATATATGGTTAGGTGGGACCCCCTCCATTTTCTCCTGAAAATGCAGTCTTTCAATCAACTACTGGATATATGGTAATCTTATCATGACCCTTAGGGCTATTTCTTTTTCTGGATCTTTCATTTAAGTTTCTAGCTAGTCTGCTAGTCCATTGCTTGCCTAAATCAGGATCACAATCTCTGCCTCATGGATCTGCAGATTTTTATATTTATTTGTCCTGAGATTACTAATGTTACTAATATCTTAATGCCCACTCCCTTCCAAATGAATTGGGCTCCCTCTGGTGGTGAAGCTGTTGTCTTATATGGCTGGTCTTGCTTTGGTAGAGCTACTTCAATGGCTGAAACAGAGTTGGAAGGATGAAAACAGTCCCTAGTAAGAATACTGCATTCTCATACTGTTTTCACCAGAGATTTAATAGTATTCCTGCATAAACAATTCGCAATTTTTGTATGCCTTTGTCAACTACCAGAACTCAAATATATATTTGTATTTCATCATTTTATCCAGTTTTAGCACTGTTTTTTGAGAGATTTGCTGAGCAACTCATTCCATCGTGTCAAATGTCCCACAGACATGACTTTGCTCCTCCCAACAGATGTATGTTATTTCTAATGACTGTAATATTCTTGCATCACAGTCTTTTTTTGTCAATAGTCTATACATGGTATTTCATAATTTCTTACATTGCAGTATTGATAGATTCAGTGTTAGTACAAATCTCTTTCCTTTTTAAAACCCTATTTTCCCCCTCTTGAATCTTGTAGTGTATCTTCTTTACTCCTGGAGTTTGGAAGCTTCATCAGAGTTTAACTCATGGAGTCCCCTTTCATATATATTTCAAACTCAAGAGAATTTACCTCCTCCTCTAAGGACCAATTTCAACAAATGTTCTCTTTGAGCTTCTTGTGAAGGGATCAAATGATATTTACCTGTTCCCAACTTCAAGGAGAGAAATCCAAACCATATACTTTGAGTGGCCATTTATTCTATCTGTTGCCAAGGGGTACAAACACATCCACTCTCACATAAGTGTCAAAACAATCATTGTTTCAGACAGTGGTTTCATAAATATGCTGAAATTTACTCTCTTCAAGAAGGAAGTTAGAAAGAAGAGTTAAAACTATATACTAAAGTCACAATTTTTTTGCTCACCCATGTAATTTACAGTAACTCTTTGACCACTTTAACTATTTGATATAGTGTTATCAAAAGCCCAAATAATTTGAGATACCAGAGTTGAAAGGCAGTGATAACATATTATACTGCACAGAATATTCCATTTAAGAAAGTACATTTGAAATGTTAACTTTTGAGCTGAGAAATTTATTCCAGCTTCTCTCTTTTGTTCTTCATAACATTTTAAAGTTATTCTATACATATATATGTATACATTTTTCAAGAGGCTTTCATCAGAAGACATTACATTCTGACATAGATGACTCATTTGTTGTTTCTTACAATGCTCTCTACCCCCAAATAATTGATTCTCTACTATTTTTATTCACATATTTATAAGATTATATAATATTCATACATATAACCTACCAAGAACCCTGCCAGATAACTTTTCTTTTTTTTTTTGCCACTTCAGAGCTGATGCTTTAAGAAGTAGTGATTGGATTGCCATGTATCTTTTCCACAAGACCTACAGTATTACAGATACAGGGTGCTCTGCTCATCACAGGTATGGAATGAAGATGATATGGAATAGAGCAAAACCTGACCCCCAAATTTTGAAAGACAAACATTAGTTTTTGTAAGCTGATGAGAATTAGAAGTAGTTTATTATTATAGCAAAATGCAGCTTATTTTATCAATGCATTTTTAAAAAATACATTTCTCAGACTTCCTCATTTTTTATAGGTCAAATAAAAATTAACAAGGAAGTGTTTTAATGTTCATTATATTCTCTGTAAAACTAATGAGAAGAGACAATAGATATGGTAAAGAAAACAATATGCCTTTCTTATGTATATTGCCAACACTGTGTTACTGAGTTTTTTTCAGTTCTCATGAACTGCATTCTCAGGAAAACTACAAATCACCCACCAAGGATTTCATTTGTGTCTTTCTACTTAGTAGGTTTATCATTTCTTGGCTTTAATGGGACCTAGTCAGGGCCACAACCCGGCTGATTTTCATAGCTATAGTGAAATACAAAGCCATCAACAGTGGGTTAATCAATTACAAATTATGAAACCCAGACAATAAAGGCACAGTGTGAATTGGTTAAGCAAATGAAAGAAAATGAAATAAATATTAATCAACTTGGGAGCTGCCAAGTGAATTATCTGGGCAAGGATTGCTCTAGGTGAGAGATCAACAAACATTTTCTGCAAAGAGCCAGATAGAAAATATTTTAGGTTTTGAGGACCATATGATAATCTGCTGTTTGTAGTATGAAATAAGCTATAGACAACACAATTGGATGCAAATGAATAAGAGAGGCTTGTTCCAATAAAACTTTATGTACAAAAATAGGCAGCTGGTGAGGTTGGGTCCCATGGTCTTTACTTTGCCAATTTCTGTTCTAGATAGGCATCCTCTGTATATTGGCTTCGAAAACATTGCATACTTAAGGATCTTTATTTCTAAATGAATTTGTATATCACAAATTAGCAATTCTCATTCTAGGTAGTCACTATAACGTTTTCATGAAGTTAATAGTATTATTCTATTTTTTGAGCTGCAACCTAAGCTATTGCTACCATTTCGACATCTATATAATTGTTGATGTGAAGGAAACTTAGATATTGATTTGAGATCCATTTGGTTTAAAGAATTTTCTTAATGATTATTCACAAAAATATGAGTATATATCAATTGTTTATTTATTCAAAGTTAAATTAGCAAGTTCCTGATAGGCAATTTGAGTTGAAAAATAAAATTTAAATTAAACGTGAAAAATAGCTATCACTGCTAAAGAAAGACTATCCTTCTGTGAAGTTGTTCTTGTTTTAACATTATAAATATGTGTAGAGCTTATAGAAATCTGAATAATACCTAAAAATGTCTCTGATTATGGAATCAGCCATTAGTACTAATATCATCTGTTGCATGTAATGGCATTACCTTCATTGCAACCATATCTAATTAAAGTTGTATCACAATAAAAGATATAGCAGCATAAAATAAATACAATGTTAAACAAGCATTAATTTTATTTAAATGGTTTATCTCTTCAGTTGCATATTTTATGCTTATTACTAACTACAAAGTCAATTAGATGTAATTCATTTTATTAAAGGTACAAATAAATAATCACTTTCTTTTCTACAACACATTTTTATTTCAGGCCCTTATTTGTTTTGTCTCCAAATGTTTTATCAGCAATTTTAAAAAGGCAATAATAATGCACATAGTAATGATTGTAAGAAATTTTGTATGAAAGTTGGAATTAATATTAAGTTTTCAGGCTAATTTTCTTTTAAATGCTTAAGTTACGTTCAACTATCATAGGTTCAAAGTGATTAGAATATGATCATCTTAAAGCAGCATTATCCTCTTTTGATAAATGTTATAGCATTTTCCTTAAAGTCTCTGTCGATATATAGCATAGCCAAATATTACCAAAAGAATCTGAGAATTTATAGTCAATTATTCAGGTAGAATTCCTGATTAAAAGCTAAGATTTTTAAAAGGAGATAGAGCAAGGTGACCTAACTATGTATTTCCATACTATTCAGTTCAGCTAAATTTATATACTGTTTGTTCCTCTGCAAATATTTAAGAGAAAAGCATGTCTTAAAAAAATTTACAGCAAACCAATAACAACTGGGTTTTGACCATGCAAATCTAATTTGATCATATTTATTCATTTGAGCTTTTTAGAAAACTGATTTGGATCTGCTTGGCACACCTAACTTACTCAGGAAAAGTAGTTTGTGTTTTTTTAATTTTCCTTATCATACAAATATTCACAATAATTCAAGTCACTGAATGGCTAGAAAGGCCAATAATAATTATATAATAAATTGAAAAGCTAGGGCAAAAAGTTGAAATTATGTGTGTTATCCTTTAAAAGATTTAGGTCTCTGAGTCCAAAATGTTGAACTCATATAATAAATATTGCTCACACATTTGTTTTTATATTTTAGTGGTATTTATGGTAATATTTTAAAATTAATTTTATAAATATTTGTATAAAATCTATTATGTGTTAATTGCTAAAACTATAATGGAACGCTATCACTCTTAACATCACTGAACTCACTCAAATGTAGTAAATAACCTTTAGAGAACTAAGTTTTATCATAGAACTCTGCAGAAGTCTAGGGGATCACAAAGACAGGAACAACTAACTCACAATGGTTAAATGGGAAATGACTTCCTGCTTCAGTTTACAGTTGAATAATCAGTGATTCTAGTATCATTAATAATGTTGCTAAATATATTTCACATTTGAACTAGAGTAATTTTTGTTTGCACATTTGTTTTCAGGGAAACAGAAACTTTATTTTGGAAATGAGTTGTCCTTTTACCAATCAAGATGGAGTAACAGGGACTAGATTTACCCTTCTGCCTTAAACAATTAAGAAAAAAGACAAAACATATGAAACAATGGTATGTAGGAGACTGGTCTTGAGACAACAAAGAATGGATTTCTGAATGATGGGAAATAAATGAGTTGAGTTCTATGATCACCCCAGTTTACTGCACTGAAAGAATTTCCAGGCCATGGGAACAGTACCCTTTGCTCATACAGGACTAAGAATAGTGCATTTCTTGCTAGACAGACTGGAAATATCATCATTCACAGGGAATTGGGTAGAATGCCATGAAGAATCTTGCCTCAATAATGAGGAATAATTACCCAAGTCTAAATGCTGCTCTAGTCTTTCCTGTCAAGTCTTGAAAGACCTAAAAGGATCAAATCATTTCAAAGCAATCTGTGTCTCATAAGGAAGCTCAAGAACATTTTTAGGAACACAAAAATATCTAGCACCCAATAAGGTAAAATTCACAATGTCTGGCAACCAACTGAATATTATAAGACAGGCAAAGAACCAGAAAAATATAACCCATAATCAGAGAGGAAAAGGCAATGAAATTTAACCACAATTGGCAGAGATGTTTTCATTACTATAAAAGAATATTAAAACTTTTTATCAACTTATTCTCTGGGGAATGGGGGTGAAAACTAGGTGACAGATGGAATTTGTTGAGACATGGAATGTACAAAATAGATAAATTAAGCTTTTAAAGAAAAGAACTATAATATCTGAAATAGTATGCATTGCATGAAATTAATGGCAGATTAGACCACTGCACTGCCAAAACATGATTTGTGAAACTTAAGACATAGCCATAGAAACTATCTAAAGTAAAATACAAAGAAAACAATCATTTAAAAATGATCAGTGATCAGTAAACTTTAGAACATCAAGAGACCTAATATACATGTAATTTGAGTCCCCAGAGGAAAAAGGGGTGGACAAATATTTGAAGATATAATGTCTAACATTTTCAAATGAATAAAACTATACCAAGACACACCAAATAGAATTGTTCAAACAAATAATAAAGAGAAACATTCTAAAGCAGATACAGTGAAAAGACATCAGGTACAGAGGAACAAAATAAGGATGACAGATTTCTTCTTGTTGGAGAAATGAAAAGACAGTAGAACTACATTTTACTTAAGTCCTAAAAGGAAAAAAAGACCGATCGACCTAGAATTTGTATTCAGTAAAAATATCTTTCAAATATCTTAAGGTGAAATAAAGTATTTTCCAGACAGAAAAGATGAAAAACTTCATCATGAGTAGACCTGCAGTACAACAACAAATGTTAAAGGAAATTCTTCAAATAGTAAGAAAAGGATACCAGATAGAAATGTGAATCTACATAATAGAATGGAGTGCTCCCCAAATAGTAGCTATGTTGGTACATGTAAAACATTTTTATAGCAAATTAATTTAAGATTATTGAAGGTTTCCACAAAAATAATACCAATGCTGTGTGATGTTTATAATGTATAAGTAAAAGTAGGAAAATATAGTACAAAGGCCAACAGGTGAGAACTGGAATTATACTCTTGTAAGGGTTTTATACCAAGCATGCAGTGATATACCATCACTTTCAGGTAGACTATGATAAGTTAGAGATGTATAGCATAAACTCTGAAGCAAACACTAAAATTAAAAATAAATTGCTGATAAAAATATTGAATTATGAAAAACAGTCCACATAAAGGCAAAAAATTGAAAGAAGTAACGTATGTCAGGGATCTCCAGAGAAACAGAAGACAGAAGCCATATATAACAAATCTAAAAGGTAAAATCAATGTATTTCTTTTAGATTATGGAATGACAGAGATTTAAGTTAGGGATTTGGCACATATGATTCTGGAGCCTGGCAAGTGTGGAGCCTGTAGAGCAGACCACAGCAGGCTGGAAACTGGCAGCAGTTGGTATTGTGGTCTTAAGTCTGAAGGCAATCTGAAGGAAGAATTCCTTATTCTTCTGAGGACTACAGTCTTTGCTCTTAAGGACTTCACCTATTGGGTGAGGCCCACCCACATTATGGAAGGTAATCTTCTTTATTTAAAGTACATTAATTTAAATGCTAATTGCATCTAATAAAAGCCTTCACCACAACATCTAGCCTGCAGTTTTACCAAACAACGGGGCACCAGAGCCTAGCCAAGTTTACACAGAAAATTTAACCATCACAGGGAAACAAAAACAGTTGTGACAAATAGAAAATAAATAGCAAGGTAATAGATCTAAACTTAACCACATTAATAATCACATTAAATTTAAAATAGTATAGACACCCTGATTAAAAGGCAGAGACTGTCAGAGTAGATAAACCAGAAAGTCCAACTATATGCTGTCTTCAAAAAACCCACTTTCATTATAAAGGTACACATAAGTTGAAAGTAAAAGGATGGAATAGATATACCACCGTGACACAAGTCAAAAGAAAGCTGGAGGAGGTATATTAATATCAGACAAAGTATATTTCAGAGTAAATAATATTATCAGGAATTAAGAAGTTAATGTCATAATGATAGATGAAGATAGAGGTATGCACTACTTAATAATGAAGTGATCACTGAAGAAATCAAGGAGGAAATCAAAAAATACCTAGAAACAAGTGACAATGGAGACACGACGACCCAAAACCTATGGGATGCAGCAAAAGCAGTTCTAAGAGGGAAGTTTACAGCAATACAAACCTACCTTAAGAAACAGGAAACATCTCGAATAAACAACCTAACCTTGCACCTAAAGCAAGTAGAGAAAGAAGAACAAAAAACCCACAGGGGCTTCCCTGGTGGCGCAGTGGTTGAGAATCCACCTGCCAATGCAGGGGACACAGGTTCGTGCCCCGGTCCAGGAAGATGCCACATGCCGTGGAGCAATTAGGCCTGTGAGCCACAACTACTGAGCCTGCGCGTCTGGAGCCAGTGCTCTGCAACAAAAGAGGCCGCAATAGTGAGAGGCCTGTGCACCACGATAAAAAGTGACCCAACAGAAACGAAGACCCAACACAGCCATAAGTAAATAAATAAATAAATAAATATTTAAAAAACAAAAACAAAAAAAAACCCAAGTTAGCTGAAGGAAAGAAATCATAAAGATCAGATCAGAAATAAATGAAAAACAAATGAAGGAAAAAATAGCAAAGATAAATGAAACTAGAAGCTAGTTCTTTGAGAAGATAAACAAAATCAATAAACCATTAGCCACACTCATCAAGAAAAAAAGGGAGAAGACGCAAATCAATAGAATTAGAAATGAAAAAGGAGAAGTAACAACTGACACTGCAGAAATACAAAAGATCATGAGAGCTTACTACAAGCAACTCTATGCCAATAAAATGGACAACCTGGAAGAAATGGACAAATTCTTAGAAATGCACAACCTGCCAAGACTGAATCAGGAAGAAATAGAAAATATGAACAGACCAATCATAAGCACTGAAATTGAAACTGTGATTAAAAATCTTCCAACAAACAAAAGCCCAGGACCAGATGGCTTCACAGGCGAATTCTATCAAACATTTAGAGAATAGCTAACACCTATCCTTCTCAAACTCTTCCAAAATATAGCAGAGGGAGGAACACACCCAAATTCATTCTACGAGGCCACCATCACCCTGATACCAAAACCAGAAAAAGATGATGCCAAGAAAGAAAACTACAGGTCAATATCACTGATTAATATAGATGCAAAAATCCTCAACAAAATACTAGCAAACAGAATCCAACAGCACATTAAAAGGATCATACACCATGATCAAGTGGGGTTTATTCCAGGAATGCAAGGATTCTTCAATATCAATCAACGTGATACACCATATTAACAAACTGAAGGAGAAAAACCATACAGTAATCTCAACAGATGCAGAGAAAGCGTTTGACAAAATTCAACACCCATTTATGATAAAAACCCTCCAGAAAGTAGGCATAGAGGGAACTTTCCTCAACATAATAAAGGCCATATATGACAAACCCACAGCCAACATCATCCTCAGTGGTGAAACACTGAAAGCATTTCCACGAAGATCAGGAACAAGACAAGGTTGCCAACACTCACCACTCTTATTCAACATAGTTTTGGAAGTTTTAGCCACAGCAATCTGAGAAGAAAAGGAAATAAAAGGAATCCAAAACGGAAAAGAAGAAGTAAAGCTGTCACTGTTTGCAGATGACATGATACTATGCATAGAGAATCCTAAAGATGCTACCAGAAAACTACTAGAGCTAATCAATGAATTTGGTAAAGTAGCAGGATACAAAATTAATGAACAGAAATCTCTGGCATTCCTATACACTAATGATGAAAAATCTGAAAGTGAAATCAAGAAAACACTCCCATTTACCATTGCAACAAAAAGAATAAAATATCTAGGAATAAACCTACCTAAGGAGACAAAAACCTGTATGCAGAAAATTATAAGACACTGATGAAAGAAATTAAAGATGATACAAATAGATGGAGAGATATACCATGTTCTTGGATTGGAAGCATCAACATTGTGAAAATGACTCTACTACCCAAAGCAATCTACAGATTCAATGCAATCCCTATCAAACTACCACTGGCAATTGTCACAGAACTAGAACAAAAAAATTCACTATTTGTATGGAAACACAAAAGACCCCGAAGAGCCAAAGCAATCTTGAGAACGGAAAACGGAGCTGGAGGAATCAGGCTCCCTGACTTCAGACTATACTACAGAGCTACAGTAATCAAGACAGTATGGTACTGGCACAAAAACAGAAAGATAGATCAATGGAACAGGATAGAAAGCCCAGAGATAAACCCACGCACATATGGTCACCTTATCTTTGATAAAGGAGGCAGCAATGTACAGTGCAGAAAGGACAGCCTCTTCAATAAGTGGTGCTGGGAAAACTGGACAGGTACATGTAAAAGTATGAGATTAGAACACTCCCTAACACCATACACAAAAATAAGCTCAAAATAGATGAAAGACCTAAATTTAAGGCCAGACACCATCAAACTCTTAGAGGAAAACATAGGCAGAACACTCTATGACATAAATCACAGCAAGATCCTTTTTGACCCACCTCCTAAAGAAATGGAAATAAAAACAAAAATAAACAAATGGGACCTAATGAAACTTCAAAGTTTTTGCACAGCAAAGGAAACCATAAAGAAGACCAAAAGACAACCCTCAGAATGGGAGAAAATATTTGCAAATGAAGCAACTGACAAAGGATTAATCTCCAAAATTTACAAGCAGCTCATGCAGCTCAATAACAACAAAACAAACAACCCAATCCAAAAATGGGCAGAAGACCTAAATAGACATTTCTCCAAAGAAGATATACAGACTGCCAACAAACACATGAAAGAATGCTCAACATCATTAATCATTAGAGATATGCAAATCAAAACTTCAATGAGATATCATCTCACACCAGTCAGAATGGCCATCATCAAAAAATCTAGAAACAATAAATGCTGGAGAGGGTGTGGAGAAAAGGAAACACTCTTGCACTGCTGGTGGGAATGTGAATTGGTACAGCCACTATGAAGAACAGTATGGAGGTTCCTTAAAAAACTACAAGTAGAACTACCATATGACCCAGCAATCCCACTACTGGGCATATACCCTGAGAAAACCATAATTCAAAAAGAGTCATGTCCCAAAATGTTCATTGCAGCTGTATTTACAATAGCCAGGAGATGGAAACAACCTAAGTGTCCATCATTGGATGAATGGATAAAGAAGATGTGGCACATATATACAATGGAATAATACTCAGCCATAAAAAGAAACGAAATTGAGCTCTTTGTAATGAGGTGGATGGACCTAGAGTCTGTCATACAGAGTGAAGTAAGTCAGAAGGAGAAAGACATATACCGTATATATGGAATATATATATATAACACATATATATGGAATTTAAGAAAAAATAATGTCATGAAGAACCTAGGGGTAAGACAGGAATAAAGACACAGACCTACTAGAGAATGGACTTGAGGATATGGGGAAGGGGAAGGTGTGACAAAGTGAGAAAGTGGCATGGACATATATACACTACCAAACGTAAAATAGATAGCTAATGGGAAGCATCCGCATAGCAAAGGGAGATCAGCTCGGTCCTTTGTGACCACCTAGAGGGGTGGAATAGAGAGGGTGGTAGGGAGGGAGATGCAACAGGGAAGAGATATGGGAACATATGTATATGTATAACTGATTCACTTTGTTATAAAGCAGAAAATAACACACCACTGTAAAGCAATTATACTCCAATAAAGATGTAAAAAAAAAAAGAATATATATACATACATCCTCCTATATTCCTTCCCCATATAAAATTATATGTTTAAAATTATACATGATATTATATGTATAAATAAACTATACATATTTATATATGTGTATCAAGTTAAGTATGTTAAATTATTTAATATTATATATTATAATCATATATATTAAATAAATTGAATTATACATGTTTATGTACTTAGTTTGTTTAAAACATAGCTAATATTTATAGCTATATATAGCTAAGTTTATATATAGCTAATAAAGTTTATAAGAGTCACCTAGCTTCTTAGGAAGGTGATAACATGTGTACCTAAGGAAAAGGGAAATTAAAAGTCATGGATATAAAATTAGGAACCTCCATGGAAATTTAAAAGTTTTTCATCTCCTATAATAGCCGGGAATGTCAGACTGAATCTGTAAGAGAGAGAGTTGACTGCCAGTTAAATATTCCCCACTCCATACTACAAATTTCCTGTGCTAAAATAAGGACACTGGTAGGAAAGGAACAGGACCCTAAAATATGGGTCCTAAAACATAGGCTGAGGAAATTTAGGCAGATGTAGAAAAGGCCAATAATATCAAACTTACAAATTCCCCCAAGCCTCCCTTGCCACTGGAGGTGGACATCCTTCCTCTTTTTGAAGGAACCAGTTTCTCTTCTACATAAAATCCTTTCTGTAACTTCATCTGCAGAAGTTGCTCCAGAAGTTGAAGCTTGTTTTCCTCAGAATCTACCATCACCATTTTCATTGCCCCCAAGCCTTTAATGATATTCCTCCCAGCATAGCCTAGAATGAGAGATAAAGGCCTATATGTGGAGATGGCCTATATGGGAAAGACAGAATTTCACAAATCTATTTTGTCAGTAGTCTGAGGTGTATAAGTTAGGATATTGTAAGGGTGATAGAGCAAGTTGGAAAAAATATAAGGCTCAATTGGCTGCATTCCTTTCTATGAGGGTAACTTATCCAGGATTTTGGATTTAATGAATTGGCTTGAACACCTGGGAGAGATGTAATTAGTTTACTATGTTAGTTAATTAAGGCCTAGACTCAATATGACCTACAGTTAATGGTATAAAAATTTGGAACTTTCCATATTTGCAAATGAAGCAACTGACAAAGGATTAATCTCCAAAATTTATAAGTAGCTCATGCAGCTCAATAACAAAAAAACAAACAACCCAATCCAAAAATGGGCAGAAGACCTAAATAGACATTTCTCCAAAGAAGATATACAGACTGTCAACAAACACATGAAAGCATGCTCAATATCATTAATCATTAGAGAAATGCAAATCAAAACTACAATGAGATATCTCACACCAGTCAGAATGGCCATCACCAAAAAATATAGAAATAATAAATGCTGGAGAGGGTGTGGAGAAAAGGGAACACTCTTGCACTGCTGGTGGGAATGTGAATTGGTACAGCCACTATGGAGAACAGTATGGAGGTTCCTTAAAAAACTACAAATAGAACTACCATATGACCCAGCAATTCCACTACTGGGCATATACCCTGAGAAAACCATAATTCAAAAAGAGTCATGTACCAAAATGTTCATTGCAGCTCTATTTACAATAACCCAGAGATGGAAACAACCTAAGTGTCCATCATTGGATGAATGGATAAAGAAGATGTGGCACATATGTACAATGGAATATTACTCAGCCATAAAAAGAAACGAAACTGAGCTATGTGTAATGAGGTGGGTAGACCCAGAGTCTGTCATACAGAGTGAAGTAAGTCAGAAAGAGAAAGACAAATACCGTATGCTAACACATATATATGGAATTTAAGAAAAAAAAAATGTCATGAAGAACCTAGGGGTAAGACAGGAATAAAGAAACAGACCTACTAGAGAACGGACTTGAGGATATGGGGAGCGGGAAGAGTAAGCTGTGCCAAAGAGAGAGAGAGGCATGGACGTATATATGCTACCAAATGTAAGGCAGATAGCTAGTGGGAAGCAGCCGCATAGCACAGGGAGATCAGCTCGGTGCTTTGTGACCACCTGGAGGGGTGGGATAGGGAGGGTGGGAGGGAGGGAGACGCAAGAGGGAAGAGATATGGGAACATATGTATATGTATAACTGATTCACTTTGTTATACAGCAGAAACTAACACACCATTGTAAAGCAATTATACTCCAATAAAGATGTAAAAAAAAAATTGTAACTTTCCTGGCACACTATAGAAGAGAGTTCTAAGGCTCAGGAAATGGGCTCTGCCACCTGCTAATCATTATCCTGCCCCCCATCCAGGTTGTGGAGGGACTATTTACAAAATTATTTTTAGGGTGGATAAAACTATAGGGAATTTTGCAATATTCTGCTGGTGGTAATAGAAGAGCTATTAACGCCTCCAGGGCTACAGGGAAATGTGTTTATATGAAGCAAGAATTAATGAGATGAAAAACACCAAATGGAGACTTTTTTTAAAAAAAGTGAGCTGGCTTATAGCAAGCTAGACAAGCTAATAACGAGATATTTTGAAGTGAATTATGTGATTGTGGAAATTATAACTGCATTAGAATATATCACTTCTGCATTTAGGACTTGCCTTCTAAAACCATGGTTTCTCTCTCATTCCAGACCTCTCTCCAACTCTGACTTACACGAGATACTTGGTTTACGAACTTTTAATGTTTTATTTTCCATTTTGATTTGAGTTTTATTTTTAAATCTATATCTAGAATCATATATAAAATGGGGTAATAACAGTCCCTACTGTATGAGGTTCTTGTAAGAATTAAAAGACATAACACCTGAAAAGCACTTAGAACAGTTCACTCAATAAACTTAACTCTTCTTAGCACTAATAGAATTATGTCCATTACAAAAGCTGCAGTATCAGCTAGATCACTCTTTTAAGTTTCACTTGAATGTATCATTTTACTTTTATCTCCACTTTTATATTTATGTTGCAATCTATGTCTTAAATAAAATCACATTTAGCTTTCTAGATCTAAATAAATTAGCTCAAATTCAACTAATTAGTACATCTTTTTATATTACTCGTTTGGCATTTTAATTATCTTTTTTTATCGCTAAAATGATTTATGTATATATGGCTGATAACTGTTAAAGAAAACCAGAACTCAACAGTAGTTAAAGTGGTAAAAAAAAAAACCAGATTTTATTCGGGAACTATCACAATAAGAGAAAGAGACCTCAGTATAGAACTCAGTTCCACATATGGCATGGACAAACAGAGATATAGCCAAGCAGGGTGGGGATCAGTGGATGAAAAATTAAGAGAAAATATCAAGAGTAGGGGAGATTTCGGTTAAATAGACCTAACAGGATTCTTGTTAAAGGCAGGCCAGGGTGATCGGATATCACTTGGGGGATAGTGGGAGATAAGGAATTTGGTCAGGTAGGGGATTCTGGCTAAACTGAAATCTGCTAAATTTGAGCCATGCAGCCCCATAGGACGGATGTCAGAGTTGAGGCTTAGAGGATTTAAAGGAGTCTGCCTAAAGTTAGGTCAAGGAGGGCATCTTATCCTTCTCTCTTCTTGTTCTAGTAGAAGAGGCAGTCTTTTTTGCTTGAGTGATATAAGTCTATTTCTCATTCAGTTGTCTTTTATTCATGAAGTATCAGCTTAACTATCTACTGTAACTTGGTAGTAAAGATTTTTGCTGAAAGGTACAAAAAGTCAGCATTTAATGAGGGGAGTTTCTATGAAAATTAAAAAAAGACAAAGATTAATAGTTGGACACCCAGTTTCTGCGTCCAGAGGGCACTCAGATGGGAAGATTTCTAGATGTTGGGCTTGAAGCATCTTTAGGTGGTGGAGTTAGTGAGGATGGCAGTGGCAATTCAGTGGATATCCTGGTGTGCAGTGAATGTATCTGATGATGGCACTGGGTGTTCCAGTGAACTTTATGAGTGTCCCACAGCAGGAGGCATGAAGGTTGCCCATAAATGGTCCATGTCAGGGGGGTGAGAGAAAAGCTAGAAATGCTAATTCCTAACAGAATGCATAAGACAGGATCCAGATCAGTTCACAGGTAGATAAAAAAGTAGAAAGTAAAATAGCTTACCTAGCGGAGAAAATTACTTTAGAGAAAATGAACAAGATTATAATCTAATAATCTACACAGGTGTCCTATAGTTTCCCAATTAATTATAAAAAATATGTCTCCATAGTCACCCCTCTTTTGATTCTTGTTTACAAAATAAGTGTGGTCTCTTTAGATTGGGCCTGATTTTTTACATAAGTGGAACAAGAAGAATGGTAATTGACCAGATAGGCCTTTTTAAGTTTGCTTTGTTGGAACTTTTCATAAAGAATCTCAGATGAGACTTTTAAAAGCCTCTTGAGCCTAGGGCACCACACCAAGAACTCACCATCAGACTTCTGCATTACCTACAGATTTGGGTGAATTCCTCTCTTCTTGAGGTCCCCAAATAGCCTAACCTTCCTGGGCGTGCCAGGAAGTGACTTTCCTTATTCACCTCTAAGGCTAGGAATCCTATAAGCCAGTACCAGGCCAGTTTTTCCAAAAGGGATTTGTAAGCATTGGTTCCATAAAGTCAACCTTTGATCTTTAAAGCTATCTGGTCATATCAGATTTTCTGCATTATTCTCAAATATGACATTTCAGGAAGACCTTGGTAATATAACTGACATTTCCAATTATGGCCTGTTACAAGGAGGATAGATTCTTATTGAACTTCCACAGATAATTATATTTCAATGAAAATAAGAATACTTCATTACAGTTTTCAAATTCTGGAGGGAGCAGGTAGGTGAAAGGTAAATGTTTCAGTTTTGTTTATAAAAGTATAATCTACTAATCTGTTATGAGTTATAGATAGCTTAAGGGAAAAGGGTGCCTTATATATAGAAAATAGAACATTAAAGAACTATCAACATCTCAAAGAAAAATTGTAATCATCCTTTATCCGTTCATTCAGTATCATGAAGTTTATTCTTGTTCTGCCTGATCTTGGGTTAGCAGTTTTATGAATCCATCAGCCTCTTCACTAGAGTTCTGGAAATCCATACTCAGTCCAATGGTATGCCTTTAATATTATTTAAACAATGCTGTCAGAAGCCTGTACATCAGATACCTCTTACAGTCCTTTCGATGGTCTCTGAGACAGTCACTTATTGTTGAAGATAAAGCATTCTGGCCTTAGCTGGTTGCAAATTCATTCACAGGAGAATCAGACTAAGATGGAAACTATCTATGGGTGATGAATAAAAATGACCATGGCCATGTCAAAAGATATAAGAGTTCATTTGACAAGGAAATCTGGTTATTTCTATGACATAGAACATTTAAAAATAATAATTGGAATTATGACTGATAACATCACAGCCAATCTACCATGGACAGTGAGGGTAGTGACAAATTTCTGTGAAATTCATACAACTTCTGAAATACTTATATTAATAATATTTACCCATGCCAATATAACCTGGGAGAGGTTAAGGCATCTCCTCTTATGTGATAATGCCTTTTTATGTAATTCAACACATCAAATAAACTGAATTAGCTTAACATCTCTTTTTTAAAATGTGAGGGAACAAATCATTTGAGACTTTCCAGGAGCCCTGTGGGAGATCTCAAAGTCAGTTTGAGAACAAAAAGGGTTAATCTAGAATTTGATTTTGGAAAGTTGTCGAAACTGTCAAAATGTTTGAACATCTGATCACTAAGAAAAAATATTTAGTTTCTCTTAAACAATTGAGAACATGATAAAGTATAACATAAATCATAGGAAATTATTCTAATAAAATATAAAATCTTGGATTCTTAGGTAGATTACTTAAAAGGTAAAGAAAAATCTTTTATCATCTTTTATTAATAGCAGGCAAATAATCCAAGAAAGCTTTGCTGTTTTAACACTGAGAAAACCAAACTCTAGTTTTGCATCAGTACACCACTGAGCTCATAAAAACAACAACAACAAAACTTATATATAAACCCAACCAATTAGCCAGCTCTGATCGTGTGAGATGATTCCTTTTCTAGGATTCCTTTCCCACAAAACTTCTGCAACCTGTTTTTAGACTCATTTAGGTGGGTTTTTTTTTTTTTTCCTCCCTATATTTTCCTCTTTCTCATTCTGGAACAAAACATGAGTACCTTTTTTTTTTTTTACAGAAAACTATAGGGACTAGATAATTGTGAAATGTCTGTCACATATTAGGATTTTGTAGCAGACTAGCAAATTTTACAAATATAGTATCTCACAATTTTTACAGGTTTATGCTTCCTCATGGTACATCTTTTCAAAGTGGCAAAAGGAATATATTTATGAACTGAACCAAATATATTTAGTTTCTCTATATTACATAAAAATAAAACCCCAAAAGTATCTAAAGTTAAACAGATGCTAATAGGTGTTTCAGCAGTTTTCTTACTTAGAAATTATCTAAATGTTTAGTGAATATTTCAGCTTAATTTAATTTAGCATAGATTTAATGTTTCAAGTTACCAAAAAAGACATGGAAACTGTTTTCACACACATACACTATATAATTAAACAAAGCTAGCCATCATCTCAAGTTATTTCCTTGTTAATAATTTTTATAGAACATGCATGTTAGACAAGTATAACAAAGCAAGAAACCTAAAAACTTCATTACAAAACACGTTTATATTATATTTAAGTGCTGATAGTTTAGAAGACATAGCTGTTTTTATTAGACTAACAATATCAAACTAATATTATTTGTCAAGGATTTACCCAAATCATGTGAACTTGAAAAGTATTTGGGTTAGTTTCTATATTTTGGTGAGTTTTGCAATATTTAATTAATATCAGTGCTCATTTATCTCTAAGTCAATTTAAATAGTACTCCTTGAAAGGATTTTATAAATTAATTTGGTAATACCATCCAGAGGTAGAAAAATATCAGATATAGTATAACATACATATACATGATAAACACACATACAGATGGGCACATGGATCCTACTGCTTTTATTATAAAATTTTAACAATGTGTCAAACGAGTAATATACTCTCATCTTTGCTCTATTTACGTTTGTATCTAAATTGTGTTTCTAGCAGATGGAACAATTTAAAATTACCTGTTCAATGTGAATGCTACAGCTTTTTACCAATATTTATGAGGGTGACTTTTAAGATTTTCTTTTGCCCTAGTTTGTAATCTTTTGGAGGCTGTTAACTGTGTTTTAGGTAAGAGACTAAGGGAATATCAGGCTGCTGTCTGGATGTTTCCAAAGCTCATATGAATGGATAAAACATCCAGCGTGTTTCTAAGTAGTCTTTTTTTCCTTTTGTTTCATTCAGCCTCGAACAGTTGCTTTTGGGGGTTCCTGAGTTTCTTCAGAGACATGAAGGGGCAGGTAACTGAGGGGCTGGAGTGGGAAGGGAAAAGTCTGACAAAGAGATGGAGGAGCTAGGGGTTTGAAGGGGGATATAACGGAGAACTCAGGGAACTGAAGGGAAGACTGACGGTGATAAAAGGAAGGAGGAACAGAAGGTAGGAAGGGAAAGTTCTTAGGGGAGACAGTCTGGGGAGATCTTAAGTCCCGAAGAGACCACTGAATTTCCATATTATTATTCATAAAGTTATGCCAACAAGAAAGGAAAAAGACTGAGTTCATGGAGCATAAAGTCAGCATGGTTTCAGGAATGGAGTTTTCAGTTACTTGAGAAGTTTTCTTGGGAAAAGCAGGATCAAATATAGAGAACAGAGAGGTCTCACAAAGAGCTAAGAAAAATCTTCCGGAACAGGAGCTGGAGAGTGAATTCCCACATGAGACAAACAGACAAAAACAATTTTCCAGCCCAGGGAGTCAGGAAGTGAATTCCAACTTGAAGCAATGAGCCAAGAAAAAATTTCCAGCCCAGGAGTCAAGGAGTGAATCCTCACACCAAACAAAGAGCTAGGAAGAAAGACTTCTCTCTAGTCCAGTAGGTACCTTTCAAACAAAGAAGCCTGGGCCTCTAATCCATCTTCAGAGAGTACTCAGAATCTTAAGAATCGAAATCTGTCTTTACTGTGCTTCAGTGGACTGTCATTCAGACCATTGGTTTAGGAGACAGACTGACCAATGGATTCCTGATGAATCAGCCAGGAGTGAAGACAAAAGCTTCAAAGGTACGCATTTGAGGTCCTTGGTGAGAGGTCTTGGGGTCCAATGGTGAATCTGATTTTATCCAAGTCATGACACCACAACTGTTCAAGAAAACCAAAGCTGGACTGTGGTAAAAACAGATATTATTCAGGAACTATTGTAATAGGGCAAAAGAAACCTCAATATAGAACTTAGCTCAATTCCAAATACAACATGGACAAGAAAGGATTTATAGACAAGGAACAGGGTGGGAATCAGTGGGTGAGAAATTACTAAGAAGAATCATCAGGGTAGGGGTGAGGATTCTGTTTAAACAGGATTCTAGGCCATGGTCATCAGATATCACCTAAAGGATGGGATGCATGAAGAATTTGATCAGGCAAGATATCAAGGGTGGGGGTTTCTGGCTAATCTGTCTTAGCCGGATTCTTGCTAAAACTGGGCATTGCAGATCAAACAAGGATGAACAGCCAAGGTCCAGGCCTAGAGGGCTTAGAGAAGCCCGACTAAAGTTAAGTTATGGAGGGATCTTGTTATATCTCTAACACCATTTTGAAAAATGTCTTATTTTCAGTAAACACTTTAATCAAATAATAGTATACACATGCATAGGAGGGATTAGCAAAGATCAACTAACAACCCTCAGCATTCTTCATGTTCTTATTCCTACTGCCATCAAAACAAATTTTTATAACACCGACTCAGTGACGAAAGACACATACAGAGAAGAGAAAAATATGGTTAATGTTACAACACAGAATCTTTATGAGGTAGAAACGTTACAACCTAGAATCATCAAGCTTGAAAAACAACTAACTTGGAGGACTTACAGTGCCAGATGTGAAGACTCATTATGAAACTGTAGTATTTTATACCTTGTTGTATTATTACATGTACTAATTACATGTATTAGTACATGTTTTAAATGAATAAAGAAACAGGAAAACAAAAAACAAAAGGCACACAGCCCAGAAACAGAACTACTTATATCTGGTAAACTGATTAATGACAAAACTATCACTGCAACGCAGTGAGTGAGAAAAAGGATGGTCTTTTCAATATGTGGTGATCTGATCATTTGAATACTCATATGGGAAAAAGTCTTGTTCAATTCCCAATGGATCACAGATCTAAATGTAAAAGAAAAAAGTTTCTAGGAGAATATCATGAATTTAGAATGAGTAAAAATTTTTGAGATAGGGTGCTGACAGTGTTCTGTATCTTAACCTGGTTATATAGCGTACTAACATTAAAATAAGGTGCAAAGTGTATAGTGTCCTGTAGATATTCTACACTTTGAAATTAGTTTACAAAAAAATTTTAACAGGAGTGGAACTTTTCATTGAAGGACTTCTGGTATTGAAATCTCACTTAGGCTAACTTGCTTATAATTAGAACCCTAGGGCAATAATTATTGCTATAATAATTACATATTTTCAAGAATATCATACTTAAGAGAGCTAATTATTTTGGTTTTCAATATATTGTTACAATAGCCATATCACTGTAACTTAAACATCTAAATAATTTGGCTCTAACTCTCCTATTTCTTCTCCAAAGCCAATTTAGCTGCATTTGTCTCCTGTGTCTACTTCTGAGTTTCCACTGATATTTCTCAGAGTAATAGTCCAAATGATTCAAGTGCATGTGGACACTGTAAGGGCAAATTTAAATAAAAAATAGGAGGCTTAATTCTCCCTGTTGAAAATAAGGATAGACACTTCCCTTTCTCCCTTTTCTTACAGGACTTATTTTAGAAAACTTATGATTTAGGATTTTTTTTTAATCTCTTTGGAATGTATGTAAATCCCTGTAAATGCTGGACAAGCCTTTGCCAGCATTATAACCAGGAATGTCTTTGTCAAGAATCTGAGAAATATATCTTTGAAAGGTAACCAAGGAAGATACTCCCCCAATCTCTTTATTTTTGTCAGAGGGTTGGAAACTAAACTTGTGGGTACCTTACTCCAAAACTATTTCGTGTCATACAGATATGTTTATTTTTCCTTTGGATAAAGCCAATTAGCTAACACAGCTTGTCACCCAATTAGTAGGTGAATTTAGGATGAACTATGTGTGATGGGTGATGCTGGCAAATCCTCTTACTTGAGGACTAGTTATTGTTTATCTTGAAAACATGTAGGTGATGGGTATATACTTGACTAAAGGGTGAGATGTCTTCCTGTCTTTGCAATCTCCTTAGCAGATTGCCTGTGATGGGCATCACCTTCTGGTTTAATGCTTCTCAGTAATAAAACTGTCTCTTTCTCTTCTACTTTTGTGGAAGTTATCAAGGATGGGAGGAGATTTAGTTTTTAACTATATTTTCCCAACAACACATTTCAATCAAATCATTCCTTTGATAACTATTTGTCATTTATTTTATACCATCAATCAATGTGAAAACATTTTGAGGTTTTCTTGTGTGGGGGGGATGGGCAGCAAATATCAGTCTATTATCCCTGGTCAATTACTGTACATATGTTGAGAGTTACAGCACATTACTTTTTCAAGTACATCACTTTGAAGGATACAGGGAATGTTATATTCACAATTTTTGTTTTCATTATATTCTAAGAGATTTCTAATTTTGTTTTAACTTATGGCTTTTGAATTACAAAATATAAAATATTACTATCAAAAACATCATGATACTCAGGTAGAAAAAGACAAATTTTGCCTTCAGATAGAAATAATTATGCTATTTTGAAAAAATTATTATGTTCAGGATTACTTTATGACTTGCTTTTTCAAATAAACTTTAATTTTAAAATAGTTTGCCTTACAGAAAAAAATTTTTATGGTAATAGAGAGAGTGCCCATACAATACACAGCCAGTTTCCTCTATTATTGTATTACTCTATGGTACATTTGTCACAATTAATGTACCAACACTGATATATTATTATTTTTTATTTTATTTTGTTTTATTATATTTAATTTTTTTTTGGTACACGGGCCTCTCACTGCTGTGGCCTCTCCCGTTGCGGAGCACAGGCTCTGGACGCACAGGCTCAGCGGCCATGGCTCAAGGGCCCAGCCGCTCCGCGGCATGTGGGATCTTCCCGGACCGGGGCACGAACCCGTGTCCCCTGCAACGGCAGGCGGACTCTCAAGCACTGCGCCACCAGGGAAGCCCCCCGATATAGTATTTTTAAGTAAAGTCCATAATTTATTCAGAAATTCTTAGATTTTACCTACTTTTCCTGATCTAGAATACCATATAAACTTTAATTACCATGTTGCCTTTGGCAACTCTTGGCTATGACAATAAATTAATTTTTGTTGCTTTTTGTGTGTTTTTAAAAGGAATAAAATTATAAAATCACTTTAATTTTCTTCTTATAGAGAGAAAGCAAATTAAAATCCCATATTGTTGTATCACTGCTGGGGACTGAATGCTTGTGTCCCCTGTGAAATTCATCGGTTGGAGCCTAATCCCTAATGTGATGTGGAGCCTATTTGGAAGTGAGGGGGGCCTTTGTGAGGTAATTAAGTTTGGATGAGATTATGGGGGTAGAGCCCCCATGGTGGGACTGGTGGCCTTTTAAGGGGATTAAGAGCCCAGAGCTCTCTCCCTCCATGTGAGGACACAGTGAGAAGACAACCATCTATGGGCCAGGAAGAGAGCTCTCACTAGATACTAAATCTGCTGGCACCTTGATCTTGGACATCTCAGCCTTCAGAACTGTGAGAAATAAATGTTGTTTAAGCCACCTAGCCTATGGTATTTTTGTAATAGCAGCCCTAACTGATGAAGACAACAATCCAATCTCATTTTATGTGGCATCCTAAATTGTCTTTACTCCACTGAACAAATTGTTAATTTTTAAAAATGGCATCTGCTGATACTATCAAATAAATTTATAATATTATATTTTTAAAACCTGTTTATTGTAGCTACTCAATATATATTAAATAAACACAAAAATACCAAACTTGAGATAAAGTTTTATACGGGTATAAAAATCATTTTAGTAAGGCACAATAATTTTGTACTCTTTCATGTAGTAATAATTAAATTCATAGAATTATTATTTTAGACGTGCAAATTCCAAGCCAAGTTGACGTATAATGACTTGCATAACTATGAGCACTGTTTCATTGCAACCTTCCAATTACTTCTAACTAGAAATGTGGTTACTGAAGTGTATTGATTTCATTCACTATCCAGATCTTCACATTATTATCCCCAATAGATAAAATGCTTGTTGAGCAAAGGGTAATCTTTAGCCAGAAAAGCATTGAGATGGATTTTTACCTGAAATATTCTTCTAGTAAATGATTTAAAAATATTTTAGAATTTTACTCGAAGGCTTTATGCCTAGTGAAATACAATTAGAGTCAATTTTGTTTCATAGTATTTCCTCAGAATACAGCACTATGGCTGTTAGAACTGTAAGAGACAGAGCTCACCATCACATACTTGATGTGTTTGCACTTGCAGGTAGTTTGGAGCCATGTCACTAATTTTGGTCAAGAGGCTGTGAGTGAAAGGTATGGCTATATATATAGTACTATTCACTAATATGTCTGCTACTGTGTGGCTCTACTGGACAGGCATTTCATAGATTTTAGAAAATAATTACATATTTTCAAAAACTACAATTTGTCTGTGCTGTTATATATCTCTATTAGTTAGACATAACAGGTTTTAGAAGATAATTGCATATTTTCTAAACTATAATTTACCAGTGTTATTAGAATAAAACAGACTATGCTGTGGTTTTGTGGTAACAAATTAACCAAGAGATCATAGTCACATAACAAAATGTAGGTTTATTTCTTGCTAGGGTAAAGTCAGATGTGGGTTTGCAGCTTTCTTCCTTCTTGAAGCTATTCCATCTGGAACACATGGCCTTGAAGGCCCCCTGTAGGAAATAAGGGTGTTATACAAGAGAGATCCCAGCTGGTAACTGCCACAGCAAGTGATATGCATCACGTCCATTCACAGATACGTTTGATATTTGAGAGCCTTTTCTTAGGATACTAATGCCAACCATAAAAGCAAGTTATTGTTACTAAGTCTAAACTCATACTGCTTGCCACACAACAGGCCAATAAATCGAGAGATGAGCTGTTGGGGCAAGGAACAGAGACTTTATTTGGAAAGCCAGCAGACCAAGGAGATGGTGGACTAGTCTCCCAAAGAACCAACTTCCCTGAGTTAGAATTCAGGCTTCTTTTACACTAAAAGGGGAGGGAGTAAGTCCTGGTTCAGGTCAAACTCTGCATGGGATTTGTTAATTGATTCCTTCTTGCAGCCATTCACAGGTGAGCCTGGTCAGGATGTTTCTTATGAGCTAAACAAAGGTATTTTAGTTTAACGCTCCTTACCTGAGAGGCAGGGTTCTCAGAGATGAGCCATTATGTATAATTTAAGCTTAAAGGCAAGATCCCTTCAGTGATTAACTTAGAATACAAAGATCCTTCCCTATTACATTATTATGGGAAACCTTGATAGTGAATATTTACACTGAAGTGAAAGTCTAGTGGGGTCATTTAGACCATTAGCTCAACAGTAAGATGGAGTGTGTTAAAATATTGCAATACCATCAACTCTGCTTATTTGCTTGTGGTCTCTTGAACAACAGTTTACTTCTCTCAGACAGAGTTTCTTCATCTATGTTCAATTAATATTATTGTTCTAAGAAATAAATGGTTGAGATTGACCATAGCACTGCGCATGGAAGTGACAACCATTCAATAACTATTAAATACACATTTATTACCTCTATACTTTTAAAGAGTGAACACATTAACTCATAACAATGGCTCAAAATCAAGTAAACACTTAAAAATTCTGTTTCTGGACTGCGAAAAGTTGCTGAGAAACCTTACGTTTTAAAAATAGATTTGAAGTTACTTTATATAATATTCACTCAGTTATTCAACCATTACTTACCAAGAGCCTACTCTTTGCCAGGTGCTCTCAAAGCCACAAGGGATCTTGTGGAATAAAATAAAGTCTCTGCCCTCAGTAAGCTTACAACGCTAGAGTGGGGGAGAGAGACTCGATTAAATACCCCAAACGAGTGGCCGTAGCGCAGGTCAACGGGGACTTGATCTGACTCACATTCCATCGCAACCAATCTCTACCTACCAACCAACCAATCAGGCAGTCGGGCGTGTGGATACGGAGCGGTCTCTGAAACCTAAGGTAAGCTGGGAAAAGAGACTCTTAGGCTGGACTTAACCCCCTTCAGTGCTGGCTAATGGTCAACTCTTGCCAGGCCCAGCGCCAGCTCCTGTCCCCAGAGAGGCAGCTCACCTGGGCTTCCTTTGAGGGAAGGAAAGGGATTTGCGGGCCTTCCTGGTTCCCGCCCGGTCCTAGCGGCCGCCTGGTCCTAGCGGCCTCCCGGCAGGACTGACTCGCCCACGGCTCCCTGAAGGTGGCGCACGCGCGGCGGCCCCGTGTGACCGCGGGGGAGGGCGAGCTGCCCTGGGTCCACGCGGCTCTGCGGAGTCCAGCAGAGAGCGGCGGGGTGAGCGGAAGGCCGCCTCCACCTCTTGGCCTAGGACAGACCTGCTGGGGCCGTCACACCTTCCACCAAGGCCTCGGGGAAGCCAGACGGGGTTTAGACGGAGCAGCCGGCTGACTTTGACAACGCGACGTGGACTGCACGGTGCGGACGGTAGGTTGAGGCTCACCTGCTGCTTCCCCCGAGCCATGCATCGTCCAGGCAGGGTCGGGGGCGGAGTCCCCCTCGCGGCAGTGGGCCAGGGTCCACTACTCCACACACCGAAAGTCCTCCGGGACCGGTGGAGACCCGTTCTCAACACCACCTACCGGCTGAAGCTGGGGAAGCCTCTGAGGCCAGCGGTCCTTGGCTTCTGTTACCAAAAGTTAACTTTGGGTCCGTAGTCCTGCTTCCTCTGTCCAGTCTGTGAGAGCTTTCAGGGCTCGTTGCCCATCAGCTGTGCCATCTTGGCCCCTTTATCCCAGGTCACGAAGTCCTCCCTCAGAGTTGCACCGGGAAGGGGAAGGCCCGACCTTAAAAGTCAGACTCCTCGGCCCCCCAGGGCCCAGCCAGTGTCAGAGCAGTAGATGAAACGCTGTGTTTTCTGCTGGCAGTAGTGCCAGGGAAGGGTCACCTCCGCAGACAGGTCCGGATGCCCTTGGACTGCATTACCGAAGGACCTCCAGTTCAGGGCAGCAGCCAGGACAACACTGTGAGGACAACATTGCAGGCAGAGGAAAGAGTACAAAAACCCTAAGGGGAAAATGAGATTGGTGTGTGCAGGTAGGGAAAGGCAGCCAATGAAGCCAGACCACAGGGATTACAGAGAATAGTAGAAGAACAGAGAAATAGGCAGGGACCATATTTTGTAATATTTTATAGACCACAATAAGGAATTTGGATATTCTTTTAGTTGGTTTGGTAAGCTTTTGGAGTGTTTAAAGCTGGGGAGGCATATGCTCCCAGTTGCCCACAGCTGTGTGGAGAATGTGCTGTGTGTGTTTGGGGGGGGGCGGGGGGCAAGTGTAGAATAAACTCACCTATAAAATGGGATCAAGATAGTACCTACCGAACTCAGAAAATTGTTCCAAGTATTTAATGAGTGGATATACGTGAAACTCGTAGACAAGTACCTAGTGTATAATAAACACTACAAAGGTGTGTATTAAATAAATAAAAATAATGCTTTATTCAAAGTTGTCAGAATTACAAATACAAGGTGCTTTTGACTTTCAAAAAATATAAAAACTATTTGAAACAGAACATGGAAGGGATAGGCTGTCCTTAAGGTGGGGAATGATGGGCACATCCTATCTGTGATTATTGAACTCTTACTCTTTCTTCAGGTCCAGTTCAGTTATTATCTGTTCTAGAAAAAATTCTAAACCCATACCTTGAATATAACAGTTACTATACCCAGATATGCATTAAAATAACTAATTACAAATTCCATCAGGGCAGGTATTTTCTGTCATTTTTTAAGTCTCCTGTAGTATCTAGTAAGCTGCCTTATATATAGATGGCCATCCAAAATGGGCAGGCATTAGAAGAGAGACATTGAAATTGAACAGTATTAGAGAGAATAAATATATTTGAGGACTGTGAACACTAAGTGGATGATTAGAAAAAAAAATCACAAGAACAGATGTAAATCATATATGTAAAAGCCAGACATTTAGCAGTTAGTCTTACAGATACTATATCTGAAGATACTCTGTTTTACATTGAAATATTAAGAATTTTGTGTTCAGGTCAATTTTCAGCACTCTTATAAACCAATTAAGCAGTAAAGTCAATAGACATATAGAAAAAATGAGCTATACACATATTCTGATAAATCTAGCTCTTGAAAATTATCTCTTCACAGAGCCCATGCCTGAATTTCATTAATTCAAATGGAAATTTTGCATATATTATACATCAAATGGAGATGGTGAATAGTTATCAATAGTCTAACCATACTATTTAACTATTTATAATTACAACTGGCCATTCCCTACTATCCTGTCATTCTCTGCTTCTTCCCTGCTTTCTGTTCCTACTTAGTCTTATCACTAGATTACATATTTTATCGATTTGTCTGTGAATGTATATGTACACATGTATATCCTGTGTGTGTGTCTATATTCTCCTAGTATAATTTAGGATTCATGAAAGCAAGATTTTTCTTTTGTTCTCTGAGTCATACAACCCCTATAATAGTTCCTGGCACATTTTAAGTGCACAGTATATGTGTTGAATGACTAGTTGATGAATAAATAAAGGAATCATCCTAGAAAGAAAACAGTTTTAGTCATTAGGTAGTAAAGTTTTACTTTAAACAAATCTCATCCGTACAATTCATATTTTTAGTTTTTTCTATTTTTGTAATTTCTATTTCCTTTTCTGTTTTTTGTTATAGTAAAATATCTATAATAGTCATATACTGCAAAAGATATCTGAAAGTGGTATGACCCGATGAGTTTATAATTGTCATGATTTTCTTTCTGTCTTTATAAAACATGGTCATGTAAAAATGCAAGAATAGGAGAAACTTCTCTTTTTTTGTGTGTGTGAGCTGATGTGTGATTTCTATTTCCTGTAATTAAAAAAATTAGTATGTTTTACAAATTGTACAAATATGTAGAATATAACATAAGAATAAAATAGAACAATGTATTCAGCTTGACTGACTGGCAGAGCTGTGTTGCTTTCAGAGTAGTTTTGAAGGGGGCAGATAATAGCTGATTACAAAAACTGACATCTTCTATGGTGGGAAAATTAATTAATTAATTAATAGTGTTTTTGCTAAACATAATTTTAATTATTACAACTTCCTGTGAATCCATAATTGTCTTAAGGTAAAATGATTTCAAAATTAATTTTACTTAATTTCCTTTTTACTCATCCATTTAGTAAATATTTTATTAGCGTCTGTTGTGTTTCCCACGTATGCCACAAGTGTCTGGAGCAAGTATGGTGTTTGAAGCCCGGTGTTAAAATTGTGAAAAAAACAAAGTCTCTGTTCCCGTGTATCTTAGATATTAGGAAAGACAGAAAACAAATACATGAAAAGCTTATAATAAGAGTTCTAGAAGAAAATAAAATGGAATAAAGGGTCAGATATTGGTAGGTGATACCACTTTTGATAAGATGATGATGGAAATTATCTCTGAGGTGAAAATATTTTAAAAGAGAGGGAACATGCATCTCAAATATCTGAGGGAGAATATTTCAGGAATAGAAACCGTCAACTGCAGGTATAGAAAGCTCCAGACAATGGTCTGGAGGTTGGGGCTGGAGACACAGCTTCTGTCAACAAAATGTGTATATATTCTTCCCACTCTTCCACTGCATATGTGGCCTTGGGACTTTTGACTAATAGAGCAATCTAAAAAACTACAAGGGTGCGCAGAAGGTGAAGATTTACTATTTTATAATATGGAGCTTATTGTTTATAATCCTATGGTGATGGGGCTTAGAGGAGCTCTACAGAACAGCAGTGGGGAGATTCAGCATTTCTACCTTATCACACATTCCTCACAGTTATCTTTCCCCTTTCTGTAATGTGGAAACAGGTTTTTTTCTGCATAATAGTTAGAGATATATTTTTAACAGTTGATTTATGGCATAATTTATTTCAGAGCAAATTGAACAAACCTGGCTTCTTCAACTTCACTCTCCATCCAGTAACGGTCCTCTCCCTTCAGTTGCCTCGTCCACTTTTTGCCTCTGCTTTACTTCCGTATTCTGTTATTTCATTCCTCTATTGCCTTGGCATATGTATGTTCTCACACACACAGGCATACACACACACTTACATGAATGCTATAAATTGCATTTCATACTGCATTTCAGCTTGGTTTGATCATGTCAAAAGCAAGAATCACATTTTCATCCCTTTAAGATTGGTAATATGCAATACATTTGACACCTAAGAGCATAATAAGTATTTGTTACATGAAGTAATGCTGTTAGGTTAAGCACAGTAAAGGCATTGAGGCAGGCATGTACAAAGTAACTCTCAGAAACTCAGTTGTTCCATTTGCACTAAAGGTTAAAACATGTGAATTGTTAAAACATGTGAATGTCATGTTCTGCCTTTGTGCCAGCTATTGATAAAGGGGTACATTATCCCCTTTAGTCCCTACCAATCTTAAGATGTTGAATACTATTATTATCCGCATTTTACAGATGAGAAAACTTAGGCATAGAGAGGTTAAACAACTTACTTAATTGCATTCATTTAAAAATAAGAGAAGTTAGATCCTACACCATTTGATTCCATAACCTGTATTTATAAACTTGTGCTACAAAATAGGGTAGAAGATTTTGCTTACAGCAATAAAACCCCTATTCCAACCCACTTAGAAACACTAAAAAGCAAAACTGGTTTCAGGTAGAGCTAGATTCAGTCAAAAAATATTATGGAAACACAGTACTCTCTCTATGTCTTGTTAATGTCCACTGTGCTCCATTTTCAGGAGATTCTTTTCTTTATACTGTATATTTAGCTTCTAGCAGCTTCGGCCTACATTCTAATCCCTTAGCAGCATCAGTTATAAAAGGGACATGATCTTTTCTAAGGATTGCCTTTTGTTTCACAAACTGGACCCCATACACACAGGGGAAGGGGAGACTGAAGAAAGAGGCAAGCCATTCCAGATTGGTAGGTGGCAGATTTAATAAGCAAGGGAACTTAACATGAGGCTTGTGTTGGGCAGCTGCAAGACAAGGGGATCTCCACACCTGCCCACCAGAATCTTAAAGTTTATATAGAGGCTTAACAGTTTAGTCATGTACACTGTCCATATGGTCTCAATACGACCTTACTCTCTCAAGGCTGCATTCTTGAAAATGGCTCTAGCTGTGGGAATGGTGGACAGCATGTAAGTTCCAAGGACAGGGAAGGGGGTGAGGAGCCCCCAAATGCCCAGGTCCATTTCATGGGTCAATCTGTGGTAATATCGTCTCCAGTATTACCGAGTCCAAGCTTGAACTGCTCGCTGCACAACAGGCCAATAAATAGAGAGATGCATTGCTGGGGCAAAGAATAATGACTTTATTCGGAAAGCCAGCAGATCAAGTAGATGGTGGACTAGTATCCCGAAGAACCATCTTCCCGAAGTTAGAATTCAAGCTTCTCTTATACTAAAAGGGGTGTGTGTGTATGGTTGTTGCTACAAACTTCTTGGTGCCAGAATCCATTGATCTTGCAGCTGGGTAGGTCTGGTCACAGTGTTCCTATAAACTTCCAATAAGACAAATGGCATTCTCTGTTCTGCAACATTTTATCTCTATATGAATGGAAAAGTGTTACATCTTTAAAGGTCAGAGCCTTGGGAATGGGCTATCCTGTATATTTCAGGCTATAAGCAACATTCTTAACTTGTAGCAAAAGCAATAGAATACAAAGGTTAAAGTAAAAGAAACGGATCCATTATGGAATCAGATTTGTCTTTCCCCATTACACCATGACCTCCTCCAACATTACCGTCCTTCTCCAGAAGTCTCTTCAGGTCTGGATGGTGTGATTAGGGCCAATTGTCCCCTTCTGAACTGTGGTCTTTGATATAAAAGGCTCAGATGGGCTGGCTTTCAGTCACATGCCCACTCTGAACTACAGGTGGGGTCAAATACTCCACCCTCTCTCCAAGTAAACACATAGATTGAGGGTTGGGGAGAGAATCATTTTAAGTAAAACGTGCAGTTTCCAGAAGAAGGGTCAAACTACACTGAGTAAACAAAAAGTATATGTGCCTATTAGCTGTAAATAATGGTTCATTCAAGTCATTTAGATAATTAAATGCCAAAAGTAGGAGTTGACATTATACATTCTAGATAATAGGAAACTATTAATCATGGATATAAAGATCTGTTCTCAAAGAATTCTGTAGGCTCTTAGAGGAAAGGCAGTGAGTCTATATTTTTACCGTTGTATCCTCAAAACTTAGAATGGTACCTGGCACAGAATGACTGCATAATATATTTGCTGATTGGAGTTAATGTAACTGACTTGAACAATTAATTATCAGTTCCTGTGAGATACCACACAAAACTTTTCAATCTAATCTTACATCTTATCTTTCTTATCCATTCTCAGAATTTTAAACTAATTTCTGTATTATAATTCTGTGTATGGTGATAAATAATATACCTAAATCTCCTGCCTTAACTGCTTCTCTGAACTTCTTAACCATAATGAAACTTTCCTTTTAGACTAGTTTTCTCACTAGTTCAGAATGTTTAAAACTGAACACATTACCAGTTCTCCAAAGTTTGTTTCTTTTTCTAAATATCAGTTTAATGTATTGTACCACCTTGTGTGTTTGGACTTAATTACAAAAGCTTGAAATCTAAAATCATTTCAGATCTCTCTTTTCTATCTCTCTGTGCTTGAACAAGTGTGAACTTTTGAAAAATTTCTCCCAGTTCTACTGCCTCTATTTTTCATATGTGTCCTCCAGCCTAATCAATTGCGGGAACTTAGTAGGTGCCTTATATAATGTCTGGATTATCAAAATAATTACCCTTATTTTTCAGCTTTATTGAGGTTTAATTGACAAATAAAATTGTAAGATATTAAAGTGTACAATGTGATGATTTGATATATTTATACATTGTGGAAGGATTACCCCCCTTAAGTTAATTAACACATTGATCACTTTTTTTTTGGTGAGAGTATCAACCTTTAAGTTGTACTCTTGGTAACTTTCAATTATACAATACAGTATAATCAATTTTAGTCACCATGCTATACATTAGATTCTCAGACCTTATTAATCTTATAACTGAAAATTTGTACCTTTTTACCAACATTTTCCTGTTTCCTCCATCCCCAAGCCCCTGGCAACCACTTTTCTGCTCTCTGTTTCTGTGAGTTCAATTTTTCTTTTTTGTATGTCCACCTATAAATGGTATCATACAGTATTTGTATTTTTCTGGATTATTTAATTTCGTATAATGTCTGTGAGGTGGTTCATCCATCTGTTGCAAAGAACAGAATTTCCTTCTTTTTTAAGGCTGAATACGATTCCTTTTGAGATATATATTAGAAAGATAGATGGATGGATAGATAGATAGATAGATTGATAGATATCACATTACCTTGATCCATTCATCTGTTGACAGATACTTAGGTTGTTTCCATACCTTGGCTACTGTAAGTAATGCTGAAGTGAACATGGGAATACAGATATCTCTTTGACATAATGGTATAATTTCCTTTGGATGTATATCTAGAAGTAGGATTGCTGGATATCATATGGTAGTTATATTTTAAATTTCTTGGATAACCTCTATACCGTTTCTATAGAGGCTACACCAGTTCACATTCCTACCAACAGTATACAAGGGTTCCCTTTGGTCACATTCTCATCAGCATTTGTTACCTCTATTTTTTTTTAAATAATGCCAACCTAACAGGTGTTAGGTGATATCTCATTGTGGTTCTGATTTGTATTTCCCTGATAATTAGTGATGCTGAGTAACTTTTTATGTACTTGTTGGCCATTTGTGTGTCATCTCTGGAAAATTATCCATTCAGATAGTTTGCCTATTTTTTAATTGGGTTATTTCTGTTTTTTTCCTATTGAATTGTATCAGTTCTCTATATATTTTGGATATTAACCCCTTATCAGATATGTTGTTTGCAATATTTTCTCTCATTTCATACGTTGCCTTTTCATTTGGTTGATGGTTCCCTTTGCTGTGCAGAAACTTTTTCATTTCATGTAGTGCCACTTGTTTATACTTGCTTTTGTTGCCTTTACTTTTGGTGTCAAATCCAAAAACTCCTCGCCAGAAACAATGTTGAGGAGCTTACTTCCTAAGTTTTCTTCTACAGGGTTTATGGTTTCAAGCCTTTAATCCATTTTGAATTCAATTTTGTATATAAGATTAGGCATCCAGTTTCATTTTTTTTGTATATGGCAATCTAGTTTTCTCAACACCATTTATTGAAGAGACTATTTTTTCTCCATTGTGTGTGCTTTTTTCACAAAAATTAATAGACCATATATACATGGATTTATTTCTGGGCTGTCTATTCTGTTCCATTAATCCATGTGTCTATTCTTATGCTTATACTATACTGTTTTGATTACTATAGCTTTGTAATACAGTTTGAAATCAGGAAGTGTGATGCCTCCAGCTGTGTTCTGTCTCAAATTGCTTTGGCTGTTTGGGGTCTTTTGTGGTTCCATATAAAACTTACAATTTTTTTCAAATGTCACTGGAATTTTTGTAGAGATTGCATTGAATCTGCAGATCACTTTGGGTAGTAAAGACATTTTAACAATATTCATTCTTCTAATACATTAACAGCATGAGATATGTTTCCATTGTGTTTTCTTCAGTTTCTTTCATCAATGTCTTAATAGTTTTCAGTGTGTAGATCTTTCACTTCCTTGGTTAAATTTATTACTGAATATTTTATTATTTTTGATTCTGTTGTAAATGTGATTGTTATCTTAATTTCTCTTTCTGAGAGTTTATTGTTAGTGTGTAGAAATGCAACTGATTTTTGTATAATCAGTTTGTATCCTGAAATTTTATTGAATTTGTTTATTCAGTTTTTTAAAATTGAATCATGATTTTCTATATATAATATCATGTCATCTTCAAATAGAGACAATTTTACTTTTTCCTTTCTAATTTGAATGCCTTTTATTTATTTTTCTTTCCTGATTGTTCTGGCTAGAGTTTCCAGTACCATGCTGAATAAAAATGGCAGGAGTGGACGTCATTGTCTTATTCTTGATCTTAGAGAAAAAGGGTTTAGCATTTCACTATTGAGTATGATGTTAGCTGTGGTTTTCTTGTATACAGACTTTATTATGTTGAGGTATTTTCTCCATAGCCAGATTGTTGAGAGTTTTATCATGGAAGGATGTTGAGTGTTTTGAAATGCTTTTTCTGCACCTATTGAGATGATCATCTGATTTTTATCCTTCACTTTGTTAACATATTATTGACCGGGAGATTTTTGCAGAAACTAATGCCTGAGACTGGCGATTGTTATGTAAGTGAATATTGAAACACCCAAGTTTGAGTAAATATCAACAACTTTTTTTGCACTTAATGTATTTATTTGGAACTTTGTACATGTCTTACTAAAGCATTTCTAATATTTCATTAGAGTGTGATAGGCAGTATAGCAGGCACCTCTGTGCAGGGGAACAGACATCTATTACAAATATACCGTGTTTCACTGTGCTTTCCCCTGGAAGAGCATACTCTACACTTTCTGGAGGCATTTTTTTTAGTCCTCTGGGTATTATTTTCGCTAGAATATGTTCTTTTATTTTACCTGATAGTCGACAAGGTGGATCTTTGTGGGGGGCTCTTTTAGAAATGCCACAAGAAGGACCAAGTGTGGGACTACGTTCACCAGAATGGTGAGTTACCCATTCTCTAGCTACTACTAACAAAAAGTGCTTGTAAGTCATTTTATTCTGTGCATTAAGGCTACAATAAATTTTAAACACATTGAATAAATTACTCAAATAGATAGTTATATTTGCAATTATTCAAATTACTCAAATAGAAACCCACTTTCTTACACTATTTTAGACTTTTCCAGAGGATATTGAAGTTTTCCACAATTGATCGGATCGATCAACTCCTTTCGTATATTTATTATACTCTAATATACAAGTGGGCTTAGTTATCTGATGGCCAGTCCTCCTGTCTTCCTTTCTTGTAGCTGCTGTGGAGGCATCATGAATAGTTGCCACCATGTGGACTAACCTCGTCTTTCCATATAAGAAGGATTACTTCTCCCTTCTGTAAGAATGTCCTTTCTCCCCTCTGTAGATTTTTAGATTTCTCCCTTAATTGGTTTGGTAGACCATGATTCTCTCTTATAGTCCCACATATCCTGCTTTTATTTTTCAACAATATTTCAGATGTGTACATGCTGTTGTAACAATTGTCTTGGTAAATATGATGCCATGAACCAAGATGAGGTTGTAGGACCGATCATATTGTTTCTTGCAGTTTCTTTCCTTCACCTGTGTAAATCTCAAGGATGCATACATATCCAGTTTCACTTTTGCTAACCATCCTGACCAAAATTCTATATTTTGTTAGTTTTCCAGTATTATAGGTTTTGAATCTGAGTCATCCTCTCCACTTTATCATTGCCTCATCAAGTGATAGCTCTTGTTTGGGTATGTAGATTGATTTATTGATAGAAAATAATCCAAAAGAGGTTTAGCTTTTGACATTCTGTCAACAGGAAGTGGAGCTTCCTAGTTATCGTTAAAATGTAGAAATGTCATTATTTGTTTGAACCTTCTTCTCGTCATAATTTTTGGAAAAATAGGTGTTTCAAGTAAGGGATCAGTTGACCAATATTCTTTCCAGTATGACTTTCTTACTTGTCACATCAAAATTATTAACCCGGGCTTCCCTGATGGCACAGTGGTTGAGAGTTCTCCTGCCAATGCAGGGGACGTTGGTTCGTGCCCCGATCTGGGAAGATCCCACATGCCATGGAGCGGCTGGGCCCGTGAGCCATGGCTGCTGAGCCTGCGCGTCCGGAGCCTGTGCTCCGCAATGGGAGAGGCCACAACAGAGAGAGGCCCGCGTACCGCAAAAAAAAAAAAATTATTAACCCAAGAAACTTTTTCATGTCACTATTGGTTACATCAGTCCATTTTAAAGCCTTATACTTTTAATTTGAGTTTTCATTCCGTTGTTGATACAAATTTGTTTGAGAAGCAACCAACTTGAAAAAGTCATTACCAAAAATTAATTCTGTTATTTCATTAACATTTTGAGGGTCATTACGTTCAATAGTTACACCTGACACACCTGTAAAGTCTTCTAATTTTCATGAAATATTGTCTTCAATCCACTTTTCTGTAGAAGCAAAGAGCATTCTCCAGCACCATGAGTTTCATTTTCACTCTCCATATCAGAATCAATCACCAAGGTTTTTGGTCTTTTCATTGGTCTAAAATTCATAATGTCTGAATCAGAACTATATTCTGAAGAACTGTCATCTTCTGAGACGCTAGTATATATGTCACTCGGACAATCAGAGAAAGTATCTGCATAAAATTCACTGAAAAAATCTTCTTCACTCAAAATTCCACAATGTATCATTTTTGAAAATTTCACGGTAATAAACTTGCATTTATAATATACACAAGGTTGGAACAAAAACCTAACAGAGCAAAGTGTGAATGATAATGACAATCATAAGTTGTATAATGAACCCTTGATCAATTTTAAGTTCTAACTACTTTGCATGGTGATGTTCATTGTATCACTCTCTAAAAACGTATTAATACATCTCCTGTCAATAATGTGTTAATGTGGCATATCACATTGATTGATTTGTGGCCATTGAAGCATCCTTGCATCCCTGTAATAAATCCCACTTTACTATGTTGTACAATTCCTTTAATATCCTGTTGAATTTGTTTTGCTAATATTTTGAGGAGATATTTGCATCTATGTTCATCAGGGATATTGTCCTGTGATTTTCTTTTATTTGCAGTGCCTTTGTCTGGTTTTGGTAAAGGGTAATGATGGCCTGTAAAATGAGCATGGATGTATTCCTTACTCTCCTACCTGTTGCAGGAATTTGAGAAGGTTGACATTAGTTCTTCTCTAAATGTTTAGTATAATTCACCAGTGAAGCCCTCTGGTCCTGTAATTTTTGTTGTTGTTGGGAGTTTTTCTCTTTTTTTCTGATTTAATTTCCTTATTAGTAATTTGTCTGTTCAGATTTTCTGTTTCTTCCTGATTCAGTCTTTGGAGGTTTTATGTTTCTAGGAATTTATCCATTTCTTTTAGGTTGTCCACTATGTTTCCTTATAATTGTTCATAGTAGCTGCCTATTATCCTTTCTTTGTATTTGTGTGGTATCAGTTGTAATGTCTCCTCTTTCATTTATAATATATTTATTTGAGTCCTCTCTCTTTTTTCTTGGTAAGTCTAGCTAAAGTTTTGTCCATTTTGTTTATCTGTTAGACAGCTCTTACTTCCGTTGATCTAATTTGTTAAGATTCTAAGCATATTAAATTCTAGTTTATTAACACTCATTTTGTGTTCTAACTTATGATCTATCCTGAAGAATGTTCCATGTGCTCTTGAGAAGAATGTGTATTCTGCTGCTGTTGGATACAGTGTTCTTAACTGTTAAGACTATCTTGTCTAATGTGTCATTTAAGTCCATTGTTTGCTTATTGAGTTTTTTAGCTGGATGATCTATCCATTGTTGAGGCTTTTTACTATTATTGGATTATTGTCTATTTTTTCCCTTCAGATATGTTAACATTTGCTTTGTATATTTAGATGCTTCTATATTGGGGGAATAAATAGTTATTAATGTTATATTCTCTTGATGAATTGATCCCTTTATCATTATATAATGACCTTCTTTGTCTCTTGTTATAATCTGGTTTAAAGTCTGTTTTGTCTGATATAAGTATTGCTACCCCTGCTTTCTTTTGGTTTCCATTTGCATGGAATATATTTTCCATCCCTTCACTTTTAGTTTATATGTGTCCCTAAAGTTGAAGTGTGTCACTTGTAGGCAGCATATAGTTGGATATTGTTTGTTTTTATCCACTCAGCTACTATGTTTTTTTATTAGGAAATTTACATTTAAAATAATTATAGATAGGTATGGACTTGCTCTTGACTTTCTTCTGATTTATCTAGTATGATGTTGAGCCCACTATTGATTTTTTCAGTTCAATTATTGTTTTGTTCACCTCTGTGATTTCTGTTTGGTATTTTAAAAATATTTTCTATCTTTTCATTGAAATTCTTAGTTTATTCATGATTTGCCCTCCTTAACTCAGGGAGCACATTTATGACTGATATTTTGAACCCTCTATCAGATAAGTGACTTATCCCTGTTTTATTAAGATCTGTTTCTGGAGATTTATCTTGTTCTTTTTTTTTTTTGGAGAACATTCCTTTGTGTCTTCATTTTCCTTGGCTCTCTGTTGGTTACTGGGCATTAGATAAAACAATGTCAGTCTTCATGGGGTGGGAGTGATGGTGTCTCATGTAGGGGAGGAACCTTGTCAGTCAGCTCAGCCCAAGTACTTACCTGGTTGATTTTCAGCCCTTTGTAATGGTCTCAGATACATTCTTTGTTCTTAGTGGCCCCCAGTGTCAAGTATATGCCAGGACCTGTCATTGTCCCGAAGGGGAGAATCACATTCAGTGCCTAGATGCAGACTGATTGGAAGCCAGACCCACAGGCAGCAGCTGGGAAAGTATGTTTAAATGCCTTCCAGGAGGAACTGGGAGATGGGCCTTTTTGCTTGCTCCTATTCTGAGCCTGAGTGTATAGCCACGGGGGTGAGGGATGTTCTCGCACCCATTAAGTACTACTTCTTCGTTTGCTATAGTCCTGTGGGTTTCATGAATGGAAGCCCCGTTGGCTATAAGAGCCAACTGATCTGGATTCTCATCTGCAAAAGCTGCAGCACAGATATGTTATAAACTCCTTCCAGGGAGTTACAGGTGACAGCCTACGCTACAGGGTGATGGCTGGGGAGGTGTCCATTGGCTTCCTTGGTCCCAATGAGGATCAAAGCCAGCTTCTAGGTGCATGCTAAATTAGAAGCCTGACCCTCAGTCGTCAACTTTTAAAGTATGCAGATAGACCCCTTTCAGGTAAAGCCTGGGAAATGGGTGTTTTTATTTACTCCCTCTGTGCTGAGCCCTGGGGAGATAGCTGGTTAAAAAATCTTTCTTAGTTTGTTATAGTCCTTGAGACTCATGAATGAAAGCCCTGTTAGATATCAGAGCCCAGAAATCCAGGTATCTGTCCCCTGAGTGGCTGAAAACCTGGGGTTTATAACAACAGAGTTGTTTCAGCCTTTCCTATCCATTTTAATGTGGGTATTTTCTTGTTCACCCAATGTGTAGGAGTTGTTCGCTGAGTTTCTGGATTTCTCTCAGAGATAATTGTTTGGTGTGTATCTCTACATTTGATGTGTCCATAGGAGGAAAGTTCAGGAGCCTCCTATGTCACCATCCTGGTTGGCCTTCCTCCAAGAAATTCTCAAAGTAATTTTCTTTTTTTTAACATCTTTATTTGAGTATAATTGCTTTACAATGGTGTGTTAGTTTCTGCTTTATAACAAAGTGAATCAACTATACATATATATATTTCCCCATATCTCCTCCCTCTTGCATCTCCCTCCCACCCTCCCTGTCCCACCCCTCTAGGTGGTCACAAAGCACCGATCTGATCTCCCTTTGCTATGTGGCTGCTTCCCGCTAGCTATCGATTTCACATTTGGTATTGTATATATGTCCATGCCACTCTCTCACTTCGTCCCAGCTTACCCTTCCCACTCCCCGTGTCCTCAAGTCCATTCTCTATGTCTGCGTCTTTATTCCTGTCCTGCCCCTAGGTTCTTCATAACCACTTTTTTTTTTTACATTCCATATATATGTGTTAGCATATGGTATCTGTGTTTCTCTTTCTGACTTACTTCACTCTGTATGACGGACTCTAGGTCCATCTACCTCACTACAAATAACTCAATTTCATTTCTTTTTATGGCTGAGTAATATTTGATTGTATATATGTGCCACATCTTCTTTTTCCATTCATTTGTTGATGGACATTTAGGTTGCTTCCATGTCCTGGCTGTTGTAAATAGAGCTGCAATGAACATTGTGGTACATGACTTTTTGAATAATGGTTTTCTCAGGGTATATGCACAGTAGTGGGATTGCTGGGTCGTATGGTAGCTCTATTTTTAGTTTTTAAGGAACCTCCATATTGTTCTCTATAGTGGCTGTATCTATTTACATTCCCACCAACAGTGCAAGAGTGTTCCCTTTTCTCCACACCCTCTCCAGCATTTATTGTTTGTAGATTTTTTGATGAAGGCCATTCTGACTGGTGTGAGGTGTGATACCTCATTGTAGTTTTAATTTGCATTTCTCTAGTGATTAGTGATGTTGAGCATCCTTTCGTGTGTTTGTTGGCAATCTATCTTCTTTGGAGAAATGTCTATTTAGGTCTTCTGACCATTTTTGGATTGGGTTGCTTGATTTTTTGATATTGAGCTGCATGAGCTGCTTGTAATATTTGGAGATTAATCCTTTGGCAGTTGCTTTGTTTGCAAATATTTTCTCCCATTCTGAGGTTGTCTTTTCATCTTGTTTATTTTTCCTTCGCTGTGCAAGAGCTTTGAAGTTTCATTAGGTCCCATTTGTTTATTTTTGCTTTTATTTCCATTTCTCTAGGAGGTGGGTCAAAAAGGATCTTGCTGTGATTTATGTCATAGAATGTTCTGCCTATGTTTTCCTCTAAGAGTTTGATAGTTTCTGGCCTTACATTTAGGTCTTTAATCCATTTTGAGCTTATTTTTGTGTATGGTGTTAGGGAGTGAGCTAATCTCATACTTTTACATGTACCTGTCCAGTTTTCCCAGCAACATGTATTGAAGAGGCTGTCCTTTCTCCACTGTACATTCCTGCCTCCTTTATCAAAGATAAGGTGACCAGGGCTTCCCTGGTGGTGCAGTGGTTGAGAGTCCGCCTGCCGATGCAGGGGAGATGGGTTCGTGCCCCAGTCTGGGAAGATCCCACATGCCGCGGTGCGGCTGGGCCCATGAGCCATGGCCGCTGAGCCTGCACGTCTGGAGCCTGTGCTCCACAACGGGAAAGGCCACAATAGTGAGAGCCCCGCGTACTGCAAAAAAAAAAAAAAAAGATAAGGTGACCATATGTGCGTGGGTTTATCTCTGGGCTTTCTATCCTGTTCCATTGATGTATATTTCTGTTTTTGTGCCAGTGCCATACAGTCTTGATTACTGTAGCTTTGTAGTACAGTCTGAAGTCAGGGAGGCTGATTCCTCCAGCTCCGTTTTTCTTTCTCAAGATTGCTTTGGCTATTCGGGGCCTTTTGTGATTCCATACAAATTGTGAAATTTTTTGTTCTAGTTCTGTGATAAATGCCATTGGTAGTTCGACAGGGGTTGCATTGAATCTGTAGATTGCTTTCGGTACTATAGTCATTTTCACAATGTTAATTCTTCCAATCCAAGAACGTGGTATATCTCTCCGTCTATTTGTATCATCTTTACTTTCTTTCATCAGTGTCTTATAATTTTCTGCATATAGGTCTTTTATCTCCTTAGGTAAGTTTATTCCTCGGTATTTTATTATTTTTGTTGCAGTGGTAAATGGGAGTGTTTCCTTAATTTCTCTTTCAGATTTTTCATCATTAGTGTATAGGAATGCAAAAGATTTCCATGCTTTAATTTTGTATCCTGCTACTTTACCAAATTCATTGATTAGCTCTAGTATTCTGGTAGCATCTTTGGGATTCTCTATGTATAGTATCATGACATCTGCAAACAGTGACAGCTTTACTTCTTCTTTACCGATTTGGATTCCTTTTATTTATTTTTTTCTTCTCTGATTGCTGTGGTAAAACTTCCAAAACTATGTTGAATAATAGTGGTGAGAGTGGGCAACCTTGTCTTTTTCCTGATCTTAGAGGAAATGGTTTCAGTTTTTCACCATTGAGAAGATGTTGGCTTTGGGTTTGTCATATATGGCCTTTATTATGTTGAGGTAAGTTCCCTCTATGCCTACTTTCTGGAGGGTCTTTATCATAAATGGGTGTTGAATTTTGTTGAAAGCTTTTTCTGCATCTATTGAGATGACCATATGGTTTTTCTCCTTCAATTTGTTAATATGTTTTTCACATTGATTGATTTGCATATATTGAAGAATCCTTGCATTCCTTGGATAAACCGCACTTGATCATGATGTATAATCCTTTTAATGTGCTGTTGGATTCTGTTTGCTAGTATTTTGTTGAGGAGTTTTGAATCTATGTTCATCAGTGATACTGGCCTGTAGTTTTCTTTCTTTGCATCATCTTTGTCTGGTTTTGGTATCAGGGTGATGGTGGCCTCGTAGAATGCATTTGAGAGTGTTCCTCCCTCTTATGTCCTGGAGAATTGAGGATGGTGCCCTGGGCTCATCAGCAGGATCTGTCCTGAAGCCAGTCCTAGAGTGACAAGAGCCACACCTGCAGGTCTGTTCCACTGACCAGCCAGACAGGACTGAGTTGGGCCCACGGACCTTGGTCTGTATTGTGTTGGCTGGTCATTCTTGCCTAGGTTCACAGGCCAACAGCCACTGTCCTTCCTTTCCTGCTCATCACTGCACCAGTGGCTCACTCCTACCTGCTGCCGTCACACGCCTGGCAACCTCGCATTCCAGGGCCAGCCAAGAACTGAGACCCCAGCAGGCCCCTAGTTCCCAGCAGGCAAAGTCCCCATTAAACTACTTCTGCCTAGCCGTGTTCTCGTGGCTTCAGAGCCCGGAAAGTGCGGAGAGCATAGCAAGCTGCAGCGCCCCCTTTCCTGGACCCTCGTTGCTCCATGGAGGTGCCAGAACTTCACTGCGCTTCTCTCCCCAGCGCAATCGATCTCTGCGCCTGCCTGTCCCATGGACCCTGGTGCACCTCCGGCCACCAGCACCCAGGACGGAGGTGCAGGGCTTGGCCAGCAGTGGGTGCTGAGGCTGGCGGTGACCCGGCCTCTGGCCCTGAGGCCCCAGGGACCTGCCAGGCCCACCTCTGTCCCTGCCATCTGGAAAAGCTCCTTTTTCCTTTCTAAATCATTGATTTGAGTCTTCTCCCTTTTTTTCTTGGTGAGTCTGGCTAATGGTTTATCAATTTTGTTCATCTTCTCAAAGAACCAGCTTTTAGTTTTATTGTTCTTTGCTATTGTTTCCTTCATTTGTTTTTCATTTATTTCTGATCTGACTTTATGATTTCTTTCCATCAGCTAACTTGGGGCTTTTTTTCCTTCTTTCTCTAATTGCTTTAGGTGTAAGTTTAGGTTGTTTATTTGAGATTTTTCTTGTTTCTTGAGGTAGGATTGTATTGCTATAAACCTCCCTCTTAGAACTGCTTTTGCTGCATCCCATAGGTTTTGGGTTGTCGTATTTTCATTGTCATTTGTTTCTAGGTATTTTCTGATTTCCTCTTTGATTTCTTCAGTGATCTCTTGGCTATTTAGAAGTGTATTGTTTTGCCTCCATGTATTTGTATTTTTTAGAGACAAAATAATTTTCTTAATGTTCCTTCTTTAACTGGAATTTCATACTCTCAAATCCTCCCATTTTGTTTTTATTCTTGTTTTTGTTTTTGCATCCAGTTTTCCTTGTTACTCATTATAGATTTGGCAGTCGTTCACTTCAGTGGTGCTTTAACTTATATCCTATTACCCAAATCCTGGTCTAGAGTAGCTTCTCCCACCTGCTTTCTCTTCCCTGGACGTCTTGCTAGATAAGGTAGAAAATTTGATGTTTCTGTTGTTCTTTTTGAATATTTTATATTTAGTCATGAAGAGCACAAGAAGTGGAAGTCTTAAGGAAAAATCATCTGGTAATGTTGAGCAGTGGGTGAAATGGTTACACTCAGGGTGACTGATTCCCTGTTTTGTGGTTCTTCGTGTTGTGACAGTAACATCCAAGCCTGTGGAGAAAGAAAATGTGAAGGGAAGTACATTTTAGAGAAGAAAATGAGATAGAAGTTTGTATGTAGAAATTATAGTTGAAAAAATAATGAGTCAAAATCTTTTAGGTTGAAGTCAGGGTGTCAAGTGTCTAATAAATCCAGACTTTGTAAGGACAGATGTTGCTTGAAATAATTGTTGCAATGAGGAGGATGGGACTGTTGAAATAGAGGGAAAAGAACTACTGCATTAGGGAAACACTGGACATAAGCTCTGTAAGTGTCTGAAGAGTTAGGTAAAAAGGGGTTTTATTGTATAGAGGAGAGTGAACAAGGCTAGAGGGAACTGAGAGTGGGGTGAAAGGGTGACATGATTGGATAGTAGATCAAGGAATGTTTTAGTCTGAAGTGAATCTGTTTTTGGAAGAGGCCCTTACGAAGGGTCTGTATGCTGGCTCAGAATGAGGGTGGGTCAAAACTCAGGGACCTGGGGAGGAGAGAATCTTAACTGAAGTTTGGTTAATAAGCATTTTATTCTGATGGATCAATGGGGACCAAGCAGTTCAGATAATTATTTATGAGGCAGTAAATGGAGATTTGGAGGGTCTGTGTCTGGCCTTGTCATAGATAAACAAGGGGAGGCATCCATGAGTCTCATCTACATCATATGGGGAAGGGTGGTTCTGTGCAGTAAGCCATATGCTGGAACGCAAGATCGTGGGAGAATGTCTTGCTAAAGACATAAACAGCGTATGCTGTTTTTTAGCATCACAGGGCTTGGATAAAGTTCACTATGGCCATTGGAAAAACAGGAGAGAGGATCTAAATTAGGACAAAGAGTTCTCACTTAGTACTTTATTAGTAAATTATTTTAATGAATATGTACTATAGATGGTTGATGAAATGAAGCTTCATTGAGAGGAGAGGGCTAAAAATATCTGAAGTCATTACCCAGGGCCTAAAACAATGTGTACATTTTTTCTTGAATGAGTGAATGAATAAATAAAAATGGTTAATATTATCTATAGTGAGAAATCAGGTCTAGTAATCATCTTATTGACTCTAGAAAGAAAATGTTTTGTTTGGGTTTTTTGTCCATTTGACATTTTTGCTTAGATACGTAATAGACATCTCAAAAGGAATTCTCAATTGTGGTCATTCTATGCACTACCTCTTCCCACTTAAAAAAAAAAAGTAAGAATGATTCTCCTCAGTATCAGTAGAAGGGACTGCCATTCACCAGTTTTTGGGGTTTTTTTATGCCCAAAGCTAAGAATTATCCTTGCTTCATTTCTTTTCTACCCTATGTTCAATCTATCGACAAATACTTGTGAGGCTATCTTCAAATATGTGCTGAATCTGATTACACCCCCTCACTTTTTCTGTTACCACCTGAGTTTACGCCATAATCTGTTGCCAACACTACCATAAGAACTAACTGGTTTTTTACTTCCAATTTGGTTCCCTTAGACTCTGTTTTGCACCCAGGAGCCAGAACGATCTTTAAAAAGTTTAATCACATTATCCCATTTTAAACCAATTTATGACTTCCCACTGCTCTCAGAATAAGATTAAACCTGTTCTTATGGCCTAGGAAGCTTTACATAATCTCACTGAATAACTATGAGACCTATTGTCTTACATTCTTATTTTTGCTCACTGGACTTTATCTAGTTTGGTTCCTAACTAATCTTCAAAATGTCATACTTATTGCAGGTGTATAGCCTTTAGTCCTGCTCTTCTCTCTGTCTAATAAGTCTTTCTCCAGGTTATCTCATATCCTTTTGTTCATTTTTTTCTCTTATACACAGTTACACACTGATGGTTATTTCACCATTCACTGAAATTTCCCTTAACCTTTTTTAGTTTTTTAAAGATTTCATCTGTGCCTCATTTTCTTATCTGTAAAATGGAACACAGGGTGTCTACATTAAAATGGTAATTAAATGCAATAATAAAAATTGCTTAGGATCTTTCTCAAAACATGATAACATTCATCATTATTGTCATCTTCAACATCACACCTATAGAAAAGTACTTTACTAATTTATACGTATTCTTGAAGTTGTCTCTCTTAGAATAGAATGCAGTCCTGTGAGGGCAAAGACTTTGTCTTGTTTACCCTTTATCAAAAGAGCCAAATATAATATCAGCCACACAATGAGGGGTCAGTCAGTAAATTCACTGACTGAATGATTTGCGTATAGGAATTTTAGTCTAAATCATCCCCTCTATATGAGTACTTTTAGTTTTCAAGAGGCACAGGTATTCTCATGTCACTCAGGTGGTGGTATTTATTTTAAGAGAATACAGGTGAAGTCAGGGAGAGAGAAAACCAACACTGTATCAAAAGGGCAAGATGTCAAAGAGCACTGGAAAATCATTTATCACCATTCGGAACATAAAAGTAGCTCCAGTGACCCATAAGCAACTCTAATGACCCAGACAGTAGATATAGTAAGCCAGTAATTTTGTTGATGCCTTTGAATCAGACATCTCTTGCTCTTTGGTCTAGTAACTTGCCACACTCATAACTCTTTCTTCCTTGTATGCTATTATTTCTACTTTTAAGACTTCTTAACTACTTTTCTCCTTCTTCTGTATTATCTATTTAGCTTTGCATTTAAACTCTCCAATATAGATTTGATTGTATAATGATCATCTGTGAGAGATGATGACATCTTTGATTGTCTACTTGATAGCCATCACCCACATTTCTTGCTGACAGTAGCTTTATTTTGTTTAGAAACCTCTTGTTATTACTCATGATTGCTTTAGTTCAGTCCTGCATGTCTGATTCCCAGTGAAATCAATTGTGAGTGAGAAATCAGGGATTGCCTATAAGAGACCTTCTGAGAAAGGTTTCATTTCCTGATAAAAAAATGAGAATGTCATGAGGAAAAAAACACTTTTGCTCCTATTCCCTTCCATTTTGCCCTGCATACTGTCTTGGAACCACATAATGCCTGAAACTATTGACAGCCATCTTAAACTATGAGGTTTCAAGCCTGAGATTTAAAGACAATATGCCGAGGAAGGTGTGGGAGTAATGCTAGTTATAGTTGTGTGCTCAGTGCTATTCTTGAGTGGATTACTTGACTCAATATTATTCTTGACTAGTCCCAGCATCACCCATATCCTTGGGGTTCAATCCTCTTTAAGCCTTTTTTTTTTTTTTTTTTTTTTTTACTTTGAGCGTAACAAATCCTGATACACCACCCAATATATAATAACCCTAAGGGACTGATTTCTCTAGGCAGGACACCAAAGCATCATGGAATGCTTTAAATTTTCTAGGAGAATGCTTGGTCTAGTGTTCTGTGACCATGACAGCAGAGTCACAAGATTCAAAACATGGCCAATAATGTATAAAGGACTGTCTATAACCTCTGTTCTCAGAAGATGGGAAGAACAGGGAACTTACAGATACTCCTTGTATTCGGTTCTAAGGCATTCTGACATATTTTGAAAAGTTGAAGAACCAACCTTTTATGTAACACCCATAATGAATCACAAAACAGCACAAATGTCTAAAGTACCCGTGACTAAATCTTTGTCCTGTGTTTCCGTACCTTATGTTCCCTTATTATACATAAAGTTTTATGTAGATCTCCAGTGTGAGAAGATGACTTAGAACTTTTGTCTTGTAGAAGAAAGGCAGAATGTTTAATAGACAGGAATTAAGGGGATACAGATTATTGGGTGCAAAATAAATCTGTGTTGTTATGCCAAATACTACAATGCAAATATTAGAACCTAATGTAGGGTGATTAGTGGACAGTGTGTGTATACATTTATAAATGTATGTTTTTCAAACCCAAATCATCAATATATGGCCAGTCATCTATTCTATATTTAAATACACAAATAGTTCATTAAAGGACTTCAGAATTAGTGGCATGTAGAAAAGACCAGTTACTAGTCTATTCTACTTTTGCATGATTAAAATTGACTTATTATTCATATTCTCTGAGATACTCAGATTTAATTAAATGTTTTACCTCTCTTCTTCATAAGTAATAACAAAGAAACCACTTAAAGCAAATCTGATTATTCTACTAGATAACCCTTCATAATGTAGTTTTTTGTATGTCTGAATCAAGTGTGGTACTTCTTTGAAAAGAAGAAAATACTCTCAACTGAATTGAATCATTAGCATTTCCAACAATTGTATATTTAAAGTATGTCAGAAAGTGACATACTGTGACTAGTCACATACTGTGACTAGTCACAGTCAGTCATGAAGCCACATTATAAAGTGGCCTATCACATTTCAAACCCTTCATTTTGTCATTCTTAGAAATAGTCTTCTTCCCACAAATAAAGGAGGTGGGGGAAATATCACTGAAACGACATGAGTATCAGTTAGTGCTGACAGACTGAACCTGTCATCATATTCCCTGTAGTGCTGCAGGCTGCAGAGGGTTTGATGAAAGACCCATGGTGACAGTGGAAGACTTTATATACCCAGATTTTCTGTATATTTTAAATAAATAATTCAACGTGTTCTGTTGTAAACAGCAATTATTAATCTATGTTAAATATTTAAAGAAAGTATCATATAAATATGTACTACATATGATAACTTATTAACACATATCCATAAAGCTTTAGGAAATGGCTAACTCCGGGTCATTTCTAGTCAAGAATAATTTTCAAAACTGAAAACTGAAACCATGCAGGTAAAGAAAGCTCATTGTCCTCTGATCAATAATTTTCTTTTTGCCTCTACATGCTTGCACCAATAACAGTCTAACAAATTATTATATCATTGTATTTGATTCTGTCACACATCTTTCCCCCATTGGATTCTCAACCTATTAGTGAGTTGACCCCAGCACAACAACAAGAGATACTTAAGAAATCTGTTGATTGAATCAATCCTGTTTACTATACCCGTATTAGAAATAAATTTTCCTTAAAATATGTTTTAGCATTTTATGGAATTGTAATATACATATAGACAAGTGAACATATAAGTGTACAACGTGATGAATTGCCACAAACTAAACATATACATAACATACATAAAATGCAGAAATATTAAATGTACAACTCAATTTTTATATATGGTTATATATTTTCAATAACCACCAAGATGTAGATACAGAACAGTTCCCACACCACACAAGATTCTTCTTGTTGTTTCCCAGTTAGTACGTCTTCAGAGCTAACCAATTATTCTGACTTGTATATTCATGGATTAGGGGGCTTTTTTTGCTCCATTCTTTTTTTTATTCCATTTTTTTCTTCTCAGTGCTTCTGTTTATATTTTTTTGTATTGAGTTACCTTATGTTTACTAATTCTGTATTCTGCTGTTAAATTCAAGTATTTAATTGTATTTTATAGTTCTAAAATATCCATTTGGTTTTTTAAATCTATTTTAATTCTGTGTTGAAATTCTCAGTGTTTATCAGATTTTTTTTCCAGTTTTTTCCTGTATATTTTTTAAAGTATTAATCACAAGTTAAAAAAAAATATTGTCCAGGTTTTCCCTGCATTTGCTTTTCTTTTTACCTGTCTTTTGATTTTTGGTCAGATTCTTTAACTCTTCACATATATTGTGAATTTTTATTATTATTATATGACTAGACAAAGAACTGTAGAAACTGCAAGTGATATCCTCTACTAGAGAGAGTTTTCCTTTGAGACTGAGGGTCTGCTCACTTTGATTCAGTCAGAACTGGGTTACTAATTTAGTAAGACCCAGCTCATCTTGTTCTTCGGGGTATCGCTCCTCGTATTTTTAAGACCCCTAGTAGGTCTCTGTCACCTTAGACCTAAGAGACTACAGTAGTTTCAGTTCTGCCCTTGAAGATTTTGTGCTTAGTTTTTTATCCTTCAGGCCCATGTGTCTTCAAGAGTCATAAAGGGAAATTTTATTTTATTTTTCTTGGTAGGTTCCTTCCTTCTACTGGAACTTTGTCTGCTAAGTACTGTTAGATGGTGGGAGATTTCACTCCACTTTGGCAGCTCAGCCCACCAGTCTCCCTAGTTGCCCCCAGAAGTCATGGTTAGAACCAGCTCTGAATTTGGGTCTCTGCTTGCTTGCAATCCATCATACCAGCCCTACCCAACTGCCAAAACCTCATTTTTTTTTTTCCCAACGGTAAAGTCTCTCTGCATGGCCCAAACTAGATCCTCAACCTATGCTCAGAAAAGGCAAATGACTCCCTATTTTAAGTTCATCTGGTCCTCATCTACTCCACAGTTCTTCAATTTTTTAAAATAAGTTTTAAAGCTTATTTATTTGTCTTTTGAAGCAGTTGCATTGAGAGTATTGGCCAGCATGAACTTTGACATCTTTCACAATGATAATGATAACTTTCCATGTAAAGTTTTGTAGTATAATAGATATCTTTTTCCTTCTGACCTCCCACTTAAGCCCTTATCTGCTCAGAGTGCAGTTTAAGAAATATCACCTTTAGGGCTTCCCTGGTGGCGCAGTGGTTGAGAGTCCACCTGCCGATGCAGGGGACGCGGGTTCGTGCCCCTGTCTGGGAGGATCCTACATGCCGCGGAGCGGCTGGGCCCGTGAGCCGTGGCTGCTGAGCCTGCGCGTCCGGAGTCTGTGCTCCGCGGCGGGAAAGGCCACAACAGTGAGAGGCCCGCGTACGGCAAAAAAAAAAAAAAAAGAAATATAACCTTTAGAAAGATTACAGAAGTAGTGAATTGTTAACGCACATGTGTGTGTATGTGTATGAAAATGATTGGAAAATAAAGATCCAACAATTTACCAGCTATCACCATTTGAAGGTGTTCCAAAAGCACACCAAATTCCATGCATCAAAATTAAAGTCTTCTCCATCCTCACCATCCACTTCCCCTATAACTTTTGCTTCTCTTCCATCTTTATTGAACAGTGCCCATTGTGGCTATGTAAAGCTAGAAACTTGGGAGGTTATCTCTTTTACCTTTCACATGAAATTTATAAATCAGTCCTGAGATGCTCTTGGCTAAAATTCTCTCTCTGTTCCTCCATTAGGGCTTAATCCAAGCTCATTTTCCTTCTTGTCTTCATTATAACAACATCCCAATGAGTACCCTATTCTACTTTGATCTCCTTCTAGTCATTCTTTCCCAGTATTGCCAGTTATATTTCTAAGATTAAAAAATTGTCACTTTTTGATTTAAACTTTTCTTTATAAATTTTATGTTTGTAGGTACAAATACATTAACTTAGTACGTGAGGTGTTTCATAATCTGATTCCCGCCTGCTCTCCAGTGTCTTCCTTTTGCCTTATATACCTTATGTACTCCTCACTCCAGAATATAATGATGCCTGCAGTTTCCCAAATGCATAATGACACTACCACCTCTTTCCTCTACCTGGAATACATTTAAAATTTTCGTATCTGAATACTACTACTATCCCTTCAAAAGCACCCCCACATACTTGTTGATCCCTCCTGAGTGATAACAGACTCTCCTTTGCTGAACTTCCCAAATACCCCCATGCATACCACTGTCAAGGCTTTTATCATTTTAAATCTTTCCATTAAGTGTTTCTCCTACTACCTTGTAAATATTTTGAGAGCAAGAACATTATTTATTTGACTTTATATTCTTGAATCCTATCACAATAAGTATTACAGAGTATTTAAGTTTGTTAAGAGGAATAAGATTGTATTGATGAATAATCTGCAAATTGGTATGTTGTGCCTTTATCTTTCCTTCATATTACTGTTTTAAATCAATAATCTAGGCATATTACTGACAAGAGGAGAACTTATTATGTGAACAACCTATCTATTCTTTTCGTTTACCTTTGAGTTATTCATTTTGCTTTTAACTATTTTCCTTTCCTCAAGATAGTTTTAAGATGTTTTGGTGTACTTGTTTTTTTCAAAAACTTCTAAAGATCAGTATTCCTTAAGTAAGACAATTGTTAAATAAACTTTTTTTTTTTTTTTTTTTGCGGTACGAGGGCCTCTCACTGTTGTGGCCTTTCCCGTTGCGGAACACAGGCTCTGGACGCACAGGCTCAGCGGCCATGGCTCACAGGCCCAGCCGCTCCGCGGCATGTGGGATCCTCCCGGACCGGGGCACGAACCCGTGTCCCCTGCATCGACAGGCAGACTCTCAACCACTGCACCACCAGGGAAGCCCTAAATAAACTCTTTGATTAAGAACCACATAGTTTTTATTATTTCATGTTATATCAGTGTCATTTATTGATAAAAACTGGTCAGTTTTAGGGAGGACATTTAGCAAGAACATCTTATTACTGCAACATTTTATAACAGATTAGCACGTGTTTTCCAAGTGATAATCTGTAATTGGAATTAACAAACAGGTTTTGATTTTAGCCATAAAATTTACGACATAGTCAATGTGAAATATTCATAATTTTTAAAAAAATTGTTAGGTTTTCTCTTGACCACAATTTTAATCCTTTATAAAAGTTGAAGTGAATTATGCTTAGCTTTTTTTGCAAAAGATAAAATTCATCTTATTGCATCCTTACTCCTTGATTTTTCACTGAATTAAATATTAGAAGCTGGTGACAAACTAAACTGATTGCCATCTGCTCTGATGCCAGAATTTAAAAATTGTGACAACAATGTCATATCAAATTATAAAGACTGATAGATTTGGGGAAAATTAAATACTGTAAAAAGAAATATTGAAACAATTAGTAAATGTGCTAGCGAACATTTTTAAAATGTGAAAGGTAAATGGATCTTGGCTTTAAGTATGATACAGTTTTAATTTCTTGATTTTCTCTTCAATGAAAACACAAATGTGTTCATGTTTTATTGCAGTAGCATTTTAATCAAAATAAAATGTTTCTCTATGGCAATAGATTTGTTCTCTCTATATAGCCTTCTATGTGATATGATTTCAGGCCCTACATCTCAATAATAATTGGTCCACACAAGGGAACAGACCTGGATTTAAGCTTGATGGCCGTAAAGGAAACACAAACAAAGAAACAACAACAAAAAAAACTTGTACCAGTTAAAGTAAAGATTATTACTGATAAATATTACTATTATTATTTGTTTAATGTTTTGGCCACGTCATGTGGCATGTGGGATCTTAGTTCCCCGACCAGGTATCGAATCCGCACCCCCTGCGTTGGAAGTGCAGGGTCTTAACCACTGTACTGCCAGGGAAGTCCCCTGATAAATATTATAATGTTGTATAAATGAAGGACTGTAGCATGTACTAAGAGATACTATGCAAGTATGGTCACTCATGGTTCATTGGTTTTAACTTCAGAGGCACTCTCGTACCCAACACGTAACATGAATAAGACACAGAGTGTTTAATGCCAAATCACATCTAAAATCACAGAGTGAAAAAGTCAACTTTGAAATAGACATTGATTAGTATATCAAAAAATGAAATACAGGAAGTAGATTCTTCAGGTCTGTAGTTGCCAATGGTACAGGATATCTGTATAGGATTTGATGAACCTGCAAAGTCATTGTTCATTTTAAAATGCATGTAGATCAATGTAGATCACTTTTTATGAAATCATTTTAATGTTAATATTTTAATAAACTATATTGTAAACTGAAATTACAATAATTTGTATTTAATATTTTACTATGCAAAATGTAAAGTATTATATTACCCATAGGGTTATACTGATAACATAGTACTACACTGTATATTAGCTAACCCAGAAAAAAGAACCCGCAGCTGATCAACAAATTTTTGAGAGAAATAAATGGTGCTGGTTTTGTCACTAAGTTTTTTGGGGGAATATGTATACAATAAAAGTTAACTGATATAATTCAGATTAAAAGCAGAATAATCACAATAAAATGTAATCAAATTATGAAATAATTTCCATAAACAACATGCACCAATAAATTTGAAGACATAGATAAAATGGAAACATTCCTAGAAAATATAAAGTGCCAAACTATCATAAAGGAAATAGAAATATTAAAAAGCCTATAATGAGTAAATAAATACAAATCAACCTAGGCCAAGATGATTGTAAAACTGAACTCTATGAAATGTCAAGTAAATTTGTTCCAGAAAGTACAAAAATCACAAAACTCAACTATTCATTTTATACAGTAAGTATAACCTTGACACTATAACCAGACAAATATAGTACGAGGGGAAAAAAGCTGATTTCCTTTATTAATATAAATGAAAAAAATCCAAATATAAATTTAAAAATTTTACATCATGATCAAGCAGGATTTATCCCAGGAACTGAAAAAATGGTTGTATAAATTATTCATATAAATGTGGCTATATATAATTATGTTTATGTAGTCTCACTAATGTAAGCATATCAATTCTCTGAAGGAGGAAAAAAATCACATCATAATCTCAATATTTGTAGAGAAATATCATCTGAAAATTTTCAAAAATGTAATTAAGATTAAAAATTCTAAAACTATAAGGTGGAGAACAGAGTTTCCTACTGTACAACAAAACTAAATTATTGGGGGTAATAACATAGATGCATTTTAGTTAAGACCAGGAATAAAACATAGATTCCCACTGCCTGTTTGCTATTCTTTACAATATTGGATGTCCTGTTTAACACTTTAATTAAAGAGAAATGTAACATTAGTTTCCCAGGGCTGCCATATCAAAGTGGCACCACAAACTAGGTGGCATAAACAATAAAAGGTTATTGTTTCACCATTCTGGAGGCTAGAAGTCTCAGATCAAGGTGTTGGCAAGGTTAATTCCTCCTGAGGGTGGTGAGGAAAAATCTATTCCATTTCTCTGCCCAAGATTTTGGTGGAAATCTTTGGCATTTCTTGGCTTGTAGAAGTATCACACTTCCGCCTTCATCTGCACATAGTGTTCAACTGTGTGTCTGTCTCCAAATTTCCTCTTTTTACAAGGACACCAGCCATTTTGGATTAGGGCCTAATGACCTCATCTTAACTAATTACATCTGCAAAGACCCTGTTTCCAAGTAAGGTCACATTCTGAGGTAGTGGGGTTTAACATTTAAATTTGAGGCGGGGGGACACAGTTCAACGCATAACAATGCTATAAATTTTATATATAAAAGAAATAACAGATCTATATATAGAATAAGAGAGTTCTCTAAGTTTGCCAGATTTCAGGTGTTATCATCTAAGTACCATAGTTTGACACAAAGATATAAGTTGATACTTGTTCTGGGAGGTACGGCCCAGGGAAGGAAAGATGAAGAGAAATGGAAGTGAGGCAAGAAAAATTGTGAATCATTGCTTTTTCATTTTTCTTTCACAAGAAGTGACAAAAAGAGAGGCCAGTTTGGACATTGGGTGTCTGCTCAGCATGGTGGGATTTTGTAGAAACTTTGCAGCTGGAAGTTTATCTTGGTGCATTCCACACAAGAGATAAAAGAGGTGGGATTTTCTTACTAGTTACCTCTCATCTGAGGTATCCCACTGATCAATGTTCAGCCTTTGGAAGCAGAGGTTTTCGCAGTTCTGGTTTGCATATCTGGCAAAACAGCTATTTTATATAACAATAATCTGATATGATAGTCCGTTAGGCAGCAAGATTATAATTAGATTCATTTATTAAAATGGGTAAATACTCCAGTTGCAAGGTTTAAATTATTGTATTCACTGTATAAATGTTATTTAAATTTGTATTCTCCATGCATTTTATGCTATTTCATATACTAGTATTCTAATATTGCTAGAACATTATAAAACCATAATAAAGATTTATTTTAAACTTCTATTTGTGAAAAACATACTGAGTAGTTATTAAACCTGAAAAAATGTAATCTCCTCTTATAATCTCCCTTTGTGGTGTGAATTAGCTTTTTAACCATTGCTGAAAAACTTTCTGATACTATATTTTTAATTCTTTAATTATTAGAGAATCTTCTCTGAGTGGGATGCCAATGAGAGATATTCTTTGGACTGTGATGGTAATAGGCAAAGAAATAATATCACGGGTGTTTAGGCCAAGGCTGCTTTACTATTGTATTATAAATTACTTTTTTAGTTGTCATTGGATACTCCCTTTACCTATTAACATTAAAAAATTTCTAGAAATACTAAATTGTACAACCACTAATCCTTTTTGTAAACAATATTACCAGTATGAATAGAGAAAAAACAATAGTAATATTGTTTTAATATTGAAAACAATATTACTAGTGAGCATCTAGTTCAAAGAGGGATTTATAAATATACTACTGTATTCCTCAGACTACATCCTATTGTTTTAAGTATGTTATACATAATCCTCATGCTTCTTTAAATATTCATATCTAGGGATAGAGAGATTTTAAAAGGAATAATTGATATATCCTGCATCATTCATCAGATATTTTTGATAGGGGTATTATTTTGAAAATGTCTAAGAATTCCTTTAACCTTTAATCTGCTGTAGTCTTTTTTATGACACCTATTGTCATCTTGCAGTTATTACCTAAAATAAAACAAACACTTAAATGAAATAGTGTGCATACTTTGAGTCTGATCTATTGCCAAAAGCAGTGGTCCAAAGTGATCAGTTTCTTTAGTTCTTTGTTTCCAGAAAACATAAAAATACAAGATGAAGCTGTGTTTCAATTAAATATCAAAGAAAATCAAAGTCATTAGATTAGTGTAGGCCACACAGGGTTTTATGAAGAAACTTTTGAAAAGAGTGTCATGATAAATCCCCTAAAATATATTGACTTTGCCAGCCTTAGTTCACATGGCAGACCTTCCAGTCTGCAACCAGACTGTTTCATGTAGAGATTAACCCAGTGATCCTGCACTTGAAAGAGAATGCTCTAGGACTTAATTTATATTCAAGCCTCACTGTTCTTTGGGGAGAGGCTAGGTAATCCATACAAATTGCCAAGTGATCAAACCAAGAGCAGAAATGTAAATGACAAAACTGTCACTGATTTAACTACTTCTGGAAACAAAACTAAAGGGAAATTGGTTAAAATAAATATGCTACTGTGAGCTCTTTAAAAAAATTATGACTGAAAAGAATACAGCATTCTCATGAAAACATGGAAATCTTTGGCTGTTAACTACTTCCTGGCCATAGCCACTGACTAGAAGGCTGCCCAATATTTAATGTTTGTAATTAGGGTTAAATGTTTATATATTTATTAAAAAACTGCAGTCTATTGTTTTTAAAACATTGTATGGGAAAAAACTTTCCTTAATAAAACAATGAAAAAACGATAGCATATTATATCAATGCAATATGAAATGTATGACTTCATTAAATGAAACTCCTTTATAACAGGTCTATAAAATAATTATACTATATCTATTTAATATACAAAATACATAGATACAGGGAAATAATTATCCAATTTTATAAAATGATATCTTGAAGCATGTAAAGTTGAAATTATATGAATTATATAAAATGAAAAAAGTAGTTGATGTTGAAAATCTTAGTGAGTAGATTGCCGTATCTCCAAATACATATGTAAACAAAACACTTCTCTTTTTTCTAAATATCACTTTTATGTGACACATACTTCAATACTAAAATTTCTCATTAAAAAACTTAAAAAACATGGGCTTCCCTGGTGGCGCAGTGGTTGAGAGTCCGCCTGCCGATGCAGGGGACACGGGTTCGTGCCCCGGTCCGGGAAGATCCCACATGCCACGGAGCGGCTGGGCCCGTGAGCCATGGCCGCCGAGCCTGCGTGTCCGGAGCCTGTGCTCCGCAATGGGAGAGGCTGCAACAGTGAGAGGCCCGCGTACCGCAAAACAAACAAACAAACAAACAAACAAAACCCTTAAAAAACACATTCTGTCATTCATAAACTTTGAGAACACATGTGCCAGGTATATCTGAATGTTTCAAAATTATAGAAAATGAATGGGATACTCCATTAATGAGCCTAAAATATAGTGGGACAGATTTTCACATGATGATCCACAATCAAAGGAATGATCAGATAATTGGTATCAAAAGGATATAAACAATGTGGTAATAGTAATGGTGAGTAGAATTCCAGGCTGAGGGAATGCTGCACAGAGAAAGGAAAGCTATTCTTACCTTCCGGATTTAAGGGTAGCTGGAGACTAGAGTGTAAGTTTGTATCTGTGTATACATAAATGTGTCATATGTGTCTATGGAAGTGGAATTGTAATGGCCTGTGGAGTTAAAACATATAATTGAAGTTATGGTTACTTTCTGTAAACCAGCTCCTACAAAAAGCATGCCAAGTTGCCATCCTCATCACATTACAGCTATACCACGTTGAACAATAGATTCTCACATCTGCTGAACAACATGGCTCCTGCTTTGCTATGTTAGCCACATCTCCATTTTCTCAGAAGCTGTATCTGAGCAGTTCATCCAAAGGTGCCATGACTAATTTGTGTATGGATAGGAGATAAACACAGTAGAATAATAGGTCACTCTTTCTTGTTCTGTGAATCTGTAAGTCATGTCTGTATGTAACAGGCCAAGGCCAGAGCTTCTCATGTTCACCAACTGGTAGACACCCAGACAATTGTTAAAACAAATTAGATGGAAATAAGGCTGTGTGTGGTATTTGAAATGGAAAACTAGATAATTTTCTTGATATCTCTATTATATAAAGTTCTAAAAAAATCTTAAATATCACGTATTTACCTGGTTACTAATAGAATGAATTTAGAGTATTACAGATTCATGGGATCTAAGTATGTTTGTTTTATTGTGGAAATGTAGAGGAAGAACATTTAAGTTCAGCAGAAATTAGTAAATTATAGTTCTCCAAGGTATAACTTCATTCCCTACCACTGAAGAAGTTCTGGTAAAAGTAAGAAGCCTGGGCTTCCCTGGTGGCGTGGTGGTTGAGAGTCTGCCTGCCGATGCAGGGGACACGGGTTCGTGCCCCGGTCCGGGAAGATCCCACATGCTGCGGAGCGGCTGGGCCCGTGAGCCATGGCCACTGAGCCTGCGCGTCCGGAGCCTGTGCTCCGCAACAGGAGAGGCCGCAACAGTGAGAGGCCCGCGTACCGCAAAAAAAACAAAAACAAAAACAAAAACGTAAGAAGGTTGATCCTTTTTCTGTCATTACCATCTCTTTCAGTCCTGCCTTAATGAATTTTTGCATAGGCTTTTCTTCTCTCAAACATTTACTGATTATATTTTGTAATCTCCTAATTACATGATTTGGCTTGAGAAAAATATTTTAAAATTTGAAGTTAAACAATTATGAATTAACAGATTTTATATTATTTCAAGCTTCGTATAGATTGTATCTGTATGTTACATTTTACAATCTGCTATATAGGGTATATATGAAAAAAATCCTTGCTGCTACTAGAGTTGCCCACACGATAAGCAATTTAGTCACAAATCAATGTTTCCATGTTTCTAACTCTGAGCATCTACCCTTGAGCCTCACAGTCAAAACTACAAATACACATTAGGTTCTCCAGTCTTTTGAAACAAGAGTGGTTTGATCATTCATTAAAAAACAGTTTAGTAGCTTATTGTGAGATAGGCACTGTTCAGGCTAATGGGGAACTATAAATAAGTGGGGTATGCAATAGTTCTGTCCTTACCAAACTTACCTTCTAAAGGGGAAGAAATCGATTTCCCTTTTGTTCTTCCTACACTATTGTGGTGTCTGTGGGGGTATACTCTGTGTAGACATAGATGGATAGATAGATAGACTGATTGAAATAATGTCCAGTTTCTGTAGGCTGTTTCATCCAATATTTCAATAGGACATTTTGGATTGTGTAACATAAATTGTGGAGCCTATTTTAAACTACCGTTTGCTTGCTTTATTTGTAGCGTCTTCCTGTCTCAATCTGTGCTGCATGGTTATTTTGTCATACCTCAGCTGCTCTGCTCTGCTGCTGTCTATATTCTTGGGTCCCTAAGTTTCTCCCACATTGACATCAACTCAGTTGCCCTTGAAAAGCCACAGCCTTCCTATCACCTCTCAACATTATTCACATTCATTTGCCATCGAAAAAGTATTTTCAACTGGTCTATATAGGTTGTCATTCCTCTCAGACTAATGTTTAGACACTATCAAAATTCTCTGTCTTTTTAGCTCTCAGTAGTGTGGAACTAAGACTTATTGATCTTCAGATTGCAATCTTGTCCAGTTTAATTTGTGTTTATTCACTAAAAAAGTGAAATTAAGATAAATTACTTTGGAAAATTAATATGAGCCCCCAAATATATAATTATAGAAACATTTGAAACATGTCAGTTTTTGAAATCATCTACTGAAAATAATGTGCAACTCTACTATGCTTACAAGAAAAAGACATACATAAACCCTTTAAATCCCTCAAAATGAGAAGCAAACCCCTCAAAATTGTATCAGTAAAATTTGTAACTTCTCATGATGTGTTTAAAAACAGATAGAAATTCAGATAGTTTTGTTAGTTTTTGTAGTATTGTATATGTGTTGAATTAATTAAAACAAAAGTATAATATGTATAAAATATAATACAGTGGTAAATATTGATTTATAAGGAACCTAATGTTAAGGCTAAGATCTATTGTTTATAAATAATTCAGACAACCAATGTTGCCATCACTGTTGTCTCTAAATGTAATTGAAGGTCAGATGGTAATACAGATTAATTGAGTTACTTATATATTTCTGTCCTTTCCTTCACATTTAAGATTTTACCAAGATAGAAACCATGACAGATTTAGTCACACTTCTATACACTGTACTTAGCATGGTGTCTGAGTCCATGAAAGGAGCTCAGTAGATATTCAGTAAATGAATGACAAAATAAATAAATTTGGTTATGTTTGTAAAATAAAATATAATCAATATAAATTTGGAGCATTTATATAAAAATATGAAAAGAAGTATAGATATGTGGTATTATGTCAATAGTTTTATTGAGAATTCCATGTGCTTTTGCTTTCTAGAGAAACTCAGGATACAAAATGTTTAGGTACATAATTTGGTTAGAAGCAGACGCTCATTCCAGAGTCTCATAGAGACCTTTTATCTAAAGTCATAACATATAAACAAATGGGAAATAAACCCCTGGTGCTATTGGTGCATAAAGTGAAGTAACTCACCTGACACTGAAACAGATGCAGGGCATGAGCAGAGAGGAGGTAGCTTATGTGCCTATGTGTCTGTCAGTCTGTGGGAGGCACTAGGAAGGTAAATAAAAGATAATAAAGTTGTTTGCTTACTCACATCCTTGGTGTCACTTGTAGTTAAACAAGTTTAATTTTCATTTCTTTAACAAAGGGGTTCATGTTTGGTCAAAGAGAAAAAAAGATAAATTGCTAATAAAACTCTACATTCTAGAATCTTTTGTACATATTCATAATCATTGAGCAAAATTATCTAAGGACAAGGATTTTACTAATTGTGTACCTGAAAAACAAGTCATTGGTAAACAGACAATGACTGAAAAGAGGCATTTTTCCTTCTTTATTAGCTATGGATTAAGCTGTAGATTGATATGGAGGCAGAGATTATTATCAATTAAATACTGAACAATGACTGAAGAAGACTATTATGTTTTCCAGATGATGATCCTTACCACACAATTTTTAAAAATATGTAGGCAATTTTTATTTAACATCAATTCATTAAATATCATTTGTGCATGAAGATGTTGATGTCACAAAAGGGCCTAGAAAAGACAAGTATTTAATAAAAGTTTATTCCAATCTTGAAATTTTTGAATAGAGCAATAAGAATAATTATGCACTCAGGAACTTTAATGCACAATGATGTGTTATTTGACATTCAAGAATCCATTGAACCCATGAATCAAGAAGTCATTTTCATGACTAGCTTAATAATTTTCTTTGAACTGCATGGCTATTTTTAAGCAATTACAAAACCCAGGGAGCAGAATAGCAGAAAATTATCAAAAAATTAGAAAAGACTTTATATTAAGGTAGGTTATAATCTAAATAATACCATTTTTTTAAAAAAAAACTTCGGTCCTCCAACGTAAGACTTCTACAATTTGTGGCAGATGTCTAAAAAGTCTATTAAGCTGGAGTGACAGTTTTCTTCTCAAAGTATTCACTCTACATCAGGAGATAAATCATTGATATATGATATATGCACTTGAAGAAACTAAAGGAAGACTTGATCGAAAATAAAGAATTGGGGTCCTCACAGGTGAATGGGATTTCCCAGGTAGAATGTATAGAGCTGGAAGAGAGGAAGCAGAGAGCTGAGGAACCTCAACACGAGATGACCACAATAAACTGATTTGGCCACATTAAATTACTGACAAAATTCATATATATATTTGTTCAAATCACAATTCTGCCTCCCCAAAATAATAATACTCACTTTATATTAAGATGAATGCTGATATTAAATGCACATCTATGATGTGTAAATACAAGATTAGGTGTTAATGTTAGTTAATCTTCTTCATTTACAGAAACAACAAACACTTCAAAATATTCTTCTTACAAAAATTGATCAGACCTTAATATGATTTATGTATGGCATGAGTACTAATATAATCTTTTTGCTATATTTAAGAGTTTACCTTTTTTTAATATCTATTGAACTAATCACCAAATTAGAATTTTACTTAAAATTTTTATTAGAAATAATAAAGAATTTAAAATATAACTCAGAAGCATTTAATAATCTCTAGTATATGTTTAAGAACTATATTAAAAGTCATGAATAAAATGGCATATGTGATACATATGCAATGTGTATTTACTTTTTTCTAAATATGGAAACTAACTTATTACTCTATAATCATTACTTTTTGGAAGAAAGGTTTTTACAATTGAATACAACTTCATTAAAAGCAAGAAGTATGTAATTTGTCATCATTCAATTGAGAAATTCCAATTAAAGCCAAAAGTCAGTAATTAAAAATCTATTTTAGTTTCAGTAAGAGTTAGTAGCCTAATGTGGCTGATTCATTATGTGTTTGGCTTTAATTTAAAATTATTCCCTTAAATTATATATTTTGCACTTACACTATAGTTTTTCACCAGATCCATTTTAGATCATTTTGAGGAGTACGTTCTGCCGGTCTTTGGGGTCATTGGCTACATATTTCCAGTTCTTCTCCCTCTAATCACATGTTAGATGTGCATTTTTTTGACTTTCTTTTTTTTAACATCTTTATTGGAGTATAATTGCTTTACAGTGGTGTGTTAGTTTCTGCTTTAAAAAAAAGTGAATCAGCTATACGTATACATACATCCCCATACCGCTTCCCACTTGCGTCTCCCACCCTCACACCCTCCCTATCCCACCCCGCTATGTGGTCACAAAGCAGCGAGCTGATCTCCCTGTGCTATGCGGCTGCTTTCCACTAGCATCTATTTTACATTTGGTAGTTTATATATGTCCATGCCACTCTCTCACTTTGTCCCAGCTTACTCTTCCCCCTCCCCATGTCCTCAAGTACATTTTCTAGTACGTCTGTGTCTTTATTCCCATCTTGCCCCTAGGTTTTTCATGACCTGTTTTTTGTTGTTGTTGTTGCATACATATGTGTTAGCATACGGTATTTGTTTTTCTGTTTCTTACTTCACTCTGTATGACAGATTCTGGGTCCATCCACCTCACTACAAAAAATTCAATTTCATTTCTTTTTATGGCTGAGTAATATTCCATTGTATATATGTGCCACGTCTTCTTTATCCATTCATCTGTCGATGGACACTTAGGTTGCTTCCATGTCCTGGCTATTGTAAATAGAGCTGCAGTGAACATTGTGGTACGTGACTCTTTTTGAATTATGGTTTTCTCAGGGTATACGCCCAGTAGTGGGATTGTTGGGTCGTATGGTAGTTCTATTTTTAGTTTTTTAAGGAACCTCCATACTGTTCTCCATAGTGGCTGTATCAATTTACATTCCCACCAACAGTGAAAGAGGGTCCCCTTTTCTCCACATACTCTCCAGCATTTATTGTTTATACATTTTTTGATGATGGCCGTTCTGACTGGTGTGAGATGATATCTCATTATAGTTTTGATTTGCATTTCTCTAATGATTAATGATGTTGAACATTCTTTCATGTGTTTGTTGGCAATCTGTATATCTTCTTTGGAGAAATGTCTGTTTAGGTCTTTTGCCCATTTTTGGATTGGGTCTGATTGAGCTGCATGAGCATTTGTAAATTTTGGAGACTAATCCTTTGTCGCTTCATTTGCAAATATTTTCTCCCATTCTGAGGGTTGTCTTTTCCTCTTGTTTATGGTTTCCTTTGATGTGCAAAAGCCTTTAAATTTCATTAGGTCCCATTTGTTTATTTTTAATTTTATTTCCATTTCTCTAGGAGGTGGGTCAAAAAGGTTCTTGCTGTGATTTATATCACAGAGTATTCTGCCTGTTTTCCTCTAAGAGTTTGATAGTGTCTGGCCTTACATTTAGGTCTTTAATCAATTTTGAGTTTATTTTTGTGTATGGTGTTAGGGAGTGTTCTAAATTCATTCTTTTACATGTAGCTGTCCAGTTTTCCTAGCACCACTTATTGAAGAGGCAGTCTTTTCTCCATTGTATATTCTTGCCTCCTTTATCAAAGATAAGTTGAGCATATGTGCGTGGGTTTATCTCTGGGCTTTCTCTCCTATTCCATTGATCTATATTTCTGTTTTTGTGCCAGTACCATACTGTCTTGATTACTGTAGCTTTGTAGTACAGTCTGAAGTCAGGGAGGCTGATTCCTCCAGCTCCATTTTTCTTTCTCAAGATTGCTTTGGCTATCCGGGGTCTTTTGTGTTTCCATACAAATTGTGAGATTTTTTGTTCTTTTTCTGTGAAAACTTCCATTGGTAGTTTGATAGGGATTGCATTGAATCTGTAGGTTGTGTTGGGTAGTAGAGTCATTTTCACAATGTTGATTCTTCCAATCCAAGAACATGGTATATCTCTCTATTTGTATCATCTTTAATTTCTTTCATCAGTGTCTTATAGTTTTCTGCATACAGGTCTTTTGTCACCTTTGGTAGGTTTATTCCTAGGTATTTTGTTCTTTTTGTTGCAGTAGTAAATGGGAACGTTTTTTTAATTTCACTTTCAGATTTTTCATCATTATATAGGAATGCAAGAGATTTCTGTTCATTAATTTTGTATCCTGCTACATTACCAAATTCATTGATTAGCTACTGTAGTTTTCTGGTAGCCTGTTTAGGATTCTCTATGTAGAGTATCATGTTATCTGCAAACAGTGACAGCTTTACTCTTTCTTTTCCGATTTGGATTCTTTTTATTTCTTTTTCTTCTCTGATGGCTGTGGCTAAAACTTCCAAAACAATGTTGAATGATAGTGGTGAGAGTGGGCAACTTGTTCCTGATCTTAGTGGAAAGGGTTTCAGTTTTTCACCATTGAGGAAGATGTTGACTGTGGGTTTGTCTTATATAGCCTTTATTATGTTGAGGGTTTTTATCATAAATCGGTGTTGAATTTTGTCGAAAGCTTTTTCTGTATATTGAGATGATCATATGGTTTTTATTCTTCAGTTTGTTAATATGTGGCACATTGATTGATTTGCGTATATTGAAGAATCCTTGGATTCCTGGGATAAACCCCATTTGGTCATGGTGTATGATCCTTTTAATGGGCTGTTGGATTCTGTTTGCTAGTATTTTGTTGAGGATTTTTGCATCTATGTTCATCAGTGATACTAGCCTGTAGTTTTGTTTTTTGTGTGACATCTTCATCTGGTTTTGGTATCAGAGTGATGATGGCCTCATAGAATGAGTTTGGGAGTGTTCCTCCCTCTGCTATATTTTGGAAGAGTTTGAGAAGGATAGGTGTTAGCTCTTCTCTAAATGTTTGATACAATTTGCCCGTGAAGCCATGTGGTCCTGGGCTTGTGTTTGTTGGAAGATTTTAAACCACAGTTTCAATTTCAGTGCTTGAGATTGGCCTGTTTATATTTTCTATTTCTTCCTGGTTCAGTCTTGGCAGGTTGTGCATTTCTAAGAATTTTTCCATTTCTTCCAGGTTGTCCATTTTATTGGCATATAGTTGCTTGTAGTAATCTCTCATGATCCTTTGTATTTCTGCAATGTCAGTTGTTACTTCCCCTTACTTATTTCTAATTCTTTTGATTTGAGTCTTCTTCCTTTTTTTCCTGGTGAGTCTGGCTAATGGTTTATCAATTTTGTTTATGTTCTCAAACAACCAGCTTTTAGTTTTATTGTTCTTTGCTATTTTTTCCTTTATTTCTTTTTCATTTATTTCTGTTCTGATCTTTATGATTTCTTTCCTTCTGCTAACTTTGGGAGTTTTTTGTTCTTCTTTCTCTAGTTGCTTTAGGTATAAGGTTAGGTTGTTTATTTGAGATGTTTCTTGTTTCTTAAGGTAGGATTGTATTGCTATAAACTTCCCTCTTAGAACTGCTTTGCTGCATCCCATAGGTTTTGTGTCATCGTGTTTTCATTGTCATTTATTCCTGGATATTTTTTGATTTCCTCTTTGATTTCTTCAGTGATCCCTTGGTTATTAAGTTGTGTATTATTTAGCCTCCATGTGTTTGTATGTTTTACAGATTTTTTCCTGTTATTGATATCTAGTCTCATAGCATTGTGGTCGAAAAAGATACTTGATACAATTTCAATTTTCTTAAATTTTCCAACGCTAGATTTGTCACCCAAGATATGATCTATCCTAGAGAATGTTCCATGAGCACTTGAGAAGAAAGAGTATTCTGTGGTTTTTGGATGGAATGTCCTATAAATATCAATTAAGTCCCTCTCGTTTAATGTATCATTTAAAGCTTGTGTTTCCTTATTTATTTTCATTTTGGATGATCTGTCCATTGGTGAAAGTGAGGTGTTAAAGTCCCCTACTATGATTGTGTTACTGTCGATTTCCCCTTTTATGGCTGCTGGTATTTGTCTTATGTATTGAGGTGCCCCTATTTTGGGTGCATAAATATTTACAATTGTTATATTTTCTTCTTGGATTGATACCGTGATCATTATGTAGTGTCTTTCTTTGTCTCTTGTAATAGTCTTTGTTTTAAAGTCTATTTTGTCTGATAGGAGAATTGCTACTCCAGCTTTCTTTTGATTTCCATTTGCATGGAATATCTTTTTGATCCCCTCACTTTCAGTCTGTATGTGTCCCTAGGTCTGAAGTGGGTCTTTTGTAGAGAGCATATATAGGGCTCTTGTTTTTTTATCCACTCAGCCAGTCTGTGTCCTTTCGTAGGAGCATTTAGTCCATTTACATTTAAGGTAATTATCGATATGTATGTTCCTATTACCATTTTGTTAATTGTTTTGGGTTTGTTATTGTAGTTCTTTACCTTCTTTCGTGTTTCCTGCCTAGAGAAGTTCCTTTAGCATTTGTTGTAGAGCTGGTTTGGTGGTGCTGAATTCTCTTAGCTTTTGATTGTCTGTAAAGGTTTTAATTTCTCCATCAAATCTGAATGAGATCCTTGCTGGGTAAAGTAATCTTGGTTTTAGGTTTTGCCCTTTCATCTCTTTAAATATGTCCTGCCACTGCCTTCTCTCTTGCAGAGTTTCTGCTGAAAGATCAGCTGTTAACCGTATGCGGATTCCCTTGTATGTTCTTTGTTGTTTTTCCCTTGCTGCTTATAATATTTTTTCTTTGTATTTGATTTTTGATACTTTGATTAATGTATGTCTTGGCGAGTTTTTCCTTGGATTTTTCCTATATGGGACTCTCTGTGCTTCCTGGACTTGATTAACTATTTTCTTTCCCATATTAAGGAAGTTTTCAACTATAATCTCTTCAAATATTTTCTCAGTCCCTTTCTTTTTCTCTTCTTCTTCTGGGACCCCTATAATTCGAATGTTGGTGCGTGTAATGTTGTCACAGAGGTCTCCGAGACTGTCCTCAATTCTTTTCATTCTTTTTTCTTTATTCTTCTCTGCAGTGGTTATTTCCACTAGTTTGTCTTCCCGGTCCCTTATCCGTTCTTCTGTCTCAGTTATTCTGCTATTGATTCCTTCTTGAGAATTTTTAACTTCATTTATTGTGTTGTTCATCATTGCTTGTTTGCTCTTTAGTTCTTCTAGGTCCTTGTTAAACGTTTCTTGTATTTTCTCCATTCTATTTCCAAGATTTTGGATCATCTTTACTATCATTATACTGAATTCTTTTTCAGGTAGACTGCCTATTTCCTCGTCATTTTTTAGGTCTGGCGGGTTTCTACTTTGCTCCTTCATCTGCTGTATGTTTTTCTGTCTTTTCATTTTGCTTAACTTACTGTGTTTGGGGTCTCCTTTTCTCAGGCTGCAGGTTCGTAGTTCCCGTTGTTTTTGGTGTCTGCCCACAGTGGGTAAGGTTGGTTCAGTGGGTTGTGTAGGCTTCTTGGTGGAGGGGACTAGTGCCTGTGTTCTGGTGGATGAGGCTGGATCTTGTCTTTCTGGTGGGCAAGTCCACGTCTGGTGGTGTGTTTTTGGGTGTCTGTGACCTTATTATGATTATAAGTAGCCTCTCTGCTAATTGGTAGGGTTGTGTTCCTGTCTTTCTAGTTGTTTGGTATAGGGTGTTCAGCATTGTAGCTTGCTGGTCCTTGAGTGAAGCTGGATCTTGGTGTTGAGATGGAGATTTCTGGGAGATTTTCGCCATTTGATATTATGTGGCACTGGGGGGTCTCTGGTGGACCAATGTCCTGAACTTGGCTCTCCTACGTCAGAGGCATAGCCCTGACACCTGGCTGGAGCACCAAGACCCTGTCATCCACACGGCTCAAAATAAAAGGGAGAAAAAATAAATAAATAAATAAAATGAAATAAAATAGTTATTAAAATAAAAAATAATTATTAAAAAAATTTACAAAGTAATTATAATAAAAAGAAAGAAGAGAGCAACGAAACTGAAAAAGAAATCCACCAGTGATAACAAGTGCTTTAAACTATACGAAAAACAACAACAACAACAAAAAGTGGACAGACAGAACCTTAGGACAGATGGTAAAAGCAAAACTATACAGACACAATCACAGAAGCATACACATACACACTCACGAAAAGAGAAAAAGGGCAAAAAATATATATATCCTTGCTCCCCAAGTCTACCTCCTCAATTCTGGATGATTCATTGTCTATTCAAGTATTCCACAGATGCAGGGTACATCACGTTGATTGTGGAGATTTAATCCGCTGCTCCTGAGGCTGCTGGGAGAGATTTCCCTTTCTCTTCTTTGTTTGCACAGCTACTGGTGTTCGGCTTTGGATTTGACCCTGCCTTTGCATGTAGGTTGCCTGAGGGTATCTGTTCCCGCTAAGACAGGACGGGGTTAAAGGAGCAGCTGATTCAGGGGCTCTGGCACACTCAGGCTAGGGGGGAGGTAGGATACAGAATGTAGGGTGAGCCTATGGCCGGCGGCAGAGGCTGGCGTGATGTTTAGACAGCCTGAGGCGCGCTGTATGTGCTCCCGGGGAAGTTGTCCCTGGATCCCGGGACCCTGGCAGTGGCGGGCTGCACAGGCTCCCGGGTGGGAAGGTGTGGATGGTGACCTGTGCTTGCCCACAGGCTTCTTGGTGGCTGCAGCAAAAGCCTTAGCGTCTCATGCCCGTCTCTGGGGTCCACGCTGTTAGCCGCGGCTCACGCCCATCTCTGGAGCTCCTTTAAGCGGTGCTCTTAATCCCCTCTCCTCGCGCACCAGGAAACAAAGAGGGAAGAAAAAGTCTCTTGCCTCTTCGGCAGCTCCAGACCTTTTACTGGACTCTCTCCTGGCTAGCTGTGGCACACTAACCCCCTCAGGCTGTGTTCACGCTGCCAACCCCAGTCCTCTCCCTGGGATCCGACCTCTGAAGCTGGAGCCTCAGCTCCCAGCCCCCACCCGTCCCAGAGGGTGAGCAGACAAGCTTCTCGGGCTGGTGAGTGCTGGTCGGCACTGATCCTCTGTGCGGGAATCTCTCCGCTTTGCCCTCTGCACCCCTGTTGCTGTACTCTCCTCCGCGGCTCTGAAGCTTCCGCCCTCCGCCACCCGCAGTCTCCGCCCATGAAGGGGCTTCCTAGTGTGTAGAAACCTTTCCTCCTTCACAGCTCCCTCCCACTGGTGCAGGTCCCGTCCCTATTCTTTTGTCTCTGTTATTTCTTTTTTCTTTTGCCCTACCCAGGTATGTGGGGAGTTTCTTGCCTTTTGGGAGGTCTGAGATCTTCTGCCAGCCTTCAGTAGGTGTTCTGTATGGGTTGTTCCACATGTAGATGTATTTCTGATGTATTTGTGGGGAGGAAGGTGATCTCTGTCTTACTCTTCCACCGTCTTGAAGCTCCTCTCTACCTGACTTTCTTATATAGTAACTATGTGATTGATTATGGCTAATGGGAATGTTACTTCCAGACTGAGCATTTAATAATTATTTTTTGATTCTTTCCAAAACATCCTTCTTTCCTCTGCTATGGCAACTAGCAGTGTTTAAGACTGTGCCTACTCCATCATCCTGAGAGAATTCTCTCTCCATCTTTGATGAGTAAAATGTGACCAAGAAATAAGTTTTTGTTATGTAAGTGATAAAAATTTTGAATTTTTTTGTTACTATAGCATGATTTAGCCGATCCTTATGATATAGAATTTGGTACCTAGATAGGGGAATACTACTGTAATAAAATCAATTTTAAACCATGTGGTTAGCAGGGCAAAAGCTATAATTAGAGGATTGGAGAGAGGAATTTCTAATGCAGTGGCAAAACATTTGGTAAATTTGTTGCCTGCAATGGTGTTAAAAAGAAATAATATGCTTAAAGAGTTATATTCCAAAAGAAGAGGTTAGAAAATAGAATTCTAACAGCCTTTGGTCGTTACTATGTCTACATTTACAAAGTACTAAAGGAAGAGACAAACATGAAATAATTGGCTGTTGTAACAAAAATGAAAAGAAATAGTGGGTTCAGAGATTTGGCGACTTAAGTGAGTTAAAAGAGGCAACTGCTCTCATCTCCAATGCGTAAAATATAAAACTGAGAAGGTTTTGATCAACAAAGTCTGCTTAAAACCTATCCTTTTGCATAATTGAAATCACTAGTCACGTTCACACTCATATACCCACTACTAAAACCTCTCAATTTTTTGAGGTGATGCCCAGGAAATTCTTTCAGAGGAAGGAATTATGGCTTTCCTTTTAAAAACTGATAGACCCAATGTGCCATATTTTTTTTTCAAGTTATAGAGAGGCATGTCTCCAAAAAAATTAAAATACTCTGTGAAATTGTTACCATGTGAAACTGACTAGAATCTAGTAGGAAGTTGCCTAAGCTTGTGGAAAGCACCATAAAAAATCCATAAGTGGGGATTAGGACAGTTTGTGACTTAAAATCTAAATAATCATCGGCTCAACTTCTGGATATGATACTCAGCATTCATTTAGGGGCTAGCATCTATCTCCCCAACTTCCTTGACCCTGGCTTGATGCAGGAACAGGATTGTATTTTTGTTTCCCTCGAAAGCTGAGGGAAGAGTAACAAATTTTGAGTGTGGGAAGGAGGGTGAGTGGATCTTTTGACAGCCAGAAAGGAGAACTATAATACTTATTTATACTGTTTACCAAATGTTTCTTTTCCCTTTCCCTTTTGGAATTTCATTTTGGGGTCTGCTTGTGGTTGAATGGGAACATTTGAGTAGTTCTGGCCTATGGTTTATATTTAAGCATAAGTGATACATGACATTCTCATGGCAGGAATTTATTTAAACTAAAGACCTCTGGAATAACATTGCCTCTGGAATGGCATCCAACAACATTGGATGGAGGCTTCTCTATCAATTTTGTTTTTGGTTGGATGATTAGGAGACTGCCCATCCTCCACCCATTACTGACTTTCAGTGGACACAAAGTAAAAAGAAGAAATACACTTTGGTTGTTTTATACTATTGAGACTGGGGAGTATTTATAAGTGAACATGATCAAGCCTTTGGTGAGTGACACAGGGAAGTATGTTAGTTTGATGAATTCTCCATTCCGAATGGAATCAACCTTTCAAAGGCCCAAGTAGAGCATGAAAATTAAGGCCTTATATAGTAAGAAATGATTGCAGTACTTACCATATTGTTGAAGAGAAAATGGACTAGGGTAATAGGTTTCCTTATGTTGTGTTCTCAAATATGGTCTAATGACTTATTATGGGTGAGAGGTCAAATGTTGGTTTAGTTGCCTCCAGAACTTGTAGACTGGGAGAACCAGGATCCCTATGTTATTTGTGACAGAATAGTTAGATTCTGAGCAATAACCTCCTTGTACAGTTACTGTGCCTGGCATCTGTACTCTAGGCTTCCCATATCATGATTGGAGAGGCTTTTTTTTTTTTAATCCAAAGTATTTAGTAAATTACAGAGTATAAACTTAGAGTTGTCATAGACGTAGGATAAGATTAACTATAGATCTAGAAGTACACTGATGAGATAAATAGTTTAATCTTTAGTAAAAGTTTTTAAGTCAGAAAGTAAACTTAAATGCCAAGAAAATTGTTCTAAAGTCACAGGCATATTACTATAAAAATTTCCTACGTTTCAGGTATAACTTTGAGGTTCTAATAGATAAAAAATCCTCTTAGAGACTAATAGGAAATTACAGGAGTTTGACCAAATTAAAATAGCATTCTTACTCATGGTGGTATGGCCTTTGTTGCAACCCTTTTAAAAATGAAGTAAAATAAAAAAAGAAAAGAAGCCTGAGTTTGATTAGAAAGGTAGTCTGTTTCACTTTCATCCTTTACTCTGCTTGAGGAATAAAATAGCAAGGAAGTTGAAATTGCAAAGTGAGAAGAAGGATAGGATGCTGGATCATTTTGGAACATTTTGAAAGAACAAAAAGTCAGATTGCCTTTTCTGCCATTTTTGCTTGAGGAAACATCATTTCTTGTTAGGCCACTGTGCATAGTGCTGGACAAGTTTGGGCTAATGATGTTCATTCCCATCTGGGCCATCATTACTACAGCAGTGCCGATAGAGGAAATGGACAACAAGTTCTCTTAAGCTGAAGATATTTTAACCTCAAAAATACTTTGTATAAACTCCTACCTGGTTTTAAATAGCAGCAGTATGAATCATGAGTTTATTTGATATGAATTCAAGAAATTACAAAAACACTATTTTAAATAAATTTTTAGGGCCCTAGAGTAAAACTCTTAGCTAACCTGATGGTGTTCCACCTTTACATGAACAGATCATATTTTGCCAAATAAATGAAGAAATGTGAAAGGGTCAAGAGATTTTTCTGTATAGAATGTTTGGTGAAGGGCTCTAATGATAGCAGTTACTGAAGAGAAATTTCCTGCAAGGAAGGAGATTACTTGTCTTCAGTACCAACATTTCTGTTAGGTTTTATAAGTAAGTAAATAAGCACACAAAATCATCCTTTCAGGCTGTAAAAAGGATAAAATTCAAAGCAGAAATGATAAAGGCACACTACCTGTGGGTATTTAGAATTGGTAATCATTCAGGTGGGGAAAAAAGAGCTTTGGTACCTGAAAATAATTTAAAACTCTGAAGACCAAATACTGCACATGTGAAACTTGCTTAAATTTTAACAACAACAAAAACAAAGTAAAATCTTTGGCCTGAGAAACAGTCAGCAGGACTGTCTCGGGAGTCAAATTTCCTCTTTAGAGAAACAGAAGTGGTCGGGTTAGCCTTGAAATGATTTGGCTTTTAACACAAAGATGAAATATAACCTTTGATTTCTAAATCTCCTAGCTACCTGGATAGAAAATTAATGTATTGTGCTATTTGAGCAATTTTTTTCTGAAATATATTTCACTGAATATAATGACATTGTTAGGATATATTTTGATTCTTTGATTAAAAATAGGCATGCATAATCCTTATGGATTATTGTTATGCAGCTGAACGTATCAGTGACACATATAAAATGCCAATTAATATATTTTGGATATCCTTATTTTTTTATACTTAATTTCTCCAGGAAATAATTCTTTACAAATATGTGAAAAACTTAATTTCCAGAATAAAATATGCCTTGCTTTGTGGGCAAAGACTATATTGATCTTGGTTTTTATTGGTCTGATCAAGGTCATGTGCGTTCAGGACAGTAGCCTGTCAAATATAGATGTTAGGCTCTCTCTGATTGAAGCTAGACTTGCTAGAATGTTTATCCAGTAAATACTTTTAGCTTCATAAAATCATTCTTTTAAATTTTATTTGGAGGCCCTGTGCTAATTTTCAATTTAAAGTATACTAATATATTTTGGCTAGTTCAGAAACAGAATTAAGATGTGTTGATTAATTCATCCATTCAAAAATTGCTTATTGAGAATTAGGCATTATGCTAGATTCTAGGAAAATCATTCTTAATACAATAGACATGGAACCTGGATTCTAGGAGCATCATTCTCAAATAAAAAGACACAAATTACAGTCCAGTTGTGGAAACAGGCAAATAATAATAATCACGCAAATATATACTTACTTGTGATAAGGTGCTAAGAGCCATGTTACAGAAACCTTGCATGTTAAAGATTTATTGAGACATTTCATTTATGCTGGAAATCTGAGTATGGACTTTTTTGACAACAAAACGTGGAGTATACCAAAAAAAGAGAGCAGCGTATATCAAGCGCTCATGTAGAAAGAACATTGAAGGTTATAATTGAAGCATAGTTAGCGAAGGAAGAATGGTACAAGCTGAATTTGGAATTAGTCAGGTGCTTAATTATACAGAACCTTGACCAAAAAACAAGAATATATACATAAAAACACACACAAATGTCAGGATAGTATGAAGCTGAGGATATTTGTGTGATGTGTGTATTTGTTTAAATTATAGGTAGAGCCTAGATTTCTGCTAACGTTGACATTAGTCAAAAAAATCTGGGTTTTTGGAAATGAAATAAATCATGACAATGTTATAGAAAAGTATGTTTGCTTTGTTAGTAAAATGGAGAGAGAAAGAAGTGGAATTTGTATGCAGCTACTTCAGAGAAGTTCAGAATGTTTTCTATTTTCTTCATGCTGGGAATGAGAGGAAAAATACACGAGAAAATATTTTCTTACGAAGTGTTAGCTTCCTTTCTACCCCAACTTAATTCATGAAATAGGGAGAGCTGAAGGACTCACTTCTCTTCACAACATGGCTATGACCATGTAAATATCTTCAACTGGTAGGGAAAACAAAGATTTAATTCTAGGTTTCTACTTAGATGTATATATACCCCTAAGTTAAGTAGAACTCTGCGTGTGTGTGTGTGTGTGTGTGTGTGTGTGTGTATTTGGGGAAAAAGAGACCTCTGCCTCTATAAGCGTACCTCATTTTATTGCCCTTCACTTTATTGTGCTTTGCAGATATTGCATTTTTAAATTGAAATTTTGTGGCAACTTTACATTGAGCAAGTCTATTTGTATCATTTTTCCAACATCATTTATTCACCTCATCTCTCTGTGTCACATTTTGGTAATTCTTGCACTATTTCAAACTTTACTATATTTGTTATGGTGATCTGTGATCAATGATCTTTGACGTTACTATTATAATTGAATGGCTCTCATAAAAGACTGCAAACTTAATACATGTTTTGTGTGTTTTGACTGCTCCACTGACTGGCTGTTCCCCGATCTCTCTCCCTCTCTTTGCCTTTCATATTCCCTGACACAAAACAGTATTGAAATTAGGCCAATTAATAAGCCTACCATGGCCTCTAAGTGTTCAAGTGAAAGGAAGAGTAGCGTGTCTCTCACTTTAAATCAGAAGCTAGAAATGATTAAGCTTAGTGAGGAAGGCGTGTCAAAACCTGAGACAGACAGACTGAAAGCTAGGCCTCTTTTGCCAAAGAGGTAGCCAAATTGGGAATGCAGAGGAAGGGTTCATAAAGTTGAAAGTGCTACTCCAGTGAACACAAATGATAAGAAAGCGAAACAGCCTTCATGCTGATATGGAGGAAGTTTTAGTTATTTGGATAGAAGATCAGACCAACCACAGCATTCCCTTAAGTTATAGCCTAATCCATAGCAAGGCCCTAACTCTCTTCAATTTGATGAAGCCTGAGAGAGGTGACGAAACTGTAGGAGAAAAGTGTGAAGCTAGCAGAGATTGGTTCATGAAGTTTAAGGAAAGACGCCATCTCCAAAACACAAAAGTGCAAGGTGAAGCAACAAGTGCTGATGTAGAAGCTGCAGCAAATTATCCAGAAGATCTAGCTGAGATAATTAATTCAGGTGGCTACACTAAACAACAGATTTTCAATGTAGATGAAACAACCTTCTATTAGAAGAAGATGCCATCTAGGGCTTCCACAGCTAGAGAGAAGTCAATGTCTGCCTTCAAAGCTTCAAAGGACAGGCTGACTTTCTTGTTAGGGGCTAATGCAGCTGGTGACTTTAAGTTGAAGCTAGTGCTCATTTACCATTTTGAACATCTGAAGCATTACACTAAATTGACTCTGCACATGCTCTATAATTAGAACAGCAAAGCCTGAATGGCAACACATGTGTGTACAGCATGGTTTACTGACTATTTTTAGCCCATTGTTGAGACCTACTGCTCAGAAATAGAGATTCTTTTCAAAATATTACTGCTTATTGACAGTGCACTTGGTCACTCAAGAGCTGTGATGGAGATGTACAATGAGATTAATGTTGTTTTTATGCCTGCTAACACAACATCCATCCTGCAGCCCAGGGATCAAACAGTAATTTGGACTTTTAAGTCTTACTATTAAAGAAGTACATTTCATAAGGCTATAGCTGCCACAGATAGTGATTCCTCTGATGGATCTGGGCAAAGTAGATTGAAAACCTTCTGGAAAGGATTCGCCATTCTAGATGACATTAAGGACATTTATGACTCATGAGAAGAGGTCAGAATATCAACATAAACAGGAGTTTGGAAGACGTTGATTCCAACCCTAATGGATGACTTTGAGGGGTTCAAGATTTCAGTGGAGTAAGTAGCTGCAGATGTGGTAGAAATAGCAAGAAAACCAGAATTAGAAGTGGAGCCTGAAGATGTGACTGAATTGCCACAATCTCATGATAAAACTTGAATGGATGAGGAGTTGCTTCTTATGGATGAGCAAAGAAAGTGGTTTCTTGAGATCGAATCTAACTCCTGGTAAAGGTGCTGTGAAGATTGTTGAAATGACAACAAAGGATTTAGAATAATTGATAAAGTGTGGACAGGCTTTGAAGGGGTTGACTCCAATTTTGAAAGATGTCCTACTATGGGTAAAATGCTATCAAACAGCACTGTATGCTACAGAGAATTTGTTCATGAAAAGAAGAGTCAATTGATGCAGCAAACTTCATTACTGTCTTACTTTAAGAAATTGCCACGGCCACCCCAACCTTTAGTTACCACCACCCTGATTAGTCAGAGCTATCAACATCAAGGCAAGACTCTCCACCAACAAAAAGATTATGATTAGCTGAAGGCTCAGATGATGGTTGTCATTTTATAGCAATAAAGTATTTTCAATTTTTTAACACATAATGCTACTGCATACTTAATAGAGTCTTGCATAGTGTAAACAAAACTTTAATATGCATTGGGAGACCAAAATATTTGTGAGTCTCTTTGGTGCAATATTCACTTTTGGGGTGGTCTGGAACTGAACTCACCATATCTCCCTCTGAGGTATGCCTGTATTTCCTTTTTTATTTGTTTCTTATTTATTTAAGTAAAGATTTGTTTTAATACAGTAAATATAACATATACATGTTTAATAACCCTAAAAAGTGTTTGACATTAAAAAAAAGCTAAATACTAAAGCATATACAAATAGATAAAATGGAAAAAAAATACATGGGGTAACTTAAAGGAAATACACCAAAATGTTAATTATGGGTGAAATTATCAGTGATTAAATTATTTTCCTTTATATATAATTTCCCTAGTTTTAGAATTTTCTTTTTTTTTTGAAATGTTTTATATTATATTTGGGTATAGCCAATTAACAATGTTGTGATAGTTTTCTTCCAGTTTTATTGAGATATAGTTGATATGCAGGACTGTATAAGTTTAAGGTATACTGCATAATGACTTACATACATCATGAAATGATTAATCACAATAAGTTTAGTGAACCTCTGTCATCTCATATAATACAAAATTAAAGAAATTAATAGAATATTTTTCCTGTGATGAGAACTCTTAGGATTTACTTTCTTAACAACTTTTCATATATGACAACTGTTAATTATATTTATGATATTGTATACTACATCCTAGTACTTATTTATCTTATAACTGGAAGCTTGTACCTTTTGACCGTCTTCATCCTGTATTTCTTATATGCTGATTCCTTGTTTTCTGACTTCACGTAGAAGCACAGGCAGAAGAAAACTGAAAGTAGAGATTCCCTCTATTGAGAGTTAATTTTGTCATCCTGACATTAAAAAATAGAAATACCTAACAAATACAAATTCAAAGTATCTTGTATTACAATGTCTACTTTATTTCTTTCTTTTACTAAAACATGAAGCAATTTCCTATGCTAGGGTGGAATTCAATAATAGCCTTACGTCAGATTTTCTTGTTCATAATCTGCTCAGCTTGAGTTTACAATAACCACAAATCTGACATGAGGTTTAAAACAAGTGCCTCTCACTAGACTTTTCTTATACCCTGAGACCCAGTGGAGACATCTGAATCTCATTTCTCTGAAATGGGACTTTAAACATATATTTTTAGTTAAGTCCCTGTTAACTTGAAGTCACCATTTCCCCACTCAATATGTATTGCTTATTTTCTGTATATTATTTGAATCTCCACACTAGATTATAAACTAATTTGTGACTGTTTGCTTTATTCTTTGCATATACTAGATGCCCAGTAAATAATTTCTAAATATTCCCAAATGTAACTCAATTGTAGAATTATTTCCTATATAAGACCATTCATATTCCTGGTTAGGTTTCATTAATGGGATATTCTTTATGTATGTTCAAGGGAATATGGTGCGCTCCATAGACCTCTCAGCATTATAGTAGATCTACATAAAAGAATGTATCAATGCAAATAGTGCCCTACGGTTTACCCAGTGTCCCTTCTCCCCTGAATTAAAATAAAACTTGAAAAAGTGGAGGAGTGAGGTTAAGTGTATCAATAAGGAGGTTCCATGAATAGTTGACTTGACAAAGTTTTAAAGACTAAATATTAGGTGTACCAAAAAGGCAGAGAATTCTGTGGTGCATGGATTCATCAAGTTCTTTACATGACATAATGAATGATACATTTCTATGACCAAAATATTTCTGAGACTACATCTTGTACTGAAGAAAAGGTCAATTGACACTTCATTAGTTGCTCTATAATCCAGTTGCTCTATAAGTGAATTATGATTATAAGATTTATAAAGTTGGACAAAGAATTGTATTTCCAGTGAATTCTTAAAGAGCTTTCCAAACTGTTATTTGAGCTGGGTGTTGAAAAAGAAAAGTATCTATTAAGATACCAGCAAAGGAAATGGCATGTCTAGAATAATAGCCAATCTTTTCTGAGCACTTGCTATGTGCCATACATTATCCTAAGAGCTTCATTTACACAGTCATTTATTTCTCAAAACCCTATGAGGTAGGTATTTTATTATCTGCCTACTTTCTGGAGAGCAGAAAGGTGAATTAACTTGTCTCAACTAGCTAGTGGTCAAGTACAGAATTCAAAAGTACATCTGTCATTGAGCCATGGTAAGCAGCTCAGCATGGCTAAGTCACAGAGAAATACAATTGTAATATTTTAAAAATATTTAAACTACATATTTATACCTTACATATTTATACATACACACACACACCAGTGGGCCACTTGGATGTCATAATGTATATAAATCCAGCTTTATGACTTATTACATGTGTGACTTTGGAGAAGGCCTTTTATTCTCACTCTGTTTCAGCTTCTTCATCTCTAAAATGGATATGATGTTTATACTTACCCTGCAGGGGTTTGGTAAGGATTAATGAATTAATATGTGAAAAGTTCTTGGAGCAGTGCCTGGAATATTCCAAATGCTCAACAAATGTTAGTTATGAAGACGATGATTGTTATGATAATGATGAAGATACATGGACACACTAAAACACAGAGTAAGCATTCTTTTGTTCGTCTAAACCCTATAGCCAAATAAGTTTCTGTAGTACATTTTACTCTACAATCAGAACTTCTGGTCTCAATTGCATTCTCCTTATATTCGCCAGTCCTAATATTCCATTTCAAAGATCTCTCTGGATCTACCACTGTTTTTGTAGCAAACGCTATGTGTCTTATCTCCACTTAAAATTCAAGCTCATAGAAATTGGGATCTATATTCTGCTTATAAATGTGAATCATATTACACATCTAATAGGTGCTTAGTAATGAACAATCAAGAAATAGGGAATAACCCCAATATTTGTGACTGCTTAGTCATTCTTGGTCATCTCAGGTGATGAAATAAGATGCAAACAAATGAGTTTTATATAGTTTAAATACCATGACTTTACAAAAGCATGCATAGCATAACCTGCCAGAATTTCATATATCTTGAAAAATCAGGTCAACTGATACTTATTTTAAAATACCACAAGATATAAGCTCTCAGTGAACAGAATTTCAGAAATGTTCATTTTGATCGGGCACAGGGAAGAAAGGGCATAATTTAGAAACAAAACCTGCAGTTGAGGTTAAATGTGACTATTCCATAAGTAAATGCCTATTTTGTACTATTTTATCTATTCTGGATGTGGAAGTTGTGAGTTTTAAGTCAGGTCAAAAAAAAAAAAAAAACAAACAAGCAAAAAAAAAAAAAAAACAAAGAAAAGAGAAAGCTATTTGTTAAAAAGAAAAACATCTAGGCCACATTTGGCTTTAAAAGCTTCTATGCTCATTTTTTGACTGTTGGCCTAAATTTAAAAGTCAAATTTCAAATAAAATAGTTTTTTTTGTATCAGTTTTTGGACTACAGATGAGGACAGAAAATAATAAATATTTTGGCATTTATGTTTTCAAGTGTCCATTTTATCTCTATTGTTTATTGCTCACACTCAAATCTTAAAATCATGTGTCTAACAGTACTTCAACATTTTTGGTCTAGAATTTGTAATTCATTTATTTAATAACTATTTATTGATTCTATATTAAAGCCTTACTCTACATGAGGCTTGAGAGTAGGGTTAAAATCTATTTCATCTTAATTAAATCTTCAGTACCTTAGCTTAGTAGAGAGGGATCCTCAACATATATATACTGAATGAATCTATTAATAAAAGATGCTGTGTAATATCTTCATTGTCATTAGGAGAGAACTGAAGACCTTACACGTTAAGTACTTTGCCAAAGGTAACTTAAAGGAAATTAACTGATTAATGTGATTAAAAAGTGAAGAGTTTATCAGGATTTAATAGGTGAACCTAAAGGCTCAAATTTGGTCGTCAGGCTCAGTCTCTGGATTGATTAGACAGCGTCTTGCTACAAGGTAGGAAGATGGCTGTCTCACACACACACACACACACACACACACACACACAAGCACATACATAGACACACACCTTTCTTTCGAAGCATACATAATCAAAGCATTCATGCCTAATTTATATATTGTATGATGCCTAAGAATTGAGGTACTTGGCTTTATATTCAAGCACCTAATTTTTCTAGCTGTCAGACTTTGAGCTAGTTTTAAAAAATTGATCTGAGGCTTTGTTTAAGCATCTGCAAGAATGGGAATAATAATGATATCTATCTCATAGAATTGCCTGAAGGACAAAATGAAATAATCTAACTTGAAAGGCAGGTATCATGCCTGGCAAATAGTAGTTATTCAGTAAATGATAATTGTTATTAATATCATTATTGTTATGATACTTCCACACATAGTAAAAAATGCCCTCACCAATGCCCAAGGTAGACAACCTTATATCTCATCATCTGCTAAATCCCAAATTGATGTCGTGGGGTAAATGTTCTCTGAATCTAGAATGCTCAGTCAATATGCCTTCCTCAAATCAGGTATGGATGTTGTTTATCATGGTCCAGAAACCTTTGGCTAAATAATAAACTTAACTACTCATAATACCTCCAATATATGATCATGGGGAAACAGCAACAGAACAGACAGGTGGGGTAATTAGAGTATCAGATACCATTTGAAGGTGAATAGAAGACATACAGCATGCAAAATTCAGTGTTCAACAGCATATGTTATGTTTATCTGGAATGGGATATCCGCTATTCCCTGTCTTGACCATGGCATGAATTCTTGGTTCTATATATGTTTATCTCTATTTCTGTTCTCTGAAAGGATTTATTTTGCTCAATTTATCTATGGCCATATCTAAGAGACGGGAAGTGGGGCCTATAACCCTTTAGCAGAACTCTTCTTATTCTTGTGTGTTTAAGAACTGGGGATTTCGTTAGGGGTGAGCTATACTAGGCCCATGTTTCTAGGTTAAAGTATCTCTGGAACTATAACTCCCTTAAAACTCTGTATAATGGCACTCATTTTAATTACTGGAAACTCCAGGAACTACAGACACAAATCTCAAATCTTGACAATAGTCTTTGTTCTAAAATCTGCTTTGCCCAATAGTGATATAGATACTTTATCCTTTTTTTAAAAAATGTTTTCATGTTATACCTTTTATCATCTTTTAATTTTTAGCCTAACTGCAAGCTTATATTTAGTATGGATTTGTTGTAGGCAGCATATAGTTGTATCTTCATTTTTAAATAAAAATTTTCAATCTCTGCTTTTGAATTGAAGTGTTTATACAATTTAATCTGATTGATTTGGTTGGGTTTAATTCTATATCTCACTAAATATTATTTTCCTATCCACTTTTTAGTGCTTTTCTGCTTTTTTCCTACCTTCATTTGGACTAATTATTTTTATGATTCTGTTTATCTCAGATATTGCTTATTAGCTACAACTTCTTTTGTACTTTGTTTTTGGTGGTTGCATCAGGGTCTGTAATGTACGTCATGGACTTACCACAATTACTTTCAAGTAATACTTATACCACTTCAATTATAGTGTAAGGACTTTACAACACTGTATTTCCATTTTCCCCTCCCATCTTTTGTGCTATTTTTATTAATATATTTTATTTCTACATATGTCATATACCTCCAAAAGACACTCTACTTTATCCAGTTAATTACATTTTGAAAGAGATTTAAAAAATGACAAAAATATATTTATCACATATTTATTATTTCCAGTATTATTCACTGAATTTAAAGCCAAATTTCTGTTATTATTTTTCTTCTGCAAAAATCCTTTATTTAAAATTTGTCTTGTAGTGCATATTTGCTGGTAAGTTCTATTAGTGTTTGATTATCTGAAAAAAAGTATTTCTTATTTACTGAAAATATTGATTTATAAATGCATAAAATAAATGTTTAAGTATATAGTCTGATAGGTATTGACATATGTTTACAATCTAGATAATGGACTTTTCCATCAACCCCAGATTTTCTCAAATTCCTTCCTACTGCTCTTTACCACCCATTCTGATCACCAGCAACCATTAATCTACTTTCAGTTGCTATGGATTAGATTGCATTTTCTACAGTTTTATATAAATGGGTTCTTACAGTATGTATTCTACCTGGCATCTTCAGCTCAGCATAATTACTTTGAAATTCATCCCTTTTATTGCACACAGCAAATTGCTGAGCATTTCATTCCATCAAGGAGTGGAAGGACTAAATGGTAGAGTTGGTGTGTATTTAACTGTTAAGAAACTGTCAAATTATTTACCACTGCAACAGAAGGATGTGAGACTTCAAGTTGCTCCACATTCTTGGTAACACTTGGTATGTTCAGTCTTTTTAGTCTTAGAACTAACAGGTTTGTAGGGATATCTCATTGCAGTTTTACAGCTAATAACGTGTAACATCTTTTAGTGTTCTTATTTGCCATCCATATGTTGACTTGATTAAATGTTTATTTAAGTTTTTTGGTCCACTTGTAACTGGCTTGTATGCTTCCTTTTTATTGAATTTTGAGTTCTGTATGTATTTTGAATATATGACCTTTATAAGATATGTGATTTGAATATATTTTCTCCCAGTTTGTGCCTTGTTTTCTCATTCTCAACATTATCGTTTAAAGAGTAGAAGTTCTTAATTCAGATAAACTTCAGTGTATTGATTTTGTCTCATAAATTATGCTTTTGGTGTTGTATCTAAGAAATCTTTGCCTAACCAAAGTTCACAAACTCTTTTTTCTATGTGTTCTTCTAGAAGTTTTATAGTTTTGGGTTTTACATTTAAGTGTATGAGCCATTTGATTTAATTTTTATAAATGTGAAGTGTAGATACACGTTCATTTCTTTTTTTCATGTGAATTTCCAAAAATTCAGGCACTATTTATTGAAAAGACATTTATTCTTTTACTGGTCTTCCTTTGTGTCTTTGTTAAAAATTAAATAAGTACATATGTGTAGATATATTTCTGTACTTCCTATTATTCTATTTATCTATTTGATATCTAATCCACATTTTCATAATTTATATAACTATAGTGCAGGTAGTGTAAGTTCTCCAACTTTATTCTTCTTTCTAAAAAAAATTTGCTATTCTAGGGTCCTTTCAGTTTCTGTATAAATTTTAGAAGTAACTTGTTAATCTCTACAAAGAAGCCTACTGAGACTTTGATCTGAATTGCATTGGGTTTGGGGATAATTGATCCTTTAACAATATTGAGTTTTCTTATCCATAAACATGGTATATTTATTTATATAGATCTGTAAAAAATATTTTCCATATATTTTGTAGCTTTCAGTATATAGAGCTGCACATTTTTGTTAGATTTTCCCTTAAATATCCCATATATTTGATGCTAATGTTGAGTATTTCGTTAAAATTTTCAATTTCTTATTGATTATTGATAGGATATAGGTAGGTTATGAAAATATCATATAATTTATATAATGATCTTATGTTCTACTGCTGTGCTAGTCTGACTTATTAATTCTAATAGCTTTTTGTAGATACCAAAAGATTTTTGACATAGATGATACTGTCATGATCTTGTCATCTGTGAGTAAAGGTAGCTTACTTTTTATGGATTTGGGTACTTTTGTCTTTTCTAATATGTGTGTTTGATGCTATGTATTTTGCTTTAAACACTGCTTTAGCTGCACCCCTCAAATTTGATAAGTTGTTTTTTATTTTCATTCAATTAAAATTATTTTTTTATTCTAAGTTTTTCTTTGACCCATGGTTATTTAGAAGTATACTATTTCATTTGCAAGTATGTGGGAGATATTTCAGAAATCTTTCAATTATTTATTTCAAATTTAATTACAGTTTGGTTGGAGAATGTACCTTTTATGATTTTTCATTTTTAAAAAAATTATTGACTTTTGATTTATTTTATATGTTGGTATCTACTAATTTTTACATATATTTTTCACATAACATAAAATTTACCATCTTATCCATTTAAAAAAATTTATTATTATTATTTTTTGGTTATGTTGGGTCTTCATTGCTGCACTCAGGCTTTCTCTAGTTGCAGCAAGCGGGGCCTACTCTTTGTTGTGGTGCACAGGCTTCTCATTGCAGTGGCTTTTCTCGTTGTGAAGCACAGGCTCTAGGCACGCAGGCTTCAGTAGTTGTGGCTCATGGGCTCTAGAGCACAGGCTCAGTAGTTGTGGCACACAGGTTTAGTTGCTCCACGGCACATGGCATCTTCCCGGACCAGGGCTTGAACCCATGTCTCCTGCATTGGCAGGCAGATTCTTAACCACTGTGCCACCAGAGAAGTCCCCCAACTTATCCAGTTTTACTTTTACTGTTCAATAGTATTAAGTATATTCATGCGGTTGTGCAGTCAATCTCCAGAACTTTTTCATCTTGCAGAACTGAAACTGTATATTCATTAAGCAACAATACCCCATCCCCTACCAAAACTTGGTAACCAACGTTCTACTTTTGTCTCTATGAATTTGATTACTCTATGTACCTCATATAAGTGGAACCATACAGTATTTGTCCTTTTGTGACTGGCTTATTTTCCTTAGTATAATGTCCATAATCTGCTTCCTTTTTGAGACTGAATAACGTTCCATTTTATGTATATACCACATTTTGTTTATCCATTTATCCATAAATGGACATGTGGGTCCCTTCTACCTTTAGGCTATTATGAATGCTGCTTTGAAGGTGGGTGTACAAATATCTCTTGAAGACACTGATCTTGGTTTCTTTCTTTTGTTATATACACCCAAAAGTGGAATTGCTGGATCATACAGAAATCCTCTCATTATTTGAGGAACTGCCATACTCCTTTCCATAGTGACTGTACCAGTTTACATTCACACCAGTAGTATGAGCGTTCCACTTTCTCCACATTTTCACCAATATTTGTTACTTTCTGTTTTTTTTTGATAGAAGGTGATCTCATTTTGGTTTTGATTTATATTTCTTATGATTAGGAATTCTTTACATATTCTGGATATTAATCCTTTATCGGATGTAAATGTTAAAAATCTTTTTTTTTTTCCCCCATTCGTTTACAGCCTCTTCTCTTTATTGGTTCTGTCCTTTGATACACAAAAGCTTTTAATTTTGGTGTGGTCAAATTTAACTATTTTTACTTTCATTGTCTATACTTTGGTATCATATTTATCTAATGACTACCACATTCAGTGTCATGAAAACTTTTCCCTATGTTTTCTTCTAAGTTTTATAAGTTTAGCTCTAACATTTAGGTCTTTGATCCATTTTGGATTAATTTTTGTAAGGTGTAAGAGAAGGGTCCAACTTCTTTTTTTTGCATGTAGATACCCAGTTTTTCCAACACCATTTGTTGAAAAGCCTGTCCTTTCCCCATTGTATGTTTTTGGCACCTTTATCAAAAACATTTGACCATATATGTGAAAATTTATTTCTATTCCATTGGTCTGTATGTCTACCTTTATTGATAGTACTACACAATTTTAATTATTATAGCTTTGTAATTTTGAAATCAGGAAGTATGAGTCCTCCAACTTTATGTTTTCTTTTTCAAGATTGTTTTGGCAATTCAGGGTCTCTTGAGACTTCATGTGAATTTTAGGTTGGATTTTTTCTGTTCCTTCAAAAAATACTGTTGGGATTTTGATAAGGATTGCATTAAATCTGTAGATCACTTTGTGTAGTATTGACATCTTAACAATATTAAGTCTTCCAATCCATGAACATGAGATGTCTTTCCATTTATTTGTGTCTTCTTTAATACTTTCATTAATTTTTTTGTAGTTCTTATTTGTACAAATGTTTTGAATCTGTGGAAAAGTTTAATCTTTAGTATATAATTCTTTGTAATGCTATTGTAAATGGAACTGTTTATAAATTTCCCTTTTGGATTGTTCATTGAAGTTTTTTTTTTTCTTTTTTTGTATAGTTGATTTATAATATTATATTAGTTTCAGGTGTTTCTGTTGTTCTATAAGTGTTATTCACGTCATGTTGACTAACAGTGTTTCTTGTTTTTTGCTTTTTCTTGTCTTTTATACCTACTGATTTTCTGCCTAGTATACTATCAATTATTGAGGGGAATATTGAAATTTCCAACTTTATTTGATGAGTTACAGTGCCATTAGGTTTTGTTTTATGTACTTTGAAGTTCTTTTTCAGGCATACAACTGTTTAGCATTATAATGTCCTCTGAATTAAATGACCTTCTCTTGTCATTATGAGATGACTCCCTAAAAAGAGTGATCTAAATTAAAATAACAGTTGAATTAAAGGAGTTGGTAACATTTCTGAATATGGAAAGAGAAATAAAGAGGGTAAAACAAAGATAAATTCAACCCTAAATACAATGCCAAGCCCAGAGAACAGAATAACTATTACACCATGACTACTTTAGTCAAGTAAGAACTTCTATGGCCCCCAATAAATATCCTCCTTTTTTTTCTCTCTGAATCATGAAGGAGTACAAACCAGAGTTAGCAATATGAATGAGAGAGTATAGAAGAGCAAGACTGAGAAAGAAAAAAGCCTATCATAACTCCTTTTTCTTCTAAAAGAGGGTACCCTGCCAAAGACTGAGTTGAGCTCTATAATTAAATAAAGTTTATAAAATTTAATTATTCATTTGTACTGGCATTATTAACTACTGACCTGACACTACTTTTATGACTACAAATGATTGTAGGAATTTATGTTATCTAAAAGTGTACATAGAAGCTATAGAACTTTCTCTGATTTGCCTAAAAAATCAGAAGTGAATTTGATCACACTAGGAAAGACAGAAATCAAATCATTCCTGGCTTTCTTTCATAATCTTGCTTTTAATCTAACATTTACATTTATTTTGATGTCTTTCCAATTTTGCCTTTGGCTTTTTCCTGGACTTCCTTGATCTGACCTGCCTCTTATTAGATGCCAGTTTTTGTAAATTCTACAAAACTACTTCCTTCTCATCTTTGAAGCATCTTTAATTGTCAATGAGATGACAGAGTTTAAGTCAAGACAGGAAATGAAACTCAGAGTCCAGCTTTTACTGGCTTTTCATGTAAGGCAGTTAGCAAGGATTTTGACTGAGGAGCTTTATTTTGAAAAGAAGGATATTACCAGGTTACTTATCAAAGAGTGTTGAAGAGGCCTCAAAAAAGCATCCTTCTGGGGCTTCCCTGGTGGCGCAGTGGTTGAGAGTCCGCCTGCCAATGCAGGGGACACGGGTTTGTGCCCCAGTCCGGGAAGATCCCACATGCCATGGAGTGGCTGGGCCCGTGAGCCATGGCCGTTGAGCCTGCACGTCTGGAGCCTGTGCTCTGCAGTGGGAGAGGCCACAACAGTGAGAGGCCCATGTACCACACACACAAAAAAGCATCCTTCTTTCCACATTTTTTGCCTCCCTATTCTTCAGTTGACAATAAAAAAATTGAGTTTAGCTATATAAACATCATACTAATCACATTCATTTATGCAAGCTGCTTAACATTGTGCCTAATTACCATGAAGCACAATAAGGATTAGTTGCATTATTAAATATACTAGAGAATTTTGCTGTAAATTGTATTGATTAAAACCCTAAATCCTGCTCATATGTGTTCAGACATCATATTATGTTGCTCAGGAAACACAGTTATCTACTCACAACTTGGAAAAGAAAGCCCATACTTTCCTTCTTTTTGCCATTTTCTATCCTGCCACTCGAAGTTCTCTTAATGGCCCACATGGCCTTTTATTCACAAGTAGATGGCTCTAGCATGCTGAGGATATGTGTAGGCAGTAGCTTCTTTTTTTTTTTTTTTTTAATTTTTATTGGAGTATAGTTGATTTACAGTGTTGTGTTACTTCAGGTGTCCTTTGGAGTTTTCTTATCTACCGTCTTTCTAGGCCATGGGATTTCTCAGGCCATGTCATAAGCCCTCTTTCTTTTTCATTCAAGGAGAGTGTAGAGCCTTCTCTTCTTTACTCATGGCTTTATATTTCATCTGTATGTAAAAGGTTATAAATCTTTATCTTCTATCCAGATTGCTTCATTCCACTTCTATTTCTCAACCCTGATGAATCCACATCTCCATTTTGAAGATTCAGAAGCATTTCCAAATTAATGTATCCAAATATTCCACATGAAACCCTCAACCTGTAGTTGTTATTATCTCAGTAAATAGTACCACTTATTTCACTCATTGAATAAATCTTAATTCAGTGCCTGCTATATAAAAGACATTGATTCAGGCACTAGGTAATAGCTTTAAACAAAAGAATGACCCTGCCTTTATGGTGCTTATGCCCCAATATCTCCAATTTCTCAAGTCAAACAGTTAGGAGTCTCTTAAGAATTCACTTTCACTTTAACCTTATAGATTTAACCTCCAACCTACATATCAAATGAGTCTACTTCTCTTATTTTCCACTGCTACCACAGTTGTTCAAAACCCTACTTTGAATTTTTCAGTGGTTTCCTATTTCACTTACACCAAATTTTTACCAAGACCTTTATGGTCCTGTAAAATTTAGCCCCTACTCAAGGGGGAGAAAGAGAGAAGAAGGGAGTAAGGAAGAATGAGATGGGAGCTCTTTCCTTTTTTTTTTTTTCTTTTCTGTTCTTTGGAAACCTAGATAAATTTCTAACTTTGTATTTTTCTGATTCTTTCTTGCTGTCATGATATATTCTTTTGTGGATTTTCCTTACTTGTTAATGAATAAATATTAACACACATTGTGTTCTAGTTAGGATATAGACTAGACTTCTATGACAAGAACACTCTTCTGTTTTAATAAAATCACTCTGTAACAAGAATACTTTGTGCTTAAGAAGACAGAAGTTTCTTTCACATGGAAGTGTCCAGAGATTAACTTTCCATAGCTGTTGAGGCAGCTCTATCATCCTCGATATGCTGCTTTCATGTCCAGGTTCATGGTAGTGTTTTTGTTGCTGCCTTTCCAGTGAGAAGGGAGAAATAGGTGGGGAGAAAGCAACTTTCATTTTTAAATAGTACCATCTGGAAGTTGCACACGCATCCCATTGACCTAAACTTAGTCACATAGCTATGTCTATCAATAGCTACAATAAGATGCTGGAAAATACAGCTTTAGTTGAATAACTATCTAGGAGCTCAAACACGTTGGAGAAATGGATTGACATTCCATCACTAAAAGAACAGAGAGACAGTGACTCCTGGGAATGAATCAGTAGGCTGTATCCCGATTAGATCTTTTACAAATTTTGCTTTGTAGAAATTGTGCATTATTTTTGTCTCTTCTTCCTGCTTTTCCTTGTCTGTTTTAAGCATGAAGCATAGTGTATTAATCAGTCAATGTGCATGACCAAATGAATATTTCAAGAAGGACCTCTCTGAGCTGAATTTTTAATTTAGTAAATCATAATTTTTAAAGTATAGCACATCTTAAATTCTAAAAATAGTAGTTTATTTATAGAACACAAGAACTGTAGAAAATATTGCTATGAAATTGGCACAAATTTTGTCTTTCAAGAAGAAAATGATGACCAAGCTTCATGCAAATTTAATCTCATTTCTCATCTTTCTTCATATTCATTAAAAATTAGCCACACAGATTTCTAAGTAAAGATGATAGTGGGAAGTCAAACTGTAGATTTTCCATACACCACATATACTTAAATAATTCAGATATCAAAAATAAATAAATAAAAGTAAAGTCTCTAGTGATTGTTAAACAAGAAAAATACCTCAGCTGTATGCCATAAACTTTTAAGAAGCAAAAGTCCAAGGAAAAGAGAAGAAAGATTCTAACAGAGTAGTGATACTTTTTATAAAGCTCCCATTTACCAAAAGTGGAATTGACACATCAAGAGGATCTTGAAAATTGTTACTACATTTCCCCACATTCTAATAGAAATTTATAGATTGGTTGAATAAGTATGATGGCACAGCAAAAACTGCTTCTGTAATTTTACAAGCAAAATGATGAAAGCGAATGAATAGAAATGGTTTCATCCTGAATTGGAAGAGTAATCCTCATCTTGAGATTATTTCTCTATGGGAATAAAACAGTCTCCTAGGTAGAATAAACCCAGGAAAGGATATTTAACAAATTCCCAGAAGAGACGACATAGATTAGGTTGTCCACAGCCAGCTCTACCTGAGTTCTTTCCCTCTCTATAGATAGTTTTGGTTTAGGGTACCGAGTAGATTCTCAACTTGTGAGTGAGAAGTGAAGATAAACATCTCAAATGATGTGGAAAGTACAAGAAGAAAAAGACATCCCTAGATCAAAGCCAGTAGATTAGCTGAATTGAACTTTCCAGGAATAAAAGAAAACCATATGGCCTGAAAGAAGCAAAAGTATAAGGCAACAACAAGTATATTAAAAGGAAAGGGGAGGCTAACAATGAAAATATCTAGCATTAAATAATATATAACCCAAGAAATAGAAGAAAATTCCCCAATGCTGACTTCATACTATAGAATAACTTAATGAGATAGTGAATTTTATAAGGAAGGGATAGTTGAGACATCATACATTCAAACAACAGAATGAGATTAACATGGAAACTGCAAAACTGAGGAAACAAAAATAACATCAATATAGAACAAAATATAAAAAAGAAACTGAAAGGAAGGCAGTAGAGACCAGTGACTTTTTATTTACTGATAGAGGAAAAGCCTTGAGTTAATAACTAGAAATCAAAGACAAGAAAGGATAAAGAGGTCACATCAACTCACAAGAAGTTTAATAGAGAAGACAGGCAAAATTGTACTGTGAAAGAATAATTGAAATTCCCAATGGGTGGAACAAAAAGCTGAACACAAACACACATGCCATTTCTCCCTAGAGAAATCATATCTTCAAGGCCAATATTACAATGATTGGAGTATTGCCATTATAAAAAGTGTCTTATTGAGAGGTTTCCATGCTCATCTATTTTCTAAAATATTATTCTTGTTTGAGTATTTTAGTAAGATACATTTAACCAGAATCTCTAGAAGTATTAGCATATCATTTTTCAAATAGTAAAGCCATCTTGTTTCAGTCAAAACTAGTGATCCCAATGCTTTTGCTAATCATGACAAGTTTTTACTAATTTCAAAAGGATATGATCTTACGTTAATCAATAAATCCATTGATAGAGCTGTTTTGTTTCAGAATTTTTTCATTATTTTCTAAGTACAGAGTCTGATAGAAACTACAAAAAGCTCCTAGAAATAATAAGGATATAAGATAAATATACAAAAATGTATTGTATGTCTCTATATACTAGCAGTGAATGTTTAGACACTAAAATAAAAATAATTTAGAATAGTATAAAAATACACTTATTGAGTCTTCTGAACCAGGACATGTAAAAATGTCACCATTTACTTATGTCTTTTTAAAATTTTCTCAGCAATGTTTTGCAGTTTTCAGTGTAGAGGTCTTGCATATTTTTCATTAGACTTACCACAAAGTGTTTCATATTTGTATATCCAAAATAAGTTGTGCACGACCTATACACTGAAAACTATAAAATATCACTTAGTGAAATTTTTTAAAAGATCTAAATAAATGGGACTGTAATGAGTTCATATTTCTAAAGACTCAATATTGTCAAGATGTCGGTTCTTTCCAAATTAATCAATAGATACAGTTCATTCTCAATACAAGTCCGTTCAGGGACTTCAAGACTTACTATAAAGCTACAGTAATCAAGACAGTATAGTATTGGTGAGTGAATAAATAGTTCAATGGAACATAATAAGGCAGCTCAGAAATAGACCCATTTACATATTGTCAACTGATCTTTGACAGAGGAACAAAGGCATTACAGTGTAGCAAAGGTAGTCTTTTCAATAAATGGTCCTCAAACAACTGGACATTCAAATGCAAAAAAATTATTAATCTAGACACAGACCTTATATACTTAAAAATGTACTCAAGATAGATCTTAGACTTAAATATAAAAATAAAAAACTATAAAACTCCTAGAATATATCATAGGAGAAAACCTAGATGACCTTGGGTTTGGTGATGACTTTTTTAGAGATATCACCAAAGGCATGAAAGAAAAAAAATGAGAAGCTGGACTTCATTAAAATTAAAATTTTCTGCTATATGAAAGACACTTAACAGTGATTTAGAAGGTAAACCACAGACTAGAAGAAAATATTTGCAAAAGATATGTCTGATAAAGGACTGTTAACCAAAATATACAAAGAACTCTTAAAACTCAACAATGAGAAAACAACCTGATAAATAATTGGGTTAAAGACCTTACTGACACCTTGCCAAAGAAGATATACAAATGGCAAATAAGCATATAAAAAGTTGATACAGGGTTTCCCTGGTGGCACAGTGGTTGAGAGTCTGCCTTCCAATGCAGGGGACACGGGTTCGTGCCCTGGTCCGGGAAGATCCCACATGCCGCGGAGCGGCTGGGCCCGTGAGCCATGGCTGCTGAGTCTGCACGTCCGGAGCCTGTGCTCCGCAACGGGAGAGGCCACAGCAGTGAGAGGTCCACGTACCACAAAAAAAAAAAATTGATCTACATCATCTATCATCATGGAAATGCAAGTTACAAGATACTACTTCACACCTATTAGAAAGGCCAGAATTCAGAACACTGACAATACCAATTGCTAGCGAGATTGTGCAGCAACAGGAACTCTCATTTGTTGCTGGCGGGAATGCAAACTTAACAGCCACTTGGGAAGACATTTTGGTGTTTTCTTATAAAACTAAATATACTCTTACCCCAATGAGTTTACTAAAATGAGTTGAAAAGTTACGTGCACACAAAAACCTACAACAGATGTTTATAGCAACTTTATTTATAATTGCCCAAACTTGGAAGCAACCATGGTGTCTTTCCATAGGTGAATGGTTAAATAAATTGTGGTACATCAAGAAAATGGAATATTATCCAGCACTAAAAAAAATGAACTAACGAACCATAAAAATAAATAGGGGAAACTTAAAAGCATATTAGTTAATGAAAGAAGCTAATCTAAAAGACTATATGTTGTGTAATTCCAACTATATAATATTCTAGAACAGGCAAAAATATGGAGACCATAAAATGGTCAGTGGTTGCCAGGGGTTAAGGTTATGGGGAAGGAAGGGTAAATAGGTGAAGTGCTGAGGATTTTAGGGCAGCAAACCCATTCTGTGTGATACTACAATGGTGTATACCTGTCATTATGCATTTGTCAAAAGCCATAGAATGTATAACACCAAGAATGAATCCTGATGTAAACTATGCATGGACTTTGGGTGATAATAATATTTCAACTAAAGTTCATCAGTTTTAACTGTTTATTTCTCTGGCGGGACATGTTGGAATGGAAGAGTCTATGCATGTGCAGAGGCAGAGAATATATAGGGAATTGTACTGTGAACCTAAAACTGCTCTAAAAAAAGAGTCTAGTTTTGGAAATTTTTGGAAATTGACAAACTGATTCTCAAATATATATGTAAATGACAATAACCGAGAATAACCTAAACTACTGAGATAAAGAATGAACGCTACCTTATTTCAAGATTTGTTTTAAATTACCTTAACCAAGACAGTGTTACTGGCATAAGATAGACAAATTGAATAATGGGACATAATAGAGCGTACATAAATAGCCCTAATCACATATGGATGACTAATTTTCAGCAAAGGCAATCAAGTGGTAAAAAGTCTTTTCAACACATGGATAGAGTAATTGGATATTCATATGTTTAAAAATAAACTTCAGTAAAAACTTTGCACTATGTAAAATAACTGAGAATGGATAATAGATCTAAATGTAATAGCTAATATTTCACAACTTGTAGAAAAAAGTTGGAGAAAACATTTGTGATTTTGGCTTAGGCAAAGAATATTTAACATATAACATCAAAAGCATGCTCCATGAAAAGTAAACTGATAAATTAGATTTAAGCAACAATTTAAACCTCCTGTTTTCAATAGACACTGTTAAGAGAATGGATAGTCAAATTACAGACTGCAAGAACGTTCAGTAAATTATTTATTTTCAGTTCCTAAGCATATAACATCATCATCATCATCAATCTGTTATTTATTTTTTTATTGCCTTTTCCTGGTACTGTGCTAAATGTTTAACATGCATTATTTCATTAAATTATTTGAACAGTCCTATAAGGAAGATATAATTTTCCTTATTTTACACATGAGTAAAGAGATTTGAAGGATTAGGTAAATTGCTTTGGGTCAAAGAGCTAAAACATCTGAATATGAATATGCATTTAATCTTCTCTTCCCCTACTACCTGATAAAATAAAGCCCTACAATTATTGACTGATGTAATAATTCTTGAATAAATGAATTGAACACAATGAGAAATGAAGTCTCACTGGCCACTCAACAAGTCAGCAAAAACAGAGCTTAGTGATTGAACTGCAATGCACTGACTAGTCCAGAGCACACGTATTGTATTATACATGTGTCAGTCTTAAATATCCAGATTATTTCTTATTTGCCCCTTCCTCTCTCACTCCCAGACTACCAGTACAATGCTCTCTTCTTCTTTTCCTTGCTTTTCCTTCTACAAAGTGATGCCAGATTGCCATTTAGGAGGAATTTTAATACCCTAAACATCACTTACTTATCAGTACATTAGTGTATCACACTGCTTACCAGATTCTCACTAGATTTTAAACATACATATGCAAAATACTGAAAAATGGAAGTTACTAACTTTTGTGGGTTTTGTCCTCCCTCTCCTATTTGGAAATATTCATTCAAATGTATACTATTTAACAAGAAGAAAATAGAGGGATTCATAAAATTGGATCCATTTAGACTAAATTCTTCCCAGAGAATTTTTAAAGATGCAGTTAAGATAAATACAATGAGAATTTCTTAGTGACTACTACGATGGATAAAATTATTTAGAAAATATGACTGTGCCCAGATGGTGTGTATTTACTTTTCTCTGCTCAGCAGTTCCTGCTTTTTCGAATGTGTTAACACAATGTGAATTTCACTTTACTAATGGTATCAAATCTGAATGAATATGAAATAATGGCTCCTAATTGTGCCAAAAGACCTTCCTGAATTAGCCCATCTTCCAAACAGCTTCTACTTTGGTTTCATATTTAGGCTCTCAGCAGTTTTAACTCATATCTATGGCAGTGTGAATTGCATTACTTTTCTATATTTTGTAAAATATTGGCTGACTTTCCCAAGTGAAACTCTCTTTTTCTCTTTATTTAGCAGAATCCAAGTAATTAAAATGCATTTCCCCTTCACTTTTATTTAATCTTTCTCAAGGTGCTTTTATCTGACTGAAAAATAATGCTTTCAATTTTCTTACAGATCAAAATATCCTAGTAGAAACTTTCACATTTGCAGAATAGGTTTTACGTTACAGCTTTATATATTTTCATGGGACCTTAGACTAATTCACAAAATATAAAAGAGTAAATTATTTGTCCACTTTTTGGAATGCATGGGAGAAAAGAGGCTTGGATATCTACCTAACCTTCATGTATTCCTCTTCATAAACTCAGACTTGTTAGACATCTGTCCCAGGTAAAAAGTAAACTTTGTGATTACTAAAAACACTTCCAGTGAGAGAGATACTGTACTTTCTAAACAGACTGCATACTGCTCAAAACATCAAGTGGCTAGTTTGATACAGACAGGAGTCAATCTAATTAAAAAAATAAAAATAAAATAAAGCCTTAATAGATATAAAGTCAAAACATATTAGCAATTTGACATGAGGAATATATTTACATAGAAATATAAGGAAACATGTTCAACCTCATCAGTAGTCCAATTAAAACTGATTAGGTTGATCTCCCATCTGCTAAATTACCTGGCATTACTAATAATACTGGTAAGAAAATGGTGAGACTACTATACTTGGTTACTATTGGAGCATATAACCCTCCATTTATTTAAGACATTTATTAAACACATATGCTAAGCATTGATGACACATCAGTAAACAAGAAGAATAGTAAGGCTCCTGCTGTCATGGAAAATGTGGTCTATAACGGGAAAAAGTTAAATAATTAAATAAATATAGTTACAAATTTCCTTCCATCTTAAAAGGTACCTTTTTCCTCTTTTAATTCAAATAAAGTTTAGAATTTGGTAATATATTTCTGTGAATGGATTTTGTCTTACAATCACATATTGAATATGCATGCAACTTGTAAGTCAAGTTTCTTCCCTTCTGCAGATATTAATATAAATTAATTAATTAGTTAATATAACTGAGGAGTTAGCATGATTTCTCTAAAATAATTCAAAGAATAATACAAATTATGTTCAGAAAAACCTTTATTGTCTAAATATTTAAAATACTCTAATGTTCTTGTTCACCATCCATTTAAACCCTAAGGTAATTCAGGTAAACAATGAGGCATAGAAAGTAATGAGGAAAACTCTGTACAGTTTTTGAGAATAGTGCCTTAATTCATGATATCCCCCAATATCCTTCACTTTTTATAATGTTCTCTGATAAATATATTATTAAAACTAAAAAGTTCCGTAGGCCATTAATTTTGGACTGGGACCTAACAAATTCTGGGCCTACTGTGAGAAGTGGTGTGCTGCAGTCGGTAAAACACTGACTCTAGGGTCAAGCATCTTGCATTGAAATCTCAGCTCTCACATCTGCTTTGTGAATTTAGGCAAAATACTTTCTAAGTTCAGTTGTTTTGTTTGTTTTTAATTTGTATTATAGCAATGATAGTAATGATAAAAGCTACATTAATCCCCTACATTAGCAGGGATTTTCATTTTGTTTATTGCTATATAGTCAGTGTCTAGAATGGTGCATTGCAGATAGAAGATGTTCAGTTAAATACTGTTAAATAAAGTAATCAACTTATAAATGAATAATAAAGTCCAATTCATAACATTCATGTGAAAAGTAAGTTGTAATGTTAATTAAGATTAAGCACTTAGCAGTTCATGTAATACAACATTTCATTTCTTTTATGTCCTCTGGGTTTTGAAGTTACATTTTGTACTTTATTGTGCATTGGTCAAGGGCGTATAGAGGAATTATATTGTTTATGTGATTGTGTAGATACACCCATTTTGAATTCCTATAGAAAATACGCAGTGACCAGACATAATAATAATCACAGCAATTCACTGACATGTTACACTCTGTTGGTACAGTGATACATATCAGACACATTTAGGACCATTGGGGGATCTCAGGGATAATGATATTATCCTAATACATGTCATTCCTACTCTAAAGTCTACAAAAAAATATTTTATAAATTATACAAGGTTTTTAAAATACACATTATAGAAGTAATCATTGAATCACGATTTAAAAATAGAAAATAAAATCTATACGTTTCAGTCTTCTTAAGATTCACTATCTAGGGACTTGCCTGGTGGTCCAGTGATTAGGACTCGCGAGCTCCCAATGCAAGGGGTGTGGGTTTGATCCCTGGTCAGGGAACTAAGATCCCACATGCCTCGCAGCCAGGGGAAAAAAAAAAAAAATCACTGTCTAAGCTTAAATTTAAACATAAGCCATTTCATTTTCATATTTCTTTTGTGTTAGTGTAAACTTATAAAGTCTTTTTGGAAGTCAATTTAGTGGTATTCAGCCAAATATTAAACCATGAGTACATTTTGAGCCCCCCAAACACTTTATGCATGAGTTTGTTCTATAGGGATATGTAAATGCACAAGGATATAATGCATTTCTGTATCTGTACATATGTGTGTGTTTACAAAAGCTATGAGAACTTGGAAAATGTAAATGTGCATCAATCTTTAGGGGACTAATAAAACATATTTTAGGATGCCCAATATTTAGAATAATATGTAGTCAATTAAACAAATAAGATGTGCCTAAATATTACAAAATAGAAAGAACTCCAAGACAAAGGAATATATATATGTTGTATATGTGTGTATTATATATGTGTATAAATTATATATGTTATATATATAAACACACATTCTATTTCCTTATAAAATTATTTTCTTCATACATGATATGTATATTACATTTATAGAGATAATAAACCTTCAAATATGAATGTGTTCATTTAGGTGGGAGGGTTAGTGGGAGAGTGTTATGAGTGAGCTTTGATGTAAATTCATGATCCTAAGCATACACTTACAACTGTTAAACTGTTAAGATGGTTACAGTTAGAGTGGGGATTCTGGGAAAGTGATGAGTAGGAAGAGTTATTTTTAGTTTTTTCTGTTTATTTCCATATGGTTGAATGTTTTCCAGAGAATATTTTCACATATACCTATGTAATTTAAAAAGAACCAAAAATAGAATTAACAGTTCTTATTATTCTTTAGAACATTAATTTATTAATTTGTCACATTAAATACATATAGTATTAATGAAAAAAATTGTCTGCTCTCAACTACCTCCCAATCTGATTTTGGTAGATCAGGAAGCATTTAGGCTTTCTCCCACCAACTCCTCTAGATTTAACTTCTTTCTTTGCCTCATTTCCTCTTTTGAATGGGAAAGTGCATGGTGGGGAGGGGAATTTTTATGTTTCCTATTTCTTCATTTAGAAGTCTTTGGAACACTTAAATTGTATTAATCTATTAATCATATTGTAGAGTGACAGTCAAGGTATTGATTGTTAGATGTAAAATTCAGTAATTCTGTTTATCAAAATAAAATATATTTATCTCCCTACTCTGTGTTCTTCCCTCTGCTAGGTAAAGGAAATACTTTATATAAGTCAGGGTTTCACAAACTTAGCATTCATCACTTATCAGCCTTCTCAACTCAGCAGATTTCTGAGCCCCTCTCAAAGTATCTATGATTAGGTTTTCCTGGGTTGGAATGTGTTAATTATCATTTTAGTAAGTCCCCAGATGTTCTGAGACTGTGAATTCAGGCACCATACTTTGACAATCAGTGGAATAAGTAAAAGAGAGGAAATAATTCCAGACTTCATGGAATTTATAATCTAGCTAGGGTTGTATTCGTTTTCTATTATTGCTGTAACAAATTACAGCAAATTTAGTGGTTTAAAACAACACAAATTTATTATCTTAAAGTTCTTGAGGTCAGAAATCTAAAGTGGTTTGGTAGGACCATGTTCCTTCTGGAGGCTTGAGGTGAGAATTTTCTTTTTCCAGTTTCTAGAGACTTCATGCATTCCTTGGCTCATGACCCTATCTTCAAGGCACAGTGTTTTCATCTCTCTCTCTCTCTCTCTCTCTCTCTCTCTTTCTCTCTGTCGCTCACTCCTACCTTTGTCATCACTTCTTCTCTGGTTCTGATCCTCCTGCCTTTCTGTAATAATCGCATTGGAACTACTCCAAGATAATCCTTCCATCTTCCTTATCTTTTGCTCTGTAAGGTAACATATTCAGAGATTTTTGGGATTAGGATGTGGATATGACACATTCTGAACCATAGAAAAGCATACTTGTAGGTATGGTGGTAAGTTGAAAGTAGCATTGAAACAGAAGATAAAAAGCTATATAAATGTGTGTGTGTGTGTGTGTGTGTGTGTGTGTGTGTGTGTGTGTGTGTGTGTGTGTATTGCTTTCAGAGAACCAGCCAACGAATCAAATGTACAACCTTGGCTAACTCAGTAGATCTCTTTGAACATTTATTTCATTGAAAATGGAGTGATTGATTTAGTGATTTCTAAAATAACTAATAGTTATTAATGGGATTCTACAGCTAGGGACTAGCTCTGATGTTTTTATGACAGTCAAAGGTAAAATAGGTGCTGATTTAAAAAACGCAAATAGTCAAGATTTCAGGGTTTCTGTCTTTATATTTCAGTATATGTTTCTTTTCTTTTATAATGTAATTTCTGTTTGTACAATTTTGCTATGTTTGCCTGAAAGAATGTTGCCTTTCTCGTAGCAGAAGCCCATTTTAGATGGCATCTAACATACAATCAAGCATATAGAGATTGCAAGGATAAAAAAAATATATATTAAGTTGATAAGTTGCATTCTTTTTTTTTTCTTTTTTTTTACATTTATTTATTTATTTTTGGCTGTGTTGGGTCCTCGTTGCTGTGCACGGGCTTTCTCTAGTTGTGGAGAGTGGGAGCTACTCTTCGTTGCAGTGCGCGGGCTTCTCATTGCAGTGGCTTCTCTTGTTGCGGAGCACAGGCTCTAGGCGCGCAGGCTTCAGTAGTTGTGGCTCAAGGGCTCTAGAGCGCAGGCTCAGTAGTTGTGGCACACAGGCATGTGGGATCTTCCCAGACCAGGGATCGAACCCATGTCCCCTACATTGGCAGATTCTTAACCACTGCACTACCAGGGAAGTCCCAATAAGTTGCATTCTTTATACAGATCTTCAGAGTACTGTGCCAGTAAAGAGAGACATGGTTTTACCAGTCTTCAAGCAGAGACATACAACGTGAAGAAGGCTTCTTGGGGCAGTGCAGAGAACTGGATGGTAAGGTAGTTGGGGTTTATTTCAAGGGGTTGAATGAGGAAACTCTGAGACTTTGTAAATTTTTTCTTAGATAGTGGATTTTTAATCAAAATTCAAATGGGAAGAGGATTCCATAAAAGAATTTAATACAGTCTTGGTAATCCCATTCACAAGCAGAGACATGGTGACACTTTTCATGTAGTGAAATTTGTTTCACTAAATTCCAAAGGGACTGAAATGTCTCAACAACAACCAAAACCATTAAACATGTGAATTCGTTAATGTAAACTATAAGGTTTAAATATTTCTACTCTAATTTGTGTAAATGTGAGATTTGCTGTAGCAACACAGTGGTGTTTTCAGTATATTTTTAACCTTTATTAAGTACCACTAGAGGGCAGGATTATTTCTCAATTTTACTTAAATTGATTTCCTAAATTATGAGATTAGCAAAATAGCATCATACTTACATTTTTGTTAACTTTTATTGAAAGGCAATTTTTATATGATGGCATTTTCAGATTAACTTCATTCTAATCAGTTAAGATCTTTTTTAAAAATCTCAAATTCCATTCTACTTCACAAATTATTTTACACATTTAAAAAAAGACATTAATAGTTCAAGGACAGATGCTGTTTTAAGTTTGAACAATCCCTGGTTTATTCAAGTATAGGAGAAGATGATTTTTGTTTTTGGGAGATTTTTTTCAGTCAAGAAGGACATCAAGGGAAATAACAGTGAAATTATAATATATTATATTGTCAAAATATCATTTTAGATTCAACAAGTCATTAAATATTTCTTAATTATTGACCATTTTTTAGGCCCTGAGGATGGACATAGTAAGACATGTTATTGTAGATATTATTTTCTTTTGAAAACTGACCTTTATTCCCCTTTCCAGAAATGAATTTGAGTACTTCCTATGTGCTTATATACTTACTTCCATCTCAGAATGTAAAACATTGTGCTAGAACTACCCTCACAAGACTTGTGAGCTCTTTGGGCACAAATTCAAAATTTTGTCCACACTGTAGGTCAGCAAGCAAAATAGGACTTGCCAGAGAATAGATACTCAATAGCAATTTGCGTCTTTATTTTAATATGGTAGAAAAAAAAATCAATGAAAAATTAATTATTTACTATAGTAATATCTGTACTGTGTATTATTTTATTTTATTCAGTTTCACATCAATGTAGTATTGATTTTAAAATGATGTATGGAGAAAAGTTAACCAACAACAACTTGGTTCTCAATTCAATTCAGCAAGCATTTCTTGGGGACCTAATATGTTTCTTGTATTATGCCCAGTGCTGGGCATAAAAAGATTAAAAAAATAGTCTCAGCCCTTAAAGGACCAGTGTAAATAAAAGCACATAAAATAGATAACTTTAATGTTCGTAAGTGAGATAAAGCATTTTGTTCAACTTATAACTGATTTTCAGGCCAGCTAAGAAAAAAGTGTCATGTTCAACTTTTGGATTATGCAGCTACACAAGAAATTGGAGAACAAATGTTTTGCCAAATGACTCTGTAACATAATAAATTCAAGCTATATCATTAAATGATATGTAATATAAAGCATGATATCATACTAATGGGTGGATAACAAGAGTGCTCTTGGGCAGTGATAGCCTTTAAGAAGTGCTACTTATTTGGCCTGCCAGCCCTGGCCTCAAAACCTTGTGTAACAGTAGCCACAGTCCGTCAGATTCGAAAACTCTTCTTGTTGATACTAGAAAATAATTTAGGAAATTTCAAGGATATCTGTATCATGTGTATTTATTCATTCAAGTGTTTGCTTATGCTGCATATTTATATACTGTGTTAAATATATTCAGAAATATATACACACAGACACATTCATACACATGCACATAATAGCAACTACAAACACTATTTAGTTTTAATGTTAGGAGATTATGTGTTTAAAATACTCAGACCCTTCTTTATAAACATCTGGTGAAACTGTAAGCCAGATGTGACTAAGATACATATCATTATAGTCTAATTCAAATCTTCCCCTTTTCTCTTAACTTGTTTTCTGTCATTTGCTGAAATACATGTGTCCGTGACATTTGGTTTACACAATCTTCCTTATTATTTGGTTATATTTTTGTATCAGAGCTGTGTCCTTTTATTTGTTGTACGTTTTATATTTTAAATTACAGGGTCTTCAGATACTATGTTGTTTTTTTCCCTTCAGATATTTCTGTTTATGTTTGATCTTGTACTGATTTATGATAATTCAGGAAGATTGAGGTGAACACATATATGAAGTGGTAGTCCATAAATATTACTCTGGGAAATGAAGTAAAAATTAATTGGACTAAGCAGACTGGGGTGAAAAAAACAAAAGAGTGGCTTAAGATTGGAGAACCTTCTTATTAAAGGAACAGGTCAAGTATACTGGGAATAACAACAACAATAAAGAAGCTGTAATTGTAAAGTATTATAATCAGAGACAGGTTTTTAAATTTCAGTGTTAATCAGCTGTCTGATTAAAAGAAGAAGGAAAAAAGCTTTGTCTCTGTTGCCAGGACATTTCATGGAGTGAGAGATATTTTCGGAGGGTGGCTTGAGTTTCTCTACTCTGAATTTTAAGGACTGTACTTTATCCTGACTTCCCATTTCACCATGTCCTTTACAAGTAGCAGGAGTTAGAACTGTACTTGAGGTCCTCAAGCACTTGTGATATATTGTATATAATATATGAAATATATTATATTATTAAATATATTATTAACATATAAGTATATATAATTAATTATATATACTTATATATATGTATGGGAAAAAACTTGATGGGACACTGTTTCTTTTTTTCCTGCATTTTCCTGTTGTTTGTAGGAAATAATTATTTTTCTAAATTAATCAGCTCGTACTGTTGTGAACACTGGAATGATTGCTTTTGTCCTTGAGTGCATTTACTAGCACACGAGGGTAAATATTTAGAGCAATGCATAGGGATTTAGCCTTGTGATTCCCATTATTGTGAAGAAAGGTAAATATTTACAGTATATTTATCCGATGATGTTTGTACTAGGACTCAGTATAATGAAATGAAACAACTATATAAAAAAAGTTATCTGAAGCCTTGAATAAATTTATGACAACATGATGTAGGAGACATTATGGCTTCCTACTATCTTTGGAGCACTAACATAATCAGTCTAAATATAGCCAACACTCGAAAGACAGACAAAATTGAAGTAATGAGTAATCCATAAGTGGTTTAAGAAATGTGATATTTTAAAAAAATGTGGAAAAAGGGGAACTGTTAATTACAGTGCTCCACATTGTTCCATAAACATAGAGAGCCAGTATGATAATTTTGCTGATTCTTTTTTAAAAAACACAATATGTTACACACTCTGCCAGTGTAGAAATATAAGTAAATTTTCCTTAAATGATATGTTCTGAGGATGTATGATGTTAGCAGAAGATAAGAATATATTATTATAGCATAGCCTCTGTTTTTAGGATAAGTAAATCATGCCATTTTTGCTTTCTCTCTTTTTAAATTCACAGTCATAATTTGAAGGGATTAAAAGCTCTGGTTTTTATTTTATTTTATTTTTTTAAGATCCATCCTTTTTATTTATTTTTAATATCTTTATTAGAGTATAATTATGTTAAAATGGTGTGTTAGTTTCTGCTTTATAACAAAGTGAATCAGCTATACATATACATATATCCCTATATCTTCTGCCTCTTTCCTCTCCCTCTCACCCTGCTAACCCACCCCTCTAAGTGGTCACAAAGCACCGAGCTGATCTCCCTGTGCTATGCGGCTGCTTCCCACTAGTTATCTATTTTACATTTGGTAGTGTATATATGTCCATGCCACTCTGTCACTTTGTCCCAGCTTACTCTTCCGACTCCCCTTTTCCTCAAGTCCATTCTCTACGTCTGTGTCTTTATTCCTGTCCTGCCCATAGGTTCTTCAGAGCCATTTTTTTGTAGATTCCATATATATATGTGTTAGCATATGCTATTTGTTTTTCTCTTTCTGACATACTTCACTCTGTATGACACACTCTAGGTCGATCCATCTCACTACAAATAACTCAGTTTCATTTGTTTTTATGGCTGAGTCATATTCCATTTTGTATATGTGCCAGATCTTCTTTATCCATTTATCTGTTGATGGACACTTAGGTTGCTTCCATGTCCTGGCTATTGTAAATAGAGGTGCAATGAACATTGTGGTACATGACTCTTTTTGAATTATAGTTTTCTCAGGGTATATGCCCAGTAGTGAGATTGCCGGGTTGTATGGTAGTTCTATTTTTAGTTTTTTAAGTAACATCCATACTGTTCTCCATAGTGGCTGTATCAATTTACATTCCCACCAACAGTACAAGAGGGTTCCCTTTTCTCCACACCCTCTCCAGCATTTATTGTTTGTAGATTTTTTGATGATGGCCATTCTGACTGGTATGAGGTGTTACCTCATTGTAGTTTTGATTCACATTTCTCTAATAATTAGTGATTTTGAGCATCCTTTCACGTGTTTGTTGGCAATCTGTATATCTTTTTTGGAGAAATGTCTATTTAGATCTTGTGCCCATCTTTGAATTGGGTTGTTTGTTTTTTTGATATTGAGCTGAATGAGCTGCTTGTAAAATTTAGAGATTAATCCTTTGTCAGTTGCTTCATTTGCAAATATTTTCTCCCATTCAGGGGGTTGTCTGTTGGTCTTGTTCATGACTTCCTTTGCTGTGCAAAAGCTTTAAAGTTTCATTAGATACCATTTTTTTGTTTTGTTTTTATTTCCATTTCTCTAGGAGGTGGGTAAAAAAGGATCTTGCTGTGATTTATGTCATAGAGTGTTCTGCCTATGTTTCCTCTAAGAGTTTTATACTGCCTGGCCTTACATTTAACTCTTTAATCCATTTTGAGTTTATTTTCTTGTATGGTGTTGGGGAGTGTTCTAAGTTCATTCTTTTACATGTAGCTGTCCAATTTTCCAGCACCACTTATTGAAGAGGCTGTCTTTTCTCCACTGTATATTCTTGCCTCCTTTGTCAAAGATAAGGTGATCATATGTGCATGGGTTTATCTCTGGCTTTCTATCCTGTTCCATTGATCTATATTTCTGTTTTTGTACCAGTACCATACTGTCTTGATTACTGTAGCTTTGTAGTATAGTCTGAAGTCCAGGAGCCTGATTCCTCCAGCTCCGTTTTTCTTTCTCAAGATTGCTTTGGCTAATCGAGGTCTTTTGTGTTTCCATACAAATTGTGAAATTTTTTGTTCTTGTTCTGTGAAAACTGCCATTGGTAGTTTGACAGGGATTGCACTGAATCTGTAGATTGCTTTGGGTAATAAGGTCATTTTCACAATCTTGATTCTTCCAATCCAAGAACGTGGTATATCTTTCCATCTGTTTGTATCATCTTTAATTTCTTTCATCAGTATCTTATAGTTTTCTGCGTACAGGTCTTTTGTCTCCTTAAGTAAGTTTATTCCTAGGTTTTTATTTTTGTTGCAGTGGATAATGGGAGTATTTCCTTAATTTCTCTTTCAGATTTTTCATCATTAGTGTATAGAAATGCAAGAGATTTCTGTGCATTAATTTTGAATCCTGCTACTTTGCCAAATTCATTGATTAGCTCTAGTAGTTTTCTGGTAGCATCTTTAGGATTCTCTATGTAGAGTATCATGTTATCTGCAAACACTGACAGCTTTACTTCTTCTTTTCTGATTTGGATTCCTTTTATATCTTTTCTCTGATTGCTGTGGCAAAAACTTCCAAAACTATGTTGAATAATAGTGGTGAGAGTGGACAACCTTGTCTTGTTCCTGATTTTAGAGGAAATGGTTTCAGTTATTCACCATTGGGAATGATGTTGGCTGTGTGTTTGTCATATATGGCCTTTATTATGTTGAGGTAAGTTCCTTCTCTGCCTATTTTCTGAGGGTTTTTAACATAAATGGGTGTTGAATTTTGTTGAAAGCTTTTTCTGCATCTATTGAGATGATCATATGGTTTTTCTCCTTCAATTTGTTAATATGGTGTATCACATTGATTTATTTGCATATATTGAAGAATCCTTTCAATCCTGGGATTATCCCCATTTGATCATGGTGTATGATCCTTTTAATGTGCTGTTGGATTCTGTTTGCTAGTATTTTGTTGAGGAATTTTGCAAATATGTTCATCAGTGATATTGGCCTGTAGTTTTTTTTTTTGTTTGTGACATCTTTGTCTGGTTTTGTTATCAGGATGATGGTGCCCTTGTAGAATGAGTATGGGAGTGTTCCTCCCTCTGCTATACTTTGGAAGAGTTTGAGAAGGATAGGTGTCAGCTCTTCTCTAAATGTTTGATAGAATTTGCCTGTGAAGCCATTTGGTCCTGGGCTTTTGTTTGTTGGAAGATTTTAAATCACAGTCTGAATTTAAGTTCTTGTGATTGGTCTGTTTATATTTTCTATTTCTTCCTGGTTCAGTCTCGGAAGGTTATGCTTTTCTAAGAATTTGTCCATTTCTTCCAGGTTGTCCATTTCATTGACATATAGTTGCTTGTAGCAATCTCTCATGATCCTTTGTATTTCTGCAGTGTCAGTTATTACTTCTCCTTTTTCATTTCTAATTGTATTGATTTGAGTCTTCTCCCTTTTTTTCTTGATGAGTCTCGCTAATGGTTTATCAATTTTGTTTATCTTCTCAAAGAACCAGGTTTAAGTTTTATTGATATTTACTATTGTTTCCTTCATTTCTTTTTCATTTATTTCTGCTCTGATCTTTATGATTTCTTTCCTTCTTCTAACTTTGGGGGTCTTTTGTTACTCTCTCTCTAATTGCTTTAGGTGTAAGGTTAGGTTGTTTATTTGAGATGTTTCTTGTTTCTTGAGGTAGGATTGTATTGCTATAAAATTCCCTCTTAGAACTGCTTTTGCTGCATCTCATAGGTTTTGGGTCGTCATGTTTTCACTGTCATTTGTTTCTAGGTATATTTTGATTTCGTCTTTGATTTCTTCAGTAATCTCCTGATTATTTAGTAGTGTATTTTTTAGCCTCTATGTGTTTGTATTGTTTCCAGATTTTTTCCTGTATTTGATATCTAGTCTCATAGCGTTGTGCTTGGAAAAGATACCTGATACGATATCAGTTTTCTTAAATTTACCAAAGTTTGATGTGTGCCCCAAGATATGATCTATCCTGGAGAATGCTCCATGAGCACTTGAGAAGAAAGTGTAATCTTCTGTTTTGGATTGGAATGTCCTATAAATATCAATTAAGTCCTTCTTGTTTAATGTATCATCTGAAGCTTGCTTTTCGTATTTATTTTCATTTTGGGTGATCTGTCCATTGGTGACGTGGGGTCTTAAAGTCCCCTACTATGATTGTGTTACTGTCGATTTCCCCCTTTATGGCTGTTAGCATTTGCCTTATGTATTGAGGTGCTCCTATTTTGGGTGCATAAATATTTACAATTGTTATATCTTCTTGTTTGTTTGAACCCTTGATCATTATGTAGTGTCCTTCTTTGTCTCTTGTAATAGTCTGTATTTTAAAGTCAATTTTGTCTGATATGAGAATTGCTACTCCAGCTTTCTTTTGATTTCCATTTGCATGGAATATCTTTTTCCATCCCCTCACTTTCATTCTGTATGTTTCCCTAGGTCTGAAGTGGGTCTCTTGTAGACAGCATATATAGGGGTCTTCTTTTTGTATCCATTCAGCCAGTCTGTGTCTTTTCATTGGAGCATTTAATCCATTTACATTTAAGGTAGTTATCGCTATGTATGTTCCTATTACCATTTTCTTAATTGTTTGGGGTTTGCTTTCGTAGGTCTTTTCCTTCTCTTGTGTTTCCTGCCTAGAGAAGTTCCTTTAGCATTTGTTGTAACGCTGGTTTGGTGGTGCTGAATTCTCTTAGCTTTTGCTTGTCTGTAAAGGTTTTAATTTCTCTGTCAAATCTGAATGAGATTCTTGCTAGGTAGAGTAATCTTGGTTGTAGGTTTTTCCATTTCATCACTTTAAATATGTCCTGCCCCTCCCTTCTGGCTTGCAGGGTTTCTGCTTAAATATCAGCTGTTAACCTTATAGGGATTCCCTTGCATGTTAATTGTTGCTTTTCCTTTGCTGCTTTTAATATTTTTTCTTTGTATTTAATTTTTGATACTGTGATTAATATGTGTCTTGTCATGTTTCTCCTTGGATTTATCCTGTATGAAAGTCTTTGCGCTTCCTGGACTTGATTGACTATTTCCTTTCCCATATTAGGGAAGTTTTCAACTATAATCTCCTCAAATATATTCTCAGTCCCTTCCTTTTTCTCTTCTTTTTCTGGGACCCCTATAATTCGCATGTTGGTGCTTTTAATGTTTTCGTAGATGTCTCTGAGACTGTCCTCAATTCTTTTCATTCTTTTTCCTTTATTCTGCTCTGCGGTAGTTATTTACACTATTTTATCTTCCAGGTCACTAATCTGTTCTTCTGCCTCAGTTATTCTGCTATTGATTCCTTCTAGAGAATTTTTAGTTTCATTTATTGGTTGTTCATCATTGTTTGTTTCCTCTTTAGTCCTTCTAGGTCCTCGTTAAACATTTCTTGTATTTTCTCCATTCTATTTCCAAGGTTTTGGATCATCTTTGTTATCATTACTCTGAATTCTTTTTCAGGTAGACTGCCTATTTCCTCTTCATTTGTTTGGTCTGATGGTTTTTTATGTTGCTCCTTCATCTGCTGTGTGTTTCTCTGTCTTTTCATTTTGTTTAACTTACTGTGTTTGGGGTCTCCTTTTCACAGGCTGCAGGTTCATAGTTCCTGTTGTTTTTGGTGTCTGTCCCCAGTGGCTAAGGTTGGTTCTGTGGGTTGTGTAGGTTTCCTAGTGTAGGGGACTGGTGTCTGTGTTCTGGTGGGTGAGGCTGGATCTTATATTTCTGGTGGGCAGGACCACTTCTGGTGGTGTGTTTTTGGGTGCCTGTGACCTTATTATGATTTTAAGCAGCCTCTCTGCTAATGGGTGGCGTTGTGTTCCTGTCTTGCTAGTTGTTTGTCATAGGGTGTCTAGCACTGTAGATTCCTAGTCGTTGAGTGGAGGTGGGTCTTACTTTTGAGATGGAGATCTCTGGGAGACCTTTCACCATTTGATATTATGTGGAGCCAGGAGGCCTCTGATGGACCAGTGTCCTGAACTCGGCTCTCCCACATCAGAGGCACAGGCCTGACACCCGGCCAGAGCACCAAGACCCTGTCAGCCACACAGTTCAGAAGAAAAGGGAGAAAAGAAAGACAGAAAGAAAAAATAAAATAAAATAATAAAATAAAATAGTTATGAAAGTAAAATATAAAAAAATTATTAGAAATTTAAAAAATTATAAAGTAATAAATAGAATAAAAAGAATGGACAGACAGAACCCTAGGATAAATGGTAAAAGCAAAGCTATACAGGCAAAATCACACAAAGAATCATATACATATCCACTCACAAAAAGAGAAAAAGGAAAAAAATATATATTTTTAAATATAATATATAATAATATATGTTATAATATATAATAATATATATTATGTATTATTATCATATCATATCAATTATATCATAGCATAAAGTAAAAATCCATGAATCCATATGTATGTAAAAACTAAATGAATAAGTGTTTGATGATGATAACATTTTATAGTATCAAAGTATCTCCCAACAAAATACTCACTAATTACAAAAGAAAAAAAAAAGTGCAGAAGCCTGACAGACACAACCTTAACTGAGTATCAAAGTGAATATTACCAGGAATAAAGCAAGTTGAATTTGTGTGCTAGCTGATAGGAATGATGGAGAAAAACACATTATTCCTATAATATTCCTGCCACAGATGCATAATCTGAATATAATCAAAAGGACATCTCAGACAAACCTAAGTCTAAGGGCATTCCGTAAAATAATGGGCTGTAATCCTCAAAAATATTGAGATCATGAAAAACAAGACTGAAGAACAGTTTCATAGTGAAGAGGTTAATAAGTGAATATAACACTATTTCTGAACTGAATCCTTTATTAGAAAGGATTATTTCAGGAGAATATTTGGCAAAACTTGAGGGGGGTTTGAGGGTTAGATGATTGTAATGTATTATTCTAGTTATCTGTTTTTGCATATGAAATCATTCTTAACTTAGTGGCATGAAACGATAATGTTTTTATCACGCTCGTGGATTCTGAGGGTTAGGAATTTGGGAAGAGTTCATTGGAGATGATATCTTTTTGCTTTGTGATATCAGGGGTTTCAGGTAAAAATACTTGCTGACTACTGTGAAGTAAGTCAGAAAGAGGAAAACAAATACCGTATGCTAACACATATGTATGGAATCCAAAAAAAAAAAAAAAAAGCGTTCTGATGAACCTAGGGGCAGGACAGGAATAAAGACGCAGACGTAGAGAATGGACTTGAGAACACGGTGGGGGGGTGGGGAAGGGTAAGCTGGGACGAAGTGAGAGAGTAGCACTGACATATATACACTACCAAATATAAAATAGATAGCTAGTGGGAAGCAGCTGCATCACACGGGGAGATCAACTTGGTGCTTTGTGACCACCTATAGGGATGGGATAGGGAGCGTGGGAGGGAGACGCAAGAGGGAGGGGATATGTGGGTATATGTATACATATAGCTGATTGACTTTGTTATACAGCAGAAACTAATGCAACATTGTAAAGCAATTATACTTCAATAAAGATGTTAAAAAAATAAAAGTACTTGCTGGTTGGTAGCAGGAATCATCTGAAGGCTTATTTATTCACATGTCCAGTGGTTGATTCTGACTGTTGGCTCAGAACCTGGAACTCACTGTGGACTCTTCATGCCCATGCTTACACTTCCTGACAGCACGGAGGCTCGGTCCCAATAGCGGTTGTGCTAGGAGAATCAGACAGATTTATCACCACTTATGAATTAGCCTCAGTAGTCACAGAGCCTACCCAAATTCAAGGAGAGGAAATAAAGACTTTCCCACTTCTTCCTCCCCAGGCCAAAACCATACATTCCCTGAGGAATGTGAATCTCACTTTGTAAGATGAGCATGTGAGATGGAAGAGATACTGGTTGTAGTCATCTTTAGAAAATAATCTGTCTTACGTGTAATGATAATTAACAGATTTTGATAGTTGTGCTGTGGTTTTATAAGACAGTCACCTTAAATGTGGCAAATTGCCCACAAATGGTTCAGGAAAATATTTAATAGAAATTTTCTGTTCTTACAAAGCTTCTGTAAGTTTTTAATAATTTCAAAACCAAAAGTAAGGCAAACAAACATCTAAAAATACAAGTGGAGATTTCCAGGAGAATCTAATTGAGACTACTTTTAAAATGGAAATGGAGAAAGCTACCTGAGGTTATAACTGTGGGAGGGAGGTAGGTTGGGAGAGAGGTGTAGAGTGCTATTCATAGGGGAATGTTAAGCTATAACAGCAAGGATGTGAATACAAGCGTTTAGTTAAATGTGAATATTTGAATCAGATGTTCAATGGTAATCAACCATAGACACACTCTGCCCTCTACCTCACCTTCTACCAGGGTATGTGAAAATGCATGGGAGAGTTTTTAGTCATTACAATGAATGGAGAGGCACTGTTAGAATTTAGTGAGGAGGGACTGTAACAGCAAGCATCCTTCTCTGGGAAATGAATCGTGTATCCGAAATGCTATAGTGCTGCCTTCAAAATATACTGGCTGGGTTAATAAGTGAATTAAGTAGAAGAGTTACATAAATATATTCTAAACAATTAGAATGATTTTTCATAGAGCAATAGAAATATAATGAACATTGTTTTTTATGATGTGCAACCAGGCATTCATAACAGAAACATAAGTACAATTGATAATTTGATTATTCCGTCTCAAAAGTTAGAGTGGTATCTCGGATAGCACTTTCATTGCTACAGTAATATTGGATAGTAAATCATAGTTGTTAAAGGCACAGGCTTTATGGCAGATCTTGCCTCTATTACTTACTAGTTTTGTGACCTTGAGCAAATTATTTGTTTTTATTTTCCTGTGAAATAGACTTAATACCTTAAAATATTATTGTAAGATAACAAACAGATCTCAGGTACTTAGCACAGTAAGTTCTTATGTATCTAATACATGACAAATGTTATTGTGAATAATTGTAGTACCAGTGGTGGTGGTAACAATGATGGCAGGAAGAGTAAATAGAAGACTTCCTAAGTTTCATCTGGTAAAGAGAAGAACTTAACTGTTGTTTCACAGAAATGTCATAGTACTCCTGAATGGGGGAATTGAGTTTTCAGCCCCTACTTCAAGTAGAAAATAGCTTATCCTGTCAGTAAAGGTCAAAATTGTTTAAAAAATTTTTTCCTTACCAATTTTTCAGGAAAAACAAAACTGGACTTTAAATATAATGTAAATGTAAGAGAGATTGAAGGAAAGATTTTTCAGGTTAGAAAGACAGAATTGGAGGAATCATACATCTTTGTTGTATCATTCAACTATCTTCCTTAGCTATAATGCTTAAGTGTTGTTTTAAATCCCTAAGTGAATGAGAAATTATAATTGCTATCAGAATCCACATTTTATTCTCTAGAACAGCACTGTTCAATGGAAATATAATGATAACCACATATGTAATATAAATTTAATAGTAGCCATATCATAGAAAAAGTAAATTTTAACAATATATTTTAACTCAAAATAATAAAAATATTATTTTAACGTGTAATAAATGGTAGAAATTATTGGAATTTTTTTACATTTTTTTTTTTTTTAGAGTGAGTCTTCAAATTCTGAAGTGTATTTTATACTTAGAGCACATCTCAATTGGATGAGCCACATTTCAAAAGTACTCAATAGCCTCATTGGACTAGTGGCTGCCATATTGGACAGTACAGCTCTGTAGACTATATGTATACATAGTACCCAAGATATTGTTTTATTACTGAATATGGACTCAGTATTTGCCAGTAAAACCTTCTGCTATGTTAAAGTCCCAGGTTGAATAATGCTATTCAGATACTATTATGTATCTATATCTGAAATGATTGAAGCCTAGATACTTAATCCAGTAAATAGTCAGATGCCCAGGGAGTCTCAGCAATATTTCTTACACAGGTACTTTCTCTGAAACTTATTCACTGTGGGCAAGGCAAGAATTTATTCCAAAAATTAATTAAAAAATTTTTTTACACTCCAGTGCAGATGCTTTGAAACAATCACTTCTCATAAAGGAAAGACCAAAATTGAAGAGATTTTGTTGAAGTGTCAGAAATTGCCTGACTGAAAGACGTTGAGTGTCCTCTGGAGAGAGGATATTGAAGATTTCTGAGATAATAGTAGAGGGAACTTCAATACCAGTAAGGGGTGATGACTTCTTGAAAAGCTTGATTCTGCAGACTTGCTGCTTATTGGATGACTGTGCCTCTGATAATTATTAATTCCTGAATGTTACTAGGATGCAGTATGACATCAATCTATAATTTACTAAAATACTTAACCAAGAAATCATCTCATTTAGTAGCAAATGGAAGGCAGGAGGATCAACCATATATCTAAATACTGAGGTTTGGGTCCAAACAGAGGCGAGGGTAGGAGTGTATTTAATGTGAACAGAGTTAGTTCTTTATATGCATTTGCTTATTTAACCTTTACAATAACTCTTAATGGACAGTATAACCATTAACCACCAGTATTTCCAATGGGAAGTAGGGGAGTTAAGGTAATTGCCCAGGTCATGTAGGTAGTAGGAGGTATATAGCTAGGATTCAAACTCAAATTAGTCTGACCCTAGAGTCAGTGACCTTAACATCTAGACTGTCTGTCTACCTGTCAAAAAAAAAATGAAATTGTTTCTCTCATGAGCCCACTGTTTATTCAGTTATTTCTGATGTATACATTCTTTGGGCTGTATCATATTAAAGAATTTTTTCCAGTTTAATTTGACTACATATGAATAAAAGTTAAATTTATTTTCAAGCTTAGAAGTTTTGAAATTATGTACCTCTACTAAGTTGAACAAAATATCCACTTAAGGGTGCCTAGTAACCGTCATCTTTATCGGCCTCAGTAATCTCCCAAGTCTTTTTTGGTGTAACCACTCTGAATTCTATATGCTCTTCCTCTCAGTGTGACTAACACTTTAATTTTTTTCCCAACTTTGAAACCAAATAAAATTTAGTACTTCAATTTCCCTCTGTGACTTCTAACTGATTTCCTCTGTTCTGAACCAGTGGAGAATAACCACAGGCAGTAGAATTTCTCTGTGTCCCAAACTATCCTCACTTATTCTGCTGGCTGCATCAAAGATTGCCTAGCTGGCATTTCACTATGCTGCTAGAAATTTAACAGTAAACAGAGCAATATCCAGTGTAATCCACCCATCAGTTTATGCACACGTACCTAAGTCACTCATCCAGGACTCAGGGGGGTAATGAAGTATTTCTCTGCCATCTCAGCAGTAGACCCCCATTTATTTCAGAATAATAAAACTGACAATGCTGCCAAAAGATCATTCTGTTTTGAAGACTTTCCTGACTGGTGTCAATCTTGTTACTGTTTTTTTTTTCCTTTTCCTTTTAAATTATGACCATTCCCAAGTTTTAAAATCTGTGGTCTCTCTAAATGCTATATTTGAAAAAAAAGCAAGTGTTTACTGACTGTATGACTCAAGGCAATAGGAACCCACAGTTTTACTTAACAGCAGGTGCCCTATAACATTCCTAATCAGGCTCTTTCTGGTTAGGTTTAACTGGGACCAAATAGCAGCTTTATTTCTTAATTGGTAAAGATGCAAGATCTACTTTTCTTAAGGTATTTAGACTAGGCTGACACAAAAATTAGCTTGAAAAAAATTTTATTTTGGCATAAAAATAAGTGCTGAGAGTTTGATCTCTGTAGCTGATGAAACGAGTTCAATTAATCAGTAGTCTATCTGAATGTTCTATTTTTATGAAAAATAAATCAATTTTCCACTGGATGAATAATCTCAAATAAGGAATTCTATTCTCCTCTTTAGAAGGGTCCCTACCTCTGTTGTCCACTTAACTGTAGGAATAAAAACAGTAAAACATGATTTTCCAAATTACTTCAGTTTCCATCTTCCATTGTTTCCATTTTTAAGGTAGGCTCTAGTAGTCTTGGCATGAAGTGGTGACATGGTTACCTAGAATTACCACCTGTAGACATCTACCTTGTATTCAAGCACCTAGAAAGAGAAAGGAGAAAGACTGCATGACAAGTAGTTGCTGCCATGAAACATTTTAGTGAAAATAAGCAGTAAGTTTGTTGGTTGCTTATAAATACAGTGGAGAACTTGTAGAAATAAAATCATGAGTTTAGGGCTATAAATACACAACTCAAGTTCAAGGGATTAGAAAACCTCTGTGACTGCCCCATAAGAAACCCTTATTTCTTGTAGCTGTATGGTTGTGATTTCTGAAAACTAAACTAAAGTCTATTCCTGCATATAGCTGGCTTGCAATGCAAATTGAATTATGCTGCTCATACGATCCCTTATATTAGATGTAGGGCGTTGATTGGGAAGGACTTAGTTTCTGAAAATTGGAATGGGAATGTACAGGCAGATTTTCATGAAGCTAGGGACCTTAATCTCTTAAATTCTACAGAGCCTCATTTCATAGTAAGAATAGCCCTTCCTTCTATCTCAGAAGTTAGTCTTCTTTTGCCTGAAGATCTTGTAATGTATGTTTTTAAGGGATTGTTGATCCTCCTCAGGAAGATCATAGCTTCTAGATATATAACTAGACTTAAGTCCCAGTTGTTCCCAGAGAATTAATTACAAAGTATGAAAAATTGGTACTATAATCCACACCAATATAATTGCATTATTTTCCCAATTTATGACAGACATTTATGACAAAAAAAAATTTATGGGGAAAAATATGTGGAAATGTGTCCTAAGGGTGTTGGGTTCAGTTGGGAAGAATATAATGTTTGGTCAGGCTGAATATTTTATAGATGTGAGATTCTCAACTGAACCAATTAGCTCAAGTAGAAAGGAGTGACTCTGACAGTTTCATGTTGACTGATAATGTGGACCCAAATGTGGCCTACACCAGAGAAAATTGAAATGCCAGAACTTTTTGGGTATGTTGTAGAGGAAGTTATCCAAAGGCTTTAAGGAGATTGGTATTGGTTACATTGTACTACTTCTATCTTGGAAGGAGTGACACTGTTTTTTCATGGGAGCAAATACTTACTCAGGATCTGAATTTGCCTTCTTTGCCTGTAATGCTTTTGCCAAAATCCATGGACTTACAGGATGCCTAACTCATTATCAAATAGCATTTTACAGCAAGTGAAGGGCAGTGATATGATCATGTTCATGGAACCTACTTCTCCTACCATTTTACCCATCATCTTGAAACAGTTTTCCTGACATACAGTGAACTGGCCTAGTGAAGTCTAAGTTATGATGCTACACTGTGGTTATGTTGCCCAGGATAGAACATATGGCTTAAATCAGTGATAAATTTATGGTGATATTTTTGAACCACAGCCAAGATTCACAAGTCCAGGAAATAAGTGTCCTTTCTTACTCTTACCTCCTGTGAAACTGTTTGCTTCCCATACCTAGTTTTGAACTCTGCTGGTCTAGATGTTCTAGTACCCAAGGGAAAATAGTTCCACCAGGGGATAAACCAATAGTTTCATTAAACTTAGAGCTGAAACTTTAAATAGCTGCTTTGTGTCTTAATGTTAGTGAATCATCAGGCAAAGGTTACGGCTGGGTAATTTGTCCTAACTGTCAAAGGGTATTCAGTTGTTACTATACAGGAAGAGTGAGAAAGGACATGTCTATAATTCAGGAAATCTCCTGGGATACCTCTTAGAATTCCCATGTTTTCTGATTAAAATAAATAGAAAACTACCATAATCTAATGTTACAGAACTTCTAATGGCTCAAATTCTTCAGGAATGAAGGTGTTGGACAACCCACCATGCAAGAAACCATGACTAGCCAAGGGACTATGGAATGGCTTGTGGAAGAACTTTGGCCATGACCAGTCGCAGAATCAGGCACTGCAATAATTATGAGTATTTCTTCCTTATTGTGATATTGTATCTGTGCATAAATGAATCAGTTATTTCTCCCCCTCTGTCATTCCCCTACCATCTAACATAAACTGAATTAATAGTAGTTTATCTTATAATCTCAGTGTTTAAGTTATAAGATACCTAAGGGTATCGTTCATCTAGAAGAACTTTCTTTTGGAAATAAACTGCCTCTTTTGGGGCTGTGCTTAGCATATTTTCTGTTGCACAAGGAGTACTTTCAGCATGTTAGGCAAAATCATGGCTTGTTCTCTTTATTTAGAAGTTTGAGGATGCATATTTGCCAGGAAGTGGACTTTAGTGCTTTTATCGATTTAGCTAAGCTAGTACTGCATTTCCCCAGATTTCCTCACTGTGTGGCTGTGTTCGCATTGTCATAAGAAGCATTCAGATGCTTTGGGGAAAGCAAAGAGAAATAGCAGCTGTGTTCTTTTACACTCTGAAGGCCTTTGTAGGGTGCCACAATAACTCTGGCACGTTGACACTGATTCGATAGCTTATCTTGTTGGTGTAAGGCAGCACCTAGACCTTCAGCTCCTGCCAAATCTCTTCTTTCAGCTTCTCTTGAGTCCTAGGCCAAGTACATGTAGCTTTCTGGTGGAGGGGAGCAGCATTTATTTATTTATTTTCCTTCCAGTTTTATTGAGATATAATTGACATGCAGTACTGTATAAGTTTAAGGTGCACAGCATGACAAATTTTTGTGATGAGAACTCTCAGGATTTACTCTCTTAACAGATTTCATATATAACATACAGCAGTGGTAATTATATTCATCATGTTGTACATTATATCCTTAGTACTTATTTATCTTATAACTGGAAGTTTGTAACTTCTAACTGCCTTCATCCAATTCCGCCTCTCCCTCTTGGAACCACAAGTTTAGTCTCTTCTTCTGTATGTTTGTTTGTTTTTGAAGTATAATTGACCTACAACACTATGCTAGTTCCTGTTATACAACATAGTGATTTGGTATATCTTTACATTTCAAGATGATTGCCGTGATAAGTCTAGTTACAGTATGTCACCATACAAAGATAGTACATAGTTATTGACTTATATTCACCACACTGTACATTTCATACCTGTGACTCATTTATTTTGCTTTTGAAAGTTTGTGCCTCTTAGTCACCTTCACCTCTTTCTTTCCTGTCCCAATCCTCCTCCCCTCTAGCAACCACCTTTTTGTTCTCTGTATTTATAACTGTTTCTGTTTTTGTTGTTTGTTCATTTGTTTTGTTTTTTAGGTTCCACATATAAGTGAAATCATGTATTATATGTCTTTCTCTGTCTGCCTTATTTCACTTAGCATAATACCCTCTAGGTTCATCCATGTTTTTGCAAGTAGCAAAATATCATTCTTTTTAATGACTAAGTAATATTCCATTATATATATATACACCACATTTTCTTTATCTATTCATCTGTGGATGGACACTTAGGTTGCTTCCATATCTTGGCTATTGTAAATAATGCTGCAATGAACACATGGATGCCTATATCTTTTGAATTAGTGTTTTTGTTTTCTTTGGATAAATACCCAGGAGTGGAATTGCTGGATCATCTGGTAGTTCTACTTTCAATTTTTCAAAGAATATCCATACTGTTTTTCATAGTGACTGCACCAATTTACATTCCCAGCAACAGTACATGAGGGTTTCCTTTTCTCAACATCTTCACCAGCACTTATTTGTTGTCTTTTTGATAATAATCATTCTGGCAAGTGTGAGGTGATATCTCATTGTGGTTTTGATTTGCATTTGCCTGATGATCTCAGTGTATCAAAGTTGGAGGTAGTGCAAGACAGGTGTGAGTTGTATTTCATCCTTTTGGGTTCCATTTTGCCCTTATTCTTTTCCATATCTAGCTTGTCTTTTTTATTATTTTCTGGCTAAGTTATAGTGGCTCATGTTCAACACTATATGTAGAGACCTTAACCCACAGAAACTGATCCACCAAGTCCCATAGTTGCTTAAACTCTAACCCTTGTAATAAATCACTTACTCTATATTACTCATCTTGATTTTGCTTTTCTTTGTACCCTGACTGATACACATATTAGTGTAAATGCAGTGTATCTTGTAGCCCTGCACCTTAGGAATTTGAGTTGTGTGAAGTGCTCATTCAACATGCTGAAAGCTGAAAGTAATCAGGATAACCACAGAGCTAACTTAAAAAGCGTTGCTGCCGCTGATGAAATAATAAGAGGAAAAACAAAATCAGAATTGGTTTTTCATAATCTATTTAGAAACTATTAATGAAACAAAGAAGAAAAGTTAGAGATAAAAATCTAAGGCTAGACAGCAGAGCTCACTAAATTTTGACTGTATCCTCTGAATGATAGTAAAGTTTCATCCTCATTCTTTTTTCCCTTCAGCCAGCTACTATGCATTACTGTTGTTTTTGAGAGCAGAGGATAAAAAGCATGTTGGCACTTCCAAGTGCCTCTTTTATTCTTCAAAGAAACACTCATGTAACAGAGACTGTGAATAGCTGGCAGGCCTTGTTTAAACCAACTTACTTTTTTTAAACTCTCACAATGCATACAAAGTGTTGCAACTACACTATTGATATAGATCTCCTGGTTTTGTTCAAGGGATACGTCTGTATATTTAGAGACACTGAAATTACCTTCACCTTTTCTAGCTGATATTGATGTGTCAGCTCTCGTTTCAGAAGTAAACGTGACACTACGTGGCTTCATCCGTGGATTTTTTTGTTTAATCCTTTCTTTATCTCTCTACTTTTCTTCTTCCTTTGTTGGGTCTTTTACTGTAAGCCTCTAACAATGCTAAGTAGGATCTCATTCTTTTCTTTCCATTTAATTTTAAATTACTTGAAATTTTGTACCCTGATGCACAAAGTTTGTATCATCATTTGAACTCAAATTCTTTCTCAGCATGAGCTGAGAAAATTTAAACAAATAGAAGACAAAATAATTTGAGAAAATTGTTATTTTATAAATAATCTTTACACAATTTGTTTCTGCCAGGAATATTAGATTTAAAGATCAGGGATCAGACTATATCAGTGCAACCTCAGACCCATTAAGTTTAAAAGTAAGATGGTTTTTGTTTGTGTTATTTTTACAGACAGTCAGTTTTACCTTCTTTTAAAATTAGACATTTTCTTCTCTTTGCAAACATTTTTTTCTTAAAATGTAACCTTTGTAATATGTTCTAAATGTTTTGTCATTAAGTTTTAACAACATTTTATCTTTATTTTTAACTGAAAGCACAGTAATACTCCTGTTTTTGCTGACATCTGGTAAACATCTACAGTGGAAAACAACAATCCTACTGTCCAACCCCCTCCCCCCAATGACATTGGCACCAGCAAATCAGGAAATGCTCCTACTGCTTGATCATACCAAACAACAATTAGAGAAGTGTGACTTATTTAAATTCTGGACTTTGAAGCCCTACTCTACATTCTTGAGAATAACAGATGTGTTACGGTATTTTATGTTCCAAGAAGCATCACTGCAAAGACTCATCTATAGGTGAGTAATTAATTATCAGTGAAAGGCTGACACATAGCACAAGGTATAATAACTATTATGGTTAAGAATCTGATATGCTGTCAGCAGAGTTTCTTCAATTCACACTTCCATTTCCTTATTACCTTGATGCTTGGATATAGCACAGGTAAAATCAGGGTGAGACCACAAATGAAAGGCTTTTAGAAAAGAAGCAGGAAATCTTATTGATGAGCTCTTTCAATCACATCTTTTGAATTCACACTGAAATTCTTTCCATTCCTCAAAGGTGCTGTACTAAAACTAGCCTCATAGCCTATGCACATGCTGTTTCCTTTGCCAGGAAAATACTTTCCCTTAGATTGTCTTCCTTTTAATTCCTTTCTCTGACTTAGACTTCAAATTATAGTAACTGCATTTTCTCATAGAAACCTTACTTGGCACATATCTCCCTGTACATTTTTCTTAAAAAATTTATTGTTGTTTGTCATTACTTTGTGTGCTTTTAAAATACTTTACTCAACATTTTCTAAGCCCCTTAAGGCCAGAAATAATGTATTTTGTTCAACATTACCTTCCTAGCATCTAGCACAGTGCCTGGCAAATAGGTGGTTGTTGCAGATACCAAAGGTGGCACCCATTTCCCACATTTCCTTACTAGCAGAGTCCAGTTTGGTTCAGGTGTGCACTGCACCCACACATTACTGAAGTAATTGCATTCCTCACTTCAGCTCCTAGGATAATTCTTAGTTGATCTAAGTCAATCATTATGATCCAACTCCCCTTTCAGGTGACTGGCTAGGGTTTGACATGTGACACATTCTCCCCACTGAGACTTGAAAATCTATTTGAGGACTTAAAGGAAAAAAACTCTTGCTTTTAAAATTTGATACATGAAAAGAAACAGTACCTCTTCTGCTTCCTTCTTGAGTTCATGAGGCGGGTAAAGCAGAGATGGCAGGATAGAAAGATGGAATGAATCCTGTACTGGTTAGCATTGTTAAATTAACCAAGTTAGTCCATTTTAAAGCTATATTACTTTAAAAAATCTTATTTGATATAAACAATCTTGAAATCCATGAAGAGAAATTTTTTGTTCTTTGCAGCTAAAAGTTTCCTATTTATATGTACTCAACACCTATTTCTTGAATGAATGAAAAGTATATATACTTAGTGCCTAATAAACAATACACATAGTACATGGACCTGTTTCCAAGACTGGGAAACAGGCTTCCTCAGCTTGAATACCTTTCTTATCCTCACTTAACCAACTCCCAGTCTTTCAAGACTCAGAACAGGTCTCCAGGATGTCCTTTCTTTTACATAACTAGGTCAACAGCCCCTGTTTATGCTATCACACCAACCTGGACTGCTACCGTAGCCTACTGTATTATATTCTTATTATATCTTCCCTTGTGCCTTTTCCCTCACTCAGCCAAAAATTTCCATGAAAGAAGGGGCCACAATGACTAAGACTGAGCCTGGCATTGAATATATAAGAGCTTTTCAGAGGGAAAGAATTGCATACACTGAATAACTAGGGAAAGCTTTGTTGAATAAGTGGGAATTCACTTGAGATATGGCAGACAGCTAGATCTTTATAATGTTTGGAGGGTGAATGAAATGAGAATTGCAGTAGGAGATCATAAAATGGCAGAAAACTCATTTTTTTCTTCAGGAAGTTGGTGATTGGAGCATTAGAGTATATATTGGTAGGGATACTATGAGGAAAGATTGGGACAACAAATTACATTGGAGCAGCTTCTGAATGTCACTCAAGAGTTTGGATTTCACTTTGCAGATGTAGGAATGACATGTTGAGAATATTCATATAACAGTACATAAGAAGAGTTGGCAGTGATGGTGAAAGATGGGTAAAGTGACAATTGCAAGAGTCAATGATACAAGAAAAATAAGGTTTTGAAAATAGGTGGTGGTATTGGATATGAAAGAATATACCTTGGAAATAAATAATAAAAAGAATCTGTTGCCAGGTCAGTGAGTTTTTTGAAACTGAGTTTATCCACAGTTTAAATTATAATAAGGTGAAAAGAGCACAATTCTCTCTTTTAAACGTCTGTTTTCATATATTTCACTGAAGCAGTAAAAGGCATTGACAAGTTCACTGGTGACCGTTTTGAGCATCCATAGGCTGCAAATCATTTATTTTGTCATCAAATATATTTACTGAATTTCCAAAACTGTATAACTTAACTGTGACATGTGTGGTGGCAGCAATTAGGGCGTTTTCACTTAACAGTTATACTGATATAATATATAAAGCAGTGGAAAATTGTTGCTCTATATTTTATGTGTATTTATGTTTCAATTTAGAAATGATGTGAACAAGATGAGATGGATTATTCTAAATCTAAACTTGAAATTCAGGGTTGTAAAGTCTGGAGGAAGAGACTACTTACTTAAATGTGCAGATACCAACACAGGGGTACAAGGATCACCAAAAATCAAGTAAACGTGAAACCACCAAAGAAACTAATAACGCTCCAATAACTGACCCTAAAGAAATGGACATTTATGAACTATCTGACAAAGATTTCAGAATAATACTTTTAAAGTTCAGTGAACTATAAGAACACACATAGAGACAACTAAACAAAATTGGGAAGATAACACAAGAAGAAAATAAGTTCAACAAAAAAGTAGAACTCATCCAAAAATCCAAACAGAATTCCTAGAGCTGAAGAATACAATGACTAAATTGAAGAATTTAATAAAGAACTTTAACAATAGGCTCAGCCAAGCAGAAGAATAAATTAATTCAAAGGCAGATTATTTGAAATAGAAAACAATGAGCAAAATGGCAATAGTAAGTCCTTGTCTATCATTATCACTTTAAAAGTAGAGATTAAATTATCTAATAAACAACATTGAAAACCTGAACGGATTTTAAAAAATCAAGATTCAGTGGTATGCTGCCTACAAGAGACTCACTTTAGCTTTAAGGATGTATATAGGCTGAGAGTAAAAGGATGGAAAAAGATACTTCAAACAAATGGTAACCAAAAGTAAGCAGAGAAAACTATACTTATGTTATAGAAATAGATTTTTTAAAATGGTCACAAGAGACAGAGAATATTATTATGTAATGATAAAAGGAGTCAATTCATCAAGAAGATATAACAATTGTAAATATGAACCCAACATCAAAACACCTAAATATATAAAACAAATATAATAGAACTAAAAGGAGACATACATAACAATACAATAATAGTTGAGGCTTCCACTTTCAACAATGGATAGTTCATACAGACAGAAAATCACTAAAGAGTCAGTAGATTTGAACAACAGTATAGACCAAATGAACTTAATAGACATATATAAGACATTCCATCCAACAGCAGTAGAATACACATGTTTCTTAAGCACATATGGAACATTTTCTAGGATGATTTGTAAGGCCACAAAATAAATTTCAACAAATTCAGTAGAATGGAAATGATATTAAGTATCTTTTCTGACCACAATGATATGGAACTAGAGCTATAACAGAAGAAAAGCTGGTCAATTCACACACAGAAAAAGTGGAAATTAAGCAGCATGCTCTTTAAAAACCACTGGAACAAAGAGGAAATCAAAGGTAAATTAAAAGAAAAACCTTGAGATAAAAATAGAAATGCAGCATACTAAAACTTATGGTATGCAGGGAAAAGACGTGACAAGAAAAGAAAACTAAAGGCCAGTATCCCTGATGAATAAGGATGAATTCAAAATTCTTAGTGAAATGTTAGCAAACGGAATTCAAGGGCACATTATATACTATGATCCAGTGGGATTCATCTCTGGGATGCAAGCATGCTTTAACATATACAAATCAATAAATGTGATACATCCCATTATAGAATGAAAGATACAAAACATGATCATCTCAATGCACAAAAAGAATTTTTTTTGCCACACAGTGCAGCATGTGGGATCTTAGTTCCCTGACCAGGGATCAAGCCCGCACCCCCTGGAGTGGAAGCATGAAGTCTTAACCTCTGGACCGCCAGGAAAGTCCCCAGGAAAAGAATTTGATAAAATTCAATATCCTCTCATGATGAAAGCTCTCAACAAATTGGGTATAGAAAGAACACACCTCAGCATAATAAAGTCGTATGTGACAATTCAACATCACAATCAATGATGTGTAACATCACATGGCTAACATCATACTCTGTAGTGAAAGACTGAAAGCTTTTCCTCTAAGATCAGTAACAAAACAAGGGTACTCACTCTCATCAATCCTATTCAACATAGTACTGAAATCTTATCCAGAACAATAAGGCAAGAAAAAGGAATAAAAGTCATACAGATTAGAAAATAAGGAGTAAAATTGTCTCTGTTTGCTAATAACATGATCTTATATGTAGAAAACCCTGAATACCAAAAAAACTCCTAGAACTAATAAATTCAATAAAGTTTCAGGATGCAAAGTCAACAAAATCACAACAAAAATCAGTTGTGTGTCTATACGCTAACAACAAACTGTAAGAAAAAGAAATAAAGGAAACAATGTCATTTAAATCTCATTTAAAATAGTATCAAAACAGTAAAATACTTAGGAATAAATTTAAGCTATTTGAGGTGATGAAAGATCTATATCCTGAAAACTGCAAAATATTGATGAAAGAAATTGAAGACCCATATAAGTGGAACACTATCTAATGTTCTTGATCAGAAGAATTAATCTTGTTAAAATGTCAATATTGCTCAAAAGCATCTATGGATTCAATGCAATCTCTATCAAAATTTCAGTGGCATTTTTTATAGAAATGGAAAAAACATCCTACAGTTTTTATGGAACCACAAAAGACTCAAGAGCCAAAGCAATCTTGAGAAAGAACAGAGCTGGTGTATCACACTTCCTGATTTTAAACTATACTACAAATCTTTTGTAATCAAAACACTATGTAACTGGCATTTAAAAAGACACATAGACTAATGGAACAGAATTGAGATCCCAGCAGTAAACTCATGCATATACAGTCAACATATATTTGACATGGGAGCCAAGAACACTCAGTAGAGACAAGACAGTCTCTTCAAAATATCATGTTGAGACAACTGGATATTCACATGCAAGGGAATGAAATTGGACCCCTATCCTATACCACTCACGAAAATTAACTTGAAATTGTTTAAAGACTTAAATATAAGACCTGAAACCATAAAACTCCTAAAAGAAAACGTAGAGGGTAAATTCCTTGATATTGGTCATGGAAATTATTTTTTATAGATGGCACCAAAAGCATAAGCAGCAAAAGCAAAAATAAACAAATGGGATTGCATCAAACCAAAAAGTTTCTGCACAGCAAAAGAATGTTCAACAAAATGAAAAGACAATCTATGTAATTGGAGAAGATATCTGCAAACCACACATCTGAGAAGAGTTTAATATACAAATGGTATAAGGAACTCACATAAAAATGGTATAAGGAACTTATATAAATCAATAGCAAAAAAAAAAAAAAGAAACAATTAAAAATGGATAAATGACCTTAACAGACATTTTTCCAAAGGAACCCTTGTGCACTGTTGTTGGGAATGTAAATTGGTACAGCTACTATGGATAAGAGAATGGAAGTTCCTCAAAAATTAAAGATAGAACTACCATATAACCCAGGATTCCCACTGCTGGGTATACATCCATAAGAAATAAAAATAGGATATCAAAGAGATACCTGCATTTCAATGTGTATTGCAGCATTATTTATAATAGCCAAAATATGGAAACAACCTAATTGTTCATGGCTGAATGAATGGCTGAAGAAATACACACACACACACACACACACACACATACACACAATGAAGTATTATTCAGTCATAAAAAAAAGTAATCTTGCCATTTTTCATGACATGGATGAAACTTGAGGCATCATACTAAGTGAAGTAAGTCAGACAAAGAATGACAAATGGTGTAAGATCTCATATGTGGAATCTAAAACAAATTCATAGAATCATAGTGTAGAATTGTGGTTGCCAAGCACAAATGAGAGAAGGTGGTCAAAGCATATAAACTTTCAGTTATAAGATACATAAATTCTGGGGATTTAATGTATTGCATGGTGACTGTAGTTAACTCTGTTATATTTTATACTTGAAAGTTACTAAGAGAGTAGATCTTAAATGTTCTCACCACACACAGAAAGAAGGCAACTATGTGAATTGATAAATGTGTTATTTAACATATTGTGGTAATCACTTAACAATATATATGTGCATCAGATCATCACATTGTACACCTTAAACTTACACAATATTACATATCAATCATATCTCAGTAAAGTTGGAAAAAATAAAAAAGAAATTCGATATCAACTCTTGTCAATTTAACGCAGTGTTCTTATCTTGATAGCTTGCCTGCAACACCCACCTAATCAGTGAAACAGATAAGAAATTTTGTGTGTGTGTGTGTTTTTTCAGGGGAATATATAATACAAATTTTATTTAAAGCACAGTACAGATTACAACATAAAACTTTAAAAATTTGTATTATTATAAATAGTAATTTAAAAGACAGTTCATATTAATGATAATATTATTCCAATCATACCCCTATACTCCTTGGATGCATGCCCTCCAACCTTTTTACCATTAGGAAACATTTGAAAGTCCTAGGATAAGGACAAAGTCCTTCGTTCTGTAGTAACTGTTATGAACTCATCATAGAATCAGTTTTGTGTGAGTCTCTTAATTTCTCTGACCAGACTCTCATAATTTGTCAATACAGAAGAGTTAATTAGATTATTACTAAAATGTTTCAAATGATATCTGCAAAATAGAGAATCCTTAGAAGCTGATAATGAAATGAGAACAATAATAGTGAAAAATTAATAAAGCATTACACGCTTTTTCTGGAATTGTGTTTTTGGAGAACATTTATAATTGATAAGTAAATAACTTAAAATTTCACATTCAACCTAAATGAATGTTTTTACCACCCTTTTCCATTAAAATTGGGTTCTAGCTAAATGATGTAAGCTACCTGTGTACTTGTTTGCATTTAGAAGGATTGACATCCTTTTCATGCCTAAGGTTTTGTTGTGCCTTATACTGATAGCGGGGTCAAGTTTGATACTTTGCTTTTATCATACAATGATAGGTCTACAGGCATTTTAATGATCTCTTACTCCTTATATACCAACTTTAACTTTGAATCAGTTGTTTGACTTCTTAAAATTCCCACCGTTCATTTTAACTATTGGGAAGGTGATCCCCTTTGTCAGTTATTCCCTACTATGTCCAATGTAAAACCAGGAAGATCTGAGAAATTCAGTCATTCTCATTGCTTACATCTGGACAAAGTGGATCAAAAAGTATCTCAGGATCTTTCACAATATCATTTCAGTAATAAGGTTTGGCCTAAATATTTTTCAGTTATTCCATTATTGTTTCTATCTCTCATGCACAGCCATGTGTGATAAGCAATTACAGAGGATCATGTATGAAATTGCATTATGTTGTGCTATGTTCTGTGTTATATGTAACCCAAGGCATTTATCTTTACAACATTGAATTAATTAAAAGCATGTGGAATAGTTGGAAGATAATAAGAGCAAGTGACTCAACAATTTGACATTTAACTGTTAGGATTGATTCTCAAGGTTATATCAAATACAAAGTGTTTTCTGTCCTTTTTGTCTTTGTATTTAGAAATGTGAAAGAACAAACAGTAGCGAATGCAGCATATATTTCATTTTAGCTGTGAGCAACTTCCATTGTGAATCAAGAATTGATTCAAAGCACATCTGACTTATGGTTTTGCTTTTAACAGTAAAAATGGCAACATCTAACCTCATCGCAGGTGAAGACAAAGTGATTTTATTTTTTAGAGAGCTACATATTTTTAGATTTCAGATAATTCCAACAGGTTGCAAAATGTAGGGAAAAGATGAGCCTTGTAGTTCCTTCAAATAAAGAAAACTTCCACCTAAATCTGAATACTAGGTGTGCTACATACACAGGAAATGAAGCTCAGCTCTGTGATCATTATTTTTTCAATTGTTAATAAACAAATACAGGTGAAAAAAAATTTGTGCTCATTTTTTTCCTTTGGTAGGGAATAGCAGGGCAAAAATGAAGTATATCCTGATGTAGAATTCATAGTGTAGCATATAAAATATGAAATACCTTATTATTTACTTTGCTAATTGTGTCTAAATTTCACATAGAAAATATGGTAAGACTCCATCCATTTTATAACTATACCATGTGAATTTGGAAAGGGATTAATTTTCCTAAATTTCATCTATTTCCAGAATCCATGAAGCATAGTGCCATTAAGGATAGTTGATTTGTCAATGTTGTCAGATAAGACAAAGATGAAAGTGAATCTTCAAAGGAAGAAAGCTTCCTGAGATCCACTGATTCCATGGCAGGTAGGGTACATTTCAAAACAGAACACTAAAGAACCTATAGCTCAAACTATCTTCAAAACCATACATTCCGGGACTTCCCTGGCGGCGCAGTGGTTAAGAATCCGCCTACCAATGCAGGGGACACAGGTTCGAGCCCTGGGCCAGGAAGATCCCACACACCATGGAGCAACTAAACCCCTGCCCACAACTACTGAGCCTGTGCTGTAGAGCTCACGAGCCACAACTATTGAGCCTGTGCTCTAGAGCCCACGAGTGACAACTACTGAGCCCACGTGCCACAACTACTGAAGCCCACACACCTAGAGCCCATGCTCCTCAACAAGAGAAGCCGCCACAATGAGAAGCCCGCAAAGAAGAGTAGCCCCAGCTCGCCACAACTAGACCTGTGCTCAGCAACAAAGACCCAAGGCAGCCAAAAATAAATTAATTAATTTTAAAAGCCCATTCATTTCCCAAGAATCCTTAATATTGGCATTTAGAGTTTTAGAACTAAACCTCAACTATATATATATGTGTGTGTGTATATATATATTATATATGTATATACATATGTATATATATTTTATTACATATTGACATATATGTAATGAAACTACTAAGCAGTTGCTGGATTTCTAATTGACGTGTAAATAATCAGGATGTCAGGATGTCAGGAATCTTACAGCAACATTACATTCCTTGAAGTGTATTGAAGAAGTTCTTTTTTTTGCTACTGGATGAAAATTCAGGCCGTTCCATACCTTTTCAAATAATACCTAGTATCAGCAGCAGCAGCAGCCCATGATCACTATGAGCTGCCAAACATAGCAGCAGGTTATTTTGTTCACTCTTATATAATACTCAAAATTCTAACCATTTGATTTTTTTTTTTTTGTACTCATGTAGTTTATTTATTTATTTTTTTTAACATCTTTATTGGAGTATAATTGCTTTACAATGGTATGTTAGTTTCAGCTTCACAACAAAATGAATCAGTTATATACATACATATGTTCCCATATCTCTTCCCGCTTGCGTCTCCCTCCCTCCCACCCTCCCTATCCCACCCCTCCAGGCGGTCACAGAGCACCGAGCTGATCTCCCTGTGCTATGCGGCTGCTTCCCACTAGCTATCTACCTTACGCTATGGGGAGGGGGAAGGGTAAACGGTGACAAAGCGATAAAGAGGCATGGACATATATACACTACCATTTGATTTTTTTAAAGCTAAATTTTTCCCCTCCATCAGACAGGCTTGCAGTTGGTGGAGGGGGATGTCTCCTTCTCTCTCTACCTCTCACTCAGTTCACCTTTAGTGTTTCTGACCTCTCTGCAATTGAAAGTGAAGAGAGTCAAGAGAGATAAGGAGGCACAGCAAAATTCTTGCCTGACTGCTACTGCCATTAGATATAACACTAAGCTTTTTAGACCTGGCTAATATTTAAAGCTTCCTTTACTTCAGAGGGGACTTTTTTGGTATATCAGTTAACTTTTTCTGTGAGCAAATTATCCCAACACTTGGTGACTTAAAACACAGCTCTTTATTATTTTTCATTAGTCCACGGGTCAGCTGTGTACTTCTGCTGACTGGGCCAGGCCTTTCTTCTCTTGCTTGCGTTGGCTTATATGTCAAATCATGGCTAAACTGGGACTGGATGGTTTCAGAAGGCCTTACTTATATGTTTGGAGGTAGGTTTACTGTCGCCTGGGACAGCAGACTTAGCTGTGTTTAATGTCGCCTCTTTAAAGAGGATAATATGCCCTCTTCACACGACAAGGTGCAAAGAACAGGAAAAAGGAAGACTATCCCTGATGCACAAGCACTTTTCAAATTTCCGCCATTTTTGCTTTTATTCTATTGGCAAAATAAAAAATCATGTGACCAAGCACAGAGTCGGCATGAGAAGGGACAACCCAAGGGTGTGGTTACAGGGACTTGTGACAAATTGTCAGCCATTATTGCAGCAACTTTTCACATATGATCTTTTCAGAGACCAAGTCCCTGGTCATCTGTCACATTTCTTTCCCTCGATGCAGATCTTGCACTCTCCTCTGTCTTGCTGCTTACTTATTTAGCAGCCCCAAAGAATCTACTGATATCCGTGGTTTCTCTTTGTTGAGGTTTCCAGTCCATGATCCAAGAAAACCTAAAACCACCTCTCTTACTCATGTGGCCTATACCTGGTTTCTGGGAAATATGTCTTTTGTCCAAACCAGGAAATATAAGCTGATCCCAATTCAATTATCTCTTATTTGCTCCCACATTTGGAAGAGCTAACCATCCGACGTCTCCCCTTTTAACTGCAGGAGTCAAAGTGTCCACTTTATCACCCCAACTTCAGGAAACACATATCAAGCTCTCCACACAATTCTTTTGAAGCCGATCTCACTAATCTTGAGATAAGGGTCAGGCATCCATTATCCTTTACACTTGGGAATTACTTGACTCACAGTTCACCAATAGCTATCTCCAAAATATATCTTTCAAATCTCTCTTAATCACCAATGACATGATTCTTTAAGAGCCTGGATCTAGGTAATGGATTAAGAATTATGTAACCAGATTTTTTTTCTTCAAAATATTAATCTTAGTCTGACACTCCAGTTTAGAGTTTCATAAATATTATACCTGTGGTCTCTTGGTGCCTCAGTTAAAACTGCTAAATTAACATCTTTTTGTGTGTGGAAAGTGATAAAATTCATGAAATACGCATTTACCCTCCAAGTAAGAAGAATGATGAAACAAATTATAATAAAAATGTATTTGATTTTGTACCTATTGATTTAAACTCATCGTTATGAGCTAGGTAGATCATCTTAGAGACCAATCTTTGATTACTGCGTTACCTCTTCCACCAAGATCTATACCAATTAAAAATCTGATGGTTGTGCTAATTTTGCTTTTATTTAAGTAAATGGTAGACCTGTTGAAGAATAGAGAGCCAATAACAAAGTCTGAGTCTTGCCATGAGTGAATTTCCTACTGGTTGAAATAGAGTCATTCACAATTTATTTATTAAACATTCTAGGTTATTTTTCAGCAAAGGTTGAAAAGCCAAATGTCACATGAAAACTCCAAAGGAATGAATTAGTTGAGGTCATTTATGTAGAACATAGTATCTGACACACAGTAAAAATGCAACAAATGTTAGCTATTCCTGCTATTATGATAACAGCATGTTTGCACGGATCCGTAGGTTAGCAATTACTAGAGTTAAGGTTAAATTTCTCATGTGTTCTTTGTTTAACCACCTACCCTCTGAACTCTCCATTCCACTGAACATCCAAACAGCATCTACTACATTGTCTCTAACAATTCTTTATTTTGAAATAATTATAAAATGAACCTCTCTTTGAACACATCCTGAATATAGGAGGAGGGTCCAGGATAATTGTAGGCCTAGCTTTTCAGATTGCACAAAGTTGCTGCTAGTCTCTGAGAGATCTTCTAAAATCCTATCAACATGTGCTACTGTCTGAAAATCTGTTTCTCTACTATCTCTTCTACTATTCTTAAATGATGAGAATTTAGGTCTTTAACTTGCCTTGCAGTAAAGCAACTGTTCTTCCATAAACAGGGATTGAACAGATTGATTGCCTTACCTAGACCATTACATTGATCCTAGGGCAGACTTCCCAGGTTTCTTCCTTCCCTTTACCCTTTGGGGAAGCTCTTCCTAGGGAGCTCAGGACTGCAAGGCAGGCCACTCATGTGGCTTAATCACAGGCCTCTTATGGGTCCCTTTGTGTTTGTCTCTGACTTAACACTCAACCAAAAATTGATTTAGTTCTGTCTCCCAATTTCATTTTCTCACAGCAGGCAATGGTACCTAGACCTCTTCAATCATTACAGTTGTCTTTTCTTTCATACCTCTTTCAAGAAGTGCTCTGATATTTTTCTCTTCTTTCTACCCTTTCCTTGTAGAAGGTAGTTAACTACTTTTACTTATATTTCTGTTCTAAGAAGTCTATAAACTTTTAATATTTCTTCCAGTTGACTCACTCTTTTATTTGCTTTTAATAAGGACTTAAGTTGAGGATTTAGCACTCATGCATAGTTTATTTTAATAACATTCACACTAGTTTCTCCCACTAGAATGTGGATAGGACTTTGTTTTGCTTACCACTTGTATTAGTTTGCTCAGGCTGCTGTAATAAAATACCAGAGACTGTGTGGCTTAAACAACAGTAGTTTATTTTCTCAAAGTTCTGGAGGCTGGAAAATCCAAGCTCAGGGTGCCAGTTGATTCAGTTCCTGGTGAGAGCTCTCTTCCTGGCTTGCAGATAGCTGCCTTCTCCCTGTGTCCCCACAAGGTAAAGAGACAGAGTCTCTGGTGTCTCCTCTTATAAGGATGTTAATCTTATTGGATTAGGGTCCTACCCTTATGATTCCATTTAACCTTAATTATTTCCTTACTCCAAATATAGTCATGTTGGGGGTTAAGTTTTCAACATATAAGTTGTGAGAGGACACAATGCAATCCTTAGTATCACTTTAGCCCAGGACCTAAAAGTGGCGAATATATAGTAGTCTCTTTATGAATATTTATTGAATGAAAATATATATGAATGAATGGAATATTTCTCTGCTTATGTGTCTGTATATCACAGTATTACAAATGAGTTTTCTATCAAAATGATTAACCTATTAATCATCCTAAGGAGCCATACTGTATATAATACTTCTATTATGAAAAGATGAATTTTATTCCTTACTTCATACCAGAGTCCAGATAGCTCATGTTCAACCAAATTGTAACATTTATTGAGTTCCTGTGCTATAAAAGTATGTGGAGTCCAGATCAAGTGGGAGAGTCTGTGAAAGCACAGAATAGTATATAAATCATGGTAGAAAGGAAACAATGACAAAAGGGAAATATAAAAATAAATTCTGATAGTGTCTAGGAGGGACATTATGTAACTTTTAGCATGGGAAGAATTCAGGGAAAGTGTCATAAGGAGATTTGATTGTTTTGGTAGAAGTTGCTCTAAAAGAGAAGGCGGGGCTTCCCTGGTGGCGCAGTGGTTGAGAGTCCACCTGCCGATGCAGGGGACACGGGTTCGTGCCCCGGTCCGGGGAGATCCCACATGCCGCGGAGCAGCTGGGCCCGTGAGCCATGGCCGCTGAGCCTGCGCGTCCGGAGCCTGTGCTCCGCAACGGGAGAGGCCAGAACAGTGAGAGGCCCACGTACCGCAAAAAAAAAAAAAAAAAAGAGAAGGGAATTTGGATAGAGCTAAAAATCAGAGCCAGAGCATGGATACAGGAGTGTCAAATGGTCCAGTTTCAGAGTGGGAAAAATCTAGGCATGCTCCAAATCCTATTCAATATTTTCCTTAAACATACTGTACACATTCTTGTATCTGCATTATAGATGATACCCTTCACTGAGTTGCTATAATCTTAATCCTCCCTAAATTTTATTTCCTAACCCTTATGCCTCACACAAAAGAGACACTCAATAAATTCTTTTTGGTAATTACATATTATAAAGTTAAAAATGTAGTAAAGTTTTCTGAATTCTGAACTCAAATATTAAAGGTAAATCAGTGATGACTAGGAGTTTTTTGGGGACCGAGGAGTACATGGGGGGAATTAAGTGATCATAGATAGTAGGCTGGGGTTACCACTAGGCCACGGTTCTCTCACTGAGCATCTTGGAGACAGCCATGTGAATATCCCTTTGGCAATCAGCTCCTAGCATTCACAGGCATGATATCCCACAGACTAGAAATGAGAAGAGTAAAGAGATGTTTGAGATAAAACTGGTTCAGTACCACTGAGATGATACTGCTGTTAAGGAGCTGGACCTGGATTAAAAGAAGGAAATTGCTAGTTGAGATTTATGTTATACTAAATTACTCCAATGTGGTTGAGAAAGATGGACTGAAGGAGCAAGAAACAAGGTAGCAGGACCACTTAGAACACCACAGCAAGGGCATGGCTCAGAAGTGAGGAAGATCTTAATTTAAACAAGGAGAGAGAGAGAGAGAGGGGGAAAGGAGCTGAGATGTGAATCCTTTTAATGCTGCAAAATATTTATAATGCTGGAAGTTTGCATTCCCATACTGACCCGGAGTCTCAGAATCACTTGCATGTTTTCAGGGAGGTAAAATCAATTCAGTTTCTGGATGGCTAAAATGTAACAACATAATTTCATCTGAAAATTTCAATGGTACCTGAAGAAAAGGGGAGGAATAAATTGGGACTTAGTACTAAAAAGAAAAAAGCAACTCAATAAGAAAGAGGGGGGAAGTTTCAACAAAACAAATATAAAAACGACCATTAGCACATTAAAAAAAGAAGTATTCAATATCTTTTGTCATCTGGAGAAAGCAAATTAAAACCATGATGAAATATCACTATACACTGGACAAAATAGCTAAAATTTAAAAGGTTGGAAACAATAAATATCACTGAATGCTAGCTTGGCAGTGAGAATTCTCATAGTGATTTTGGAGGTACAAAGTATTAGTATGGCCTCTCCTGGCTTTAGTTGTAATTATAATCACCTGTGTTTATGCAAAGTTTATTATTTTCAAATTACTCACCAGGGACCTGATTAAAAATGGTGTGCATGCTCGTCATTCCTTAGTTCACTAAACTCCTCTGATAACGCATGTTTCCCTTTTCAGTCATGTTACAGGGAGGTAAGAAATCTAAGGAAAAGATAGAAGGAAGAAAAATAAAATTAAAAGAAATTAACACTGCCCAAAGGTACATATGTATCAATCACTATGGTAGAAATTAGGCACATACATCAGAGAGAAGAGAAAAATTCCCATGTTAGGAAACTGACTATTGCCTACTACAAGTTTGTTCCCAGCCTTCAATATCTTTAATATGTGCTCCATTTGCTGGATCTCTAAGGATCCTTTAATTCTTCATGACATTGTCAACAGCTCACCAGAACCTCCAATATTACTGCTGGTTTTGTATGCAAGTCGGATAAAAAATAACTACAAAAAGAAAATTTACTAAAAATTAATACAAGAAAAACAAAATTCATTGCCTATTGCAAATCTTCAGGCCAGCCTGAGGGTAAAAGATTATGTTTTTCTTATATATGCCAATTGTTACTACCACATTACTTCTGAGGGTGAAGTAAAAATGTAGCCAAACCATTAAGGCCATTTCAGTCTCAAAAGTTATAGGCATAGGTATAGATATGGAAATAGTAAAAGTAATAGAAATAGGAACAGATATAGGGATAGATATATAGATGATATATATGTCTAGATATAGGAGAGTATGCAGATGAGAAAATAGAAGTGAGTGTAGGTATGGGTTTAGGTGTCAAGACAGGTATAGGTATTATTATTCTTTTTTAACATCTTTATTGGAGTATAATTGATTTACATTGTTGTGTTAGTTGCTGCTGTATAACAAAGTAAATCAGCTATACGTATATATATCCCCATATCCCCTCCCCCTTGCATCTCCCTCCCACCCTCTGTATCCCACCCTCTAGGTGGTCATAAAACACCTAGCTGCTCTCCCTGTGCTACGCGGCTGCTTCCCACTAGCTGTAGATTTTACATTTGGTAGTGTATATATGTCCATGCCACTGTCTCACTTCATCCCAGCTTACCCTTCCCTCTCCCCATGTCCTCAGGTCCATTCTCTACATCTGCGTCTTTATTCCTGTCCTGCCCCTAGGTTCTTAGAAACATTATTATTATTATTATTTTTAGATTCCATATATATGTGTTAACATACGGTATTTATTTTTCTCTTTCTGACTTACTTCACTCTGTATGACAGACTCTAGGTCCATCCACCTCAATACAAATAACTCAATTTCGTTTCTATTTATGGCTGAGTCATATTCCATTGTGTATACGTGCCACATCTTCTTTATCCATTCATCTGTCGATGGACACTTAGGTGGCTTCCATGTCCTGGTTATTGTAAATAGTGCTGCAGTGAACATTGTGGTACATGACTCTTTTTGAATTCTGGTTTTTTCAGGGTATTTTCCCAGGAGTGGGATTGCTGTATCATATGGTAGTTCTATTTTTAGATTTTTAAGGAACATGCATACTGTTCTCCATAGTGGCTGTATCAATTTACATTCCCACCAACAGTATAAGAGGGTTCCCTTTTCTCCACACCCTCTCCAGAATTTATTGTTTGTAGATTTTTTGAGATGGCCATTATGACCAGTGTGAGATGATACCTCATTGTAGTTTTGATTTGCATTTCTCTAATGATTAGTGATATTGAGCATCCTTTCATGTGTTTGTTGGCAATCTGTATATCTTCTTTGGAGAAATGTCTATTTAGATCTTCTGCCCATTTTTGGATTGGGTTGTTTGGGTTTTTTTAATATTGAGCTGCATGAGCTGCTTGTATATTTTGGAGATTAATCCTTTGTTGGTTGCTTCATTTGCAAATATTTTCTCCCATTCTGAGGGCTGTCTTTTTGTCTTCTTTATGGTTTCCGTTGCTGTGCAAAAGCTTTTAAGTTTCATTAGGTCCCATTTGTTCATTTTTGTTTTTATTTCCATTTCTCTAGGAGGTGGGTCAAAAAAGATCTTGCTGTGATTTGTGTCATAGAGTGTTCTGCCTATGTTTTCCTCTGAGTTTTATAGTATCTGGCCTTACATTTAGATCTTTAATCCCTTTTGAGTTTATTTTTGTGTATGGTGTTAGGGAGTGTTCTAATTTCAATCTTTTATATGTAGCTGTCCAGTTTTTTCAGCACCATTAATTAAAGAGGCTGTCTTTTCTCCATTGTATATTTTTGCCTCCTTTATCAAAGATAAGGTGACCATATGTCCATGGGTTTATATCTGAGCTTTCTATCCTGTTCCACTGATCTATATTTCTGTTTTTGTGCCAGTGCCATACTGTATTGATTACTGTAGCTTTCTAGCATAGTCTGAAGTCAGGAAGCCTGATTCCTCCAGCTCCATTTCTCTTTCTCAAGATTGATTTGGCGATTCGGAGTCTTTTGTTTCCATATAAATTGTGAAATTCTTTGTTCTAGTTCTGTGAAAAATGCCATTGGTAGTTTGATAGTGACTGCATTGAATCTGTAGATTGCTTTAGGTAGGATAGTCATTTTCACAATCTTGATTCTTCCAATCCAAGAATGTGGTACATCTCTCCATCTGTTTGTATCATCTTTAATTTCTTTCATCAGCGTATTATAGTTTTCTGCATACAGGTCTTTTGTCACCTTTGGTAGGTTTATTCCTAGGTATTTTATTCTTTTTGTTGCAATGGTAAATGGGAGTGTTTTCTTAATTTCACTTTCAGATTTTTCATCAATAGTGTATAGGAATGCAAGAGATTTCTGTGCATTAATTTTGTATCCTGCTACTTTACCGAATTCATTGATTATCTCTAGTAGTTTTCTGGTAGCATCTTTAGGATTCTCTATGCATAGTATCATGTCATCTGCAAACAGTGACAGCTTTACTTCTTTTGATTTAGGTTTCTTTTACTTCTTTTCTGTTTCTGAGAGCTGTGGCTAAAACTTCCAAAGCTATGTTGAGTAATAGCGGTGAGAGTAGACAACCTGTCTGTTCCTGATATTAGAGGAAATGGTTTCAATTTTTCACCATTGAGAATGATATTGGCTGTGTGCTTGTCATATATGGCCTTTATTATGTTGAGGTAAGTTACCTCTGTGCCTACTTTCTGGAGAGTTTTTATCATAAATGGGTGTTGAATTTTGTTGAAAGCTTTTTCTGCATCTATTTGGATAATTATATGGTTTTTCTCTTTCAATTTTTTAATATGGTGTATCACATTGATTGATTTGTATATATTGAAGAATCCTTGCATTCCTGGTATAACCCCACTTGAACATGGTGTATGATCCTTTTAATGTGCTGTTGGATTCTGTTTGTTAGTATATTGTTGAGGATTTTTGCATCAATGTCCATCAGTGATATTGGCCTGTAGTTTTCTTTCTTTGTGACATCTTTGTCTAATTTTGGTATCAGGGTGATGGTAGCCTTGCAGAATGAGTATGGGAGTGTTCTTTCCTCTACTGTATTTTGGAAGAATTTGAGAAGGATAGGTGTTAGCTCTTCTCTAAATGTTTGATAGAATTCTCCTGGGCAGCCATCTGGTCCTAGGCTTTTGTTTGTTGGAAGATTTTTAATCACAGTTTCAATTTCAGTGCTTGTGATTGGTCTGTTTACATACTCCATTTCTTCCTGGTTCAGTCTCGGATGTTTGTGCTTTTTCAAGAATTTGTCCATTTCATCCAGGTTGTCCATTTTATTGGCATATAGTTGCTTGTAGTAATCTCTCATGATCCTTTGTATTTCTGCAGTGTCAGTTGTTACTTCTCCATTTCATTTCTAATTCTGTTGATTTTAGTCTTCTCCCTTTTTTCTTGATGAGTCTGGCTAATGGTTTATCAATTTTGTTTATCTTCTTAAAGAACCAGCTTTCTGTTTTATTGTTCTTTGCTGTTGTTTCCTTCACTTCTTTTTCATTTATTTTTGATCAGATTTTTATGATTTCTTTCCTTCTGCTATCTTTGGGTTTTTTTGGTTTTCTTTCTCTAATTGCTTTAGGTGTATGTTTAGATTCTTTATTTGAGATTTTTCTTGTTTCTTGAGGTAGGATTGTATTGCTGTAAACTTCCCTCTTTGAACTGCTTTTGCTGCATCCCATAGGTGTTGGATTATTGTGTTTTCATTGTCATTTGTTTCTAGGTATTTTTTGATTTCCTCTTTGATTTCTTCAGTAATCTCTTGGTTTTTTAGTAACATATTGCTTACGCTCCATGTGTTTGTATTTTTTACAATTATTTTCCTGTAATTGATACCTAGTCTCCTAGAGTTGTGGTTGGAAAAGATACTTGATATGATTTCAGTTTTCTTAAATTTACCAAGGATTGATTTGGGACCCAAGGTATGATGTATCCTGTAGAATGTTCCATGAACCCTTGAGAAGAAAGAGTATTCTGTTGTTTTTGGATGGAATGTCCTATATATATCAGTTAAGTCCATCTTGTTTAATGAATCATTTAAAGCTTGTGTTTCCTTATTTATTTTCATTTTGGTTTATCTGTCTATTGGTGAAAGTGGGGTGTTAAAGTCCCCTACTATTATTGTATTACTGTCAATTTCCCTTTTTATGGCTGTTAGCATTTGCCTTATGTATTGAGGTACCCCTATGTTGGGTGCATAAATAGTTAAAATTGTTATATCTTCTTCTTGGATTGGTCCATTGATCTTTATGTAGTGTCCTTCTTTGTTCTGTGTAATAGTCTTTATTTTAAAATCTATTTTGTCTGATATGGGAATTGCTCAGCTTTCTTTTGATTTTCATTTCATGGAATATCTTTTTCCATCACCTCACTTTCAGTCTGTGTGTGTCCCTAGGCGTGAAGTGGGTCTCTTGTAGACAGCATATGTATGAATCTTGTTTTTGTATCCATTCAGCCAGCCTCTGTCCTTTGGCTGGAGCATTTAATCAATTTACATTTAAGGTAGTTATTGATATGTATGTTCCTATTACCATTTTCTTAATTGTTTTGGGTTTGTTATTGTAAATCTTTTCCTTCTCTTGTGTTTCCCGCCTAGGAAAATTCCTTTAGCATTTGTTGTAGAGCTGGTTTGGTGGTGCTGAATTCTCTTATCTTTTGTTTGTCTGTAAAGGTTTTAATTTCTCTGTCAAATCTGAATGAGATTCTTGCTAGGTAGAGTAATCTTGGCTGTAGGTTTTTCCCTTTTATCACTTTAAATATGTCCTGCGACTCCCTTGTGACTGCAGAATTTCTGCTGAAAGATCAGCTGTTAACCTTATGGGGATTCCCTTGTATATTATTTGTTGCTTTTTCCTTGCTGCTTTCAATATTTTTTCTTTGTATATTATTTTTCGTAGATTGATTAATATGTGCCTTGGAGTGTTTCTCCTTGGATTTATCCTGTATGGGACTCTCTGTGCTTCCTGGACTTGATTGACTATTTCCTTTCCCATATTAAGGAAGTTTTCAACTATAATCTTTTCAAATGTTTTCTCAGTCCCTTTTTATTTCTCTTCTTCTGGGACCTCTGTAATTTGAACATTGGTGTGTTTAATGTTGTCCCAGAGGTCTCTGAGACTGTCCTCAATTCTTTTCATTGTTTTTTCTTTATTCTGCCCTGTGGTAGTTATTTCCACTATTTTATCTTCCAGGTCACTTATCTGTTCTTCTGTCTCAGTTATTCTGCTATTGCTTCCTTCTAGAGAATTTTTAATTTCATTTGTCATTGTTTGTTTGCTCTTTATTTCTTTTAGGTGCTTGTTAAACATTTCTTATATTTTCTCCATTCTATTTCTACGATTTTGGATCATCTTTACTATCAATACTCTGAATTGTTTTTCAGGTAGACTGCCTATTTCCTCTTCATCTTTTTGGTCTGGTGGGTTTTTACCTTGCTCCTTCATCTGCCGTGTATTTCTCTGTCTTATTTTTCTTAACTTACAGTGTTTGGGGTCTCCTTTTCTCAGGCTGCAAGTTCATAGTTCCCATTGTTTTGGTGTCTGCTCTCAGAGGGTAAGGTTGGTTCAGTGGGTTACGTAGGCTTTCTGGTGTAGGGGACTAGTGCCTGTGTTCTGGTGGATGAGACTGGATCTGTTCTTTCTGGTGGGCAGTGCTGTGTCTGGTGGTGTGTTTTTGGGTGCCTTTGACCTTATTATGATTTTAGGCAACCTCTCTGCTAATGGGTGGGGTTGTGTTCCTGTCTTGCTAGTTGTTTGGCATGGGATGTCCAGCACTGGAGCTTGCTGGTCGTTAAGTGGAACTGGGTCTTAGCGTTGAGATGGAGATCTCTGGGAGAGCTCTCACCTATTGATATTATGTGGGGCCGGGAGGTCTCTGGTGGACCAGTGTCCTCAACTCGGTTCTCCCACCCCAGAGGCTCTGGTCTGATGCCCAGCTGGAGCACCAAGACCCTGTCAGGCCCACAGCTTTTAGAACGAACAGTGCTCATGATTCTTCCCCGTCCACAATACACAGGGATTCATCTAGCCAAGTGTGCTGCTCTGCATCTTTCAGCTCACTGATCCCAATCCAGTGGTCATGTACATTGCATGCATTTAAGACACTCCAGGGAGAGCCTCTGCACATCTGAAGCAAGGTCCCAGAGCAACACCACACCATGTGTGGCAGTTGGCAGGCAGAATATGGCAGCAGTCTTTGCTTCTGGGGGCAGGGGGAGGTTAGCAGTTATCGGTATAGGTATTGTTATATACAAAATGGGTAAGAAATGTAAAATAATAAGAATTATAAAGAGTAAGGCAGTAGTTTTGTAGAAATCTGTGGTAAGCTTAAATCTACTGCCAGTCATCTTAGATACCCAATGATAAAAAGCTTAATAAATCTTTTTATTTTTATTTAGTTATATTTTTATTGAAACATAGTTGATTTACAATGTTATATTAGTTTCAGGTGTACAACATAGTGATTCATTATTTTTATAGATTATACTCCATTTAAAGTTATTATAAAATAGTGGCTATATTTCCTTGTGCTGTACAATATATCCTTGTTGTTTATAACAAAAAATTGTCTACTATTTAAGGGAGATTTGTTCTTCTTTTATTGTTTAAACAAATTCCTAGAAGAGTTTTGTCATGTGGTGCTTTAAGTAAGGAACAGAATTACATAATGAACAATGTTTTAAGCAGCAGTTTTTCAGCATCAGTCCTTAAAGGCCTAGCGCAGTTAGTGAACCACTCGATGGTTAAGTCAACAAGCAGATGTCTGCAGACAGTGAAGTAATTGTGATGTTATATATAGCCCCGAAGGGCTAAGGGTGGAAAGAAGGAGCTGATAAGCAGGGCTTTCTAGATCTGGTCAACTAAAGTTCCAAGGACTCAGTAATCAGCCATAAATCATGTATTTTAAATGCTTAAGCTTAACTTTTATATATATTTCTATATGCTGTGACTCTATATAGTGTGAAATTACAAAAATAAAGCTGAAATTCAGAAATGCAAAGAAGATAATGCTGTTATATTTTTGATAACTTTGCTAGTCTGCTTCTCAAGCTGTGAACCATTTTATCTGGGTCCTTCAATGCTTGGAGAACCTCCCCTGTCAATTCCAACCCACGTAACTTCTTCTGATGCTGGGGATCTCACTGAAGCCTGCCTATGACCTCCCATTGATCTCTAGCTGTCTGCCTTGAAGCCATAGGCCACAGAATTGCTTTGTGCCATCATTCCCCAGCCTCCCTGATCCTATACACATACACATACACATACACATACACATACACATACACACCCAGTCAGAGATAACACTCAAGGATAAGTTACCATTTGGCATCAGAAGCTACATTTTGGGTTCCCCACAGGACAGATGGAGAACTCTGGATCCCTATTACAGTATTCAAACTCAAACTAAAGGAAACTGAAAAGTAGAAACTCATATCCTCTGTCCCTGCCTCCTCACCACACCACCATTTTTACTCTGTTGGAGACTTTCCTTTACACATGGTCATAGTTTGTCCGTGAGAAGCACTGTTCATTTACCTCCATGGAGATCCCTATGGAACGTGGGACACCAAACCCTCCACTTTGAATTTCCATCACCCAGTCTAACACTTCTTTCCCATTAGGATGTTGTCTCTGGAAGAGTGCCAGTGTTACAGAACACTTTCCAATATTCTCTTTCCTTCAGTTTCTCAACCAGTAGCTCTTCCTTTCATCCTTGCCATTGGACAAGGAATTGTCCCTTGTCAGATTCTTGTTCAAGTGGCATTTGTCTTTTCTCTTTCCTGGGGCCATCCCGTCAGTGTGTTCCAAACCTGCTTCAAAAGGAAGAGGAATAAAAAGTATACTTGTTCATTCAATACATTCAAAATATCTTAATTATACTGAATTCATTTTTCAACTTATCCCCTATCTGCATTGCTGCCTCTGCCATAACAATTTGGGTACTTTAAAATTTTAGATGATACCTATAGAGCAATTAAAAATTTTTCTGGCTTTGGAGAGAAAACACACAAGTATATTTCCTAGATAACTGAGTCATACCCATTGAGTCCAATGCTTTTGAATTAATGAACAATTTTAATGCAAACATTTGTGGAATAAACATTATATCATCTTTTCTTCATAAACAGATTATTAAACGTAATATTTATGGAAACAGATATTTCCAGAAGATTTTTATTAAAATAAGCAATTGCATAATGATATAATATGGTAATATCCCCAGAAGTCTTTGAAAGATTGTATAAGGCTTTTGCTCCTACAGTTATTGGCTGTGTATTCCTACATGTTTGGTACAATTGTTTTTAAACCTCTTCTTACTGTTGATAATGTCCCTGTATTAAATCCATTCCACTTGATAGTAAGCAGCAAAGGCAAGATTCAAAACCTTATCTACTTGACTCAAAATCTCCTGTTTTTCTAACTGTAACATACTGAGCATGAAAACTGTAAGTCTAAGACCATAGAAGCTCTAAAATCACGTTATTCTAAAATCAGTATGAAGCAGTTTTAGTGCTAGTAAATTGTAAAATGGGTTCCAGTACCTGTTGAATGATCTTTAGTTGGATCATATTCCAGATAAAGAAGACTATTATATAAATATCCTCCAGATCAGTAAGATGACAGTCCATGTATACTATTTATGAAGATAAATGAAAGTTCATTAAATATTAAGAATTCTTAGGAAAGAAAAGTGTTATATCAATTGATATAATAGAAACCTTTCTGGAGAGTCATGAACTCAGGTGTGTAACTCCTCTTCTTAATGGAGTCTCATTCAATTAAGTAGATTTCTCTATAGTTGAGAGAGTAAGAAATTGATAGGAAAAAGTCAGGAAAGTCATATGAACATAGAAGTGCTATACTAGGATTTCATATAGACCCATTATACATGTCTGGAATTCAGACTTCTGTTCTTTTGGAGGAAAAGATTCAAAACTTCCTTCCTGACTAAGGTAAATGCCCCTTCCCTGGGTCCATTCCATTTAGAGCACCTTTAAAAGATATTTACCACAATATTTAGCAAATAGAGTCTTAATTATTGATTTAACTATTTTCTTCCTCTTCCTTATCTGTGTGCTGTTGAAGGCAAAACTGTTTTTCACCTTCGTTTATCAAGTTTCTAGTAAAATGCCCAGATCCAGACCATTATTTACTGAATTATTTCAATTTAGTTTATGTAATGAATATTTAAACCTTCAAAAAATCTGGCATGATTTTCCTGCTTAAAGAGAATTTTGAACTGATAACATATTGAATATTTTCTTTCTTTCTGTGAAATATATTTGCATATATATTCCCATCACTGCCAATGAATCTGAGGTAGACCAATAGCATAAATCAATACACTGGTGAATCCAGGTTCAATTCTTATTGCATACATTTGTGCTCACTTCCCCTCACTAATTTCACATGGCTAAAATAAGTTCTCCCTAACATTCTACGCAGACATAACAAGGAGTCAATCCATGTATTTTTCAGAGTTTACTCTTTAAACATTTGCTGCAATACTTAATAGGTGAAATTATTTAGTTTTTTTTTTTTAAACATCTTTATTGGGGTATAATTGCTTTACAATGGTGTGTTAGTTTCTGCTTTATAACAAAATGAATCAGTCATACATAAACATATGTTCCCATATGTCTTCCCTCTTGCATCTCCCTCCCTCCCGCCCTCCCTATCCCACCCCTCCAGGCTGTCACAAAGCACCGAGCCAATATCCCTGTGCCATGCGGCTGCTTCCCACTAGCTATCTACCTTACTACGTTTGTTAGTGTGTATATGCCCATGACTCTCTCTCGCCCTGTCACAGCTCACCCTTCCCCCTCCCCATAACCTCAAGTCTTAGGTTTTTTTTTTAAATCTTACATGTCATAGTGTAGGTCCGAAAAGAAATAGTCAAATTAACATCCTAAGCATAATGGTCAACATACAGTCCTGTCCCTACAATTCTTGTTTAGCTTTAATTAACACTTTTGAATTATTCCCTTCCTCTAACTGTGGAAGTATTTGTCTGATTGTTATTCAAGCCCTCAAAATGTGATGCCAGTCACACTCTCCAATCTTAAATCTCCGAGCTTCCTTTCACAAATTTTTGAACTAGGTAAATTCTTTAAGTGTTTTTCCCCACACATGTCCTGAGGTACAGTCTAGATCCAAGCTAGAAAACAGAAGAAGACAGTGAAGTTTGGATTTGCCCCAGGTTCAAATCCTAGTCTAGAAAATTATTAGCTATGAACTTCTGTGTTTTAGTTTTCTCATCTATAAAATGGAGGAGATGTTATTTACCTCATGTAGCTCTATTGATATTGAGGAGAAAATATCATGTTTAAAGCATCAACATGATATCTAGCCATAGAGTACTCAGAAAATGCTAGTAATTGGTACTAATGGTGCTATCAGCATCCCTAGCATTATCCCCACACTCATGGTGTTCCCTCTGTTTGGAATTATGTGCTCTGCATCTTTAACATATCAAATTCTTTTTAGTCTTTAGAATCTAACAGCCATCTCATTTTTAAAAAATGTAAAAAAAAAAAAAATTAAAGCACTAAACTGATTAGATCTCTCACTCTTTTGAGCCCCTACAGGAAGAGACTGTGTTGCTTTTATAAACTTCACTATATCTGCCTGATATTATAGTAATTCATATACATGCTTTACAACGTTTATCATTTATTTTTGTTTTCTATGAAGCAAGTAGAACAGAGATGTATAAATTTAAGTTCTTGCAAGTTTACTTTCTATCCACAATAACTGTAATGAAGAGAGTTTGAACTGAATTCTACCCAACTCCTTCCCCACTTTGGATCTTTGAGACAAGAAAATCAAAAGGGAAAACTCCCTACCAAGAAAAGGAAGATGTTTAGGGACAGATTAAGAAATTTTATGTATATACATCACATTCCATAGAATTTACCCTTTTGAAGTATACAGTTCTGTGGATTTGGTTATATTCACAGAGTTGCTCAGCCAGCACCACTATCTGATTTTAGAATATTTCTTTGTGTCCAAAAGAAATCCCATAACCGTTAATAGTCACTTTCCACGCCCTCTTCTCCCCAGCCTCTGGTAACCACTAAATCTATTTTCTGTCTCCATATATTTGCCTGTTCTGCACACTTAATATAAATGGAATTATACAATATGTGGCCTGTTGTCACAGGCTTATTTCATTAGTATAACGTTTTCAAGGTTTATTCATGTTGTAGCATGTATCATTTCTTTATTCTTTTTATAGCTGTGTAATATTCCATTTTATTGATACACCACATTTTGTTTATCCATTCATCAATTGACGTTTTTGTTGTTTCCACTTTTGGCTATTAGGAATAATGCTACTATGAGCATTTTTAATTTCTAAAAAACCCTCACCAATATTTGTTAGTTGTCTTTTTGTTTTTAGTTATCCTAGTGAGTGTGAAGTGTTATGTCATTCTGGTTTTACTTTACATTTCCCTAATGACTAATGATGTTGATCAAATTTACATATGCTTATTGACCATTTGCGTGTCATCATTCAAGAAAAGTCTATTCAAATCATTTGTTCATTTTTACACTACACTATTTTTCTTTTAATTTTGTATTTATACATTTTGAATACAAGTCTCTTATCAGATATATGATTTGCAGATATTTTCTCCCATGATATGGGTTATCTTTTTTTTTTTTTTTTTGCCGTACGCTGGCCTCTTACTGTTGTGGCCTCTCCCGTTGCAGAGCACTGATGCGCAGGCTCAGTGGCCATGGCTCACAGGCCCAGCCACTCCGTGGCATGTGGGATCTTCCCAGACCGGGGCACGAACCCATGTCCCCTGCATCAGCAGGCGGACTCTCAACCACTGCACCATCAGGGAAGCCCTGAGTTATCTTTACTTTCTTGATGGTGTTCCTTGAAGCACAATTACTTTTTTTTTTTTTTTAATTTTTATGCTTTTAATTGATGTCCAATTTGTCTACCTTTTCTTTTGTCAGTTTTGCTTTTAGTATCATTGCTTTTAGAACTCATTGCTGAACCCAAAGTCACAAGATTTACTCTTATTTTTTATCTAAGATTTTTATAGTTCTTAGATTTAGGTCTGATCCAATTTGGGTTAATTTTTATATGCAGTGTGTGAGGTAGAAGTCCAAATTTCATTCTTTTGCAGTGGATATTGAGTCCCACCATCGTTTGATGAAAAAAACTATTCTTTCTCAATTGAATTTTCCTGGCACCCTTGCCAAAAATCAATTCATCATAAAAGTGAGGGTTTATTTCTGGACTCTCAATTCTATTCTGATCTATATGTCTATTCTTATGCCAGTACTATGTTGTCTTGATTACTGTTGCTTTCTAATAAACTTTGAAAGTGAGTCTTTCAGATTTGTTCTTTTTCATGACTTTTTTGTTATTCCTGGTCCCATACACTCCCATGTGAACTTTAAGATCAAATTGTGAATTTCTGGAAAAAAACAAAGCCAGCTTGGACATTGATAGGAATTATGTTGAATATGGGACTTTGTTATTTTATATATATATATATATATATATATATGTTTATAACTGTTATGTATTTCTGAAGGATTATCATTATGAAATGATTTTCCTTGTATCTAGTAACAGTTTGTCTGAAAGTCTTTTTTTTTTTTTGTATAGTTATATCCACTCCAACTCTGTTTTGCATACTGTTTGCATGGTATTGGTATATATTTTCCCATTCTTTTACTTTCAACCTATTTGTATATTTGAATCTAAAGTGTGGCTTTTGTTAAACATCATAAAATTTGATAATTTTTTAATGAATTCTGCCAAATTTTATTTTGATTGGAGTGTTTGCTCTATTTAACTTATATTAAGTACTGTTAGTATAGGATTATAGTCTGCCATTTTCTATTATTTTTCTATATGTCTTATATCTTTCTTATTCCATTCTTCTATTACTGCTTTATTTTGCATTAAAGAATTAAATCCTAGTATTCAACATTTTCTAGCATTCTATTTTAAATTCCTTCTTGTTTCTTTTACTATTTAAATTATTTTTTATTTTACTAGTTGCCCTGGGGATTGAATTAATTTTTGTTGTGGACTGAATGTCTGTATTCTCCCCACCCCAAACAGTTTCATATGTTCAAGTCCCATTCCTCAACATGATGGTATTTGGAGGTTGTGTTGTTTGAGAGGTAATTAGATTTAGATGAAGTCATGGGGCCCTACCTTATAAGAAGAAGAGAGAACAGAACTTATTCTTTCTGTGCATGCATGCATGAATATGAGGTCATGTAAGCACACAGTGAGGTGGTGGCCATCTACCAGCCAAGAGAAGAGACTTTAGAATGAAACCTATCTTGCCAGCCTCTTAATCTTGGACTTCTCAGCCTTCAGAACTGCAAAAAATAAATTTCTACTGTTTAAGCAACTCAATCTATGGTATTTTGTTATGGCAGCCTGATAAGAATAAGACAACATCTTAATCTGAAACAATCTCATTTGAATTAATACCAATGTAATTTCAGTAGTGTATAAAAACTTGTGTGCAATATAGCTCTGGTCCCTCCACTCTTCTTGTGCTATTATGGTCATATAAATTACATCTTTGTACATTACAAACCCATCAAAATGGTTTAATCATTATATCTCTCTGCAGTTTTTTTTTGTTGTTGTTGTTGTGGTGGTGGTGGTGGTACGCAGGCCTCTCACTGTTGTGGCCTCTCCCGTTGCGGAGCACAGGCTCCGGACGCGCAGGCTCAGCGGCCATGGCTCACGGGCCCAGCCACTCTGCGGCATGTGGGATCCTCCCAGACCGGGGCACGAACCCGTGTCCCCTGCATCGGCAGGCGGACTCTCAACCACTGCGCCACCAGGGAAGCCCTGCAGTTGCTTTTTAAATCAGAGAAGCAAAGAAGTTACAAATAAAAATGAATTAACTGTCTTTTATACATAACGCCATAGTTACCTTTTCTGATACTTTTAATTGTGTGAGTGAGTGTGTGTGTGTGTGTGTGTGTGTGTGTGTGTGAGAGAGAGAGAGAGAGAGTGAGCAGATTTGAGTTACTGTGCAGTGTAATTTCATTTCAACCTGAAAACTCCTTTTAGTATTTCTTGTAGGGCATGTCTACTAGTGACAGTTTATCTCAGCCTTTGTCTGGAAATGTCTTAATTTCCCCTTCATTTTTGAAGATAGTTTTGTGACATATAGAATTCTTATTCGGCATTCTTTTTCTTTCAACACTTGGAATATGTTATCCCACTGAATTCTTTGTCGTGTGTGGCCAGTGAAATGTATGCTCAGTTTGATTAGTAGTCAGCTAATGATTGAGCAGAGATTTCCTTAAATGCCTTTTAACTAGTAAGGCTCCATCCTTTGCTAAGGGTTTTCTGTGTATGTTGGGACACAACTTCAGTACTTTAGCAATTTGCAACTTTGCCTTACCTATAACTTCTTGATTGCACAGGACCTCAAGGTTAGCCATTGGTCAGAGATGGGGCCTTCTCAGTCCTTTCCTGTGTATGCACACACTCCTGGACATGAGAATGTCCTTCTAGATCCTTAGCAATATGTCATAGCTTTTCAAAGCCATTGTGGATAACTCATTTCACAGATTTTTCTTGTAAGTTTTGCCAAGTTTCTTGTTTGTCCAACTGGTATTGCCTCCTTAGGCAGCTGCAATGTTAAACCATTGTTGCTGGGGTTTTTTTTTGTTTTTTTTTTTTTAACAAAACCCTGGGGATAGGGCTTTACTCATTGAGTGGGCTCTGAATCATATGAAATAAAGACAAGCCCTGGGAGTGGGTCTTCGCCAGAGAGCTAATATACAAGTCAAATAACAATTCTCTGAGGAACCTTCTAAGGATCTTCAAACCCATTTGGCATCCTTCAGTTACTCCTAGACTGATTTTCAAAGCTGACTTGGTTGCATGATTAATGATTTTCAAGTCTACCCTGGAGCTGCAGAGAAAAGGATGGGAAAAGGACAAATTAAAATACCACAAAACTCTCTGTTCTTCCCAAGATCATTATTTTCCTTAAGAAAATAATCCTCAAAATGTATCAATCCTTTGTGAATTACTAGGATTCAAAAAAAGTTGATACTGACCATTTTTGGCAGTGTTCTCATTCCTTTTATGGGAGAGTAGATCTTTGTATGTCCTTACTGTGCCATTCCAAAAAGTAAAATGGATTTTACTAGAAAGGAAGAAAAATATACCTGAAGGGTAAAATAGGTATTAAAAATTTCAGAATAAAAAAAAATTAAACTTATACTGATAGATGATAAATATGAACTCAAAAGTTATCCATAAAGTGGGTTTTTAGAGATCAATTAGTGGTTTTGCAGTGGCAGGAAAAAATTACTTTAAAACTGCATTGGACGGGAGGTTATTGACAATTGGTGCATTCTAGTAATGTTGCACACTATTTTTCTATTTTAATTATTTTTCTCAAAACTCTAAAATATACACCCCCATGTGTATATTTTCACCTATGTGACTATATATATACTGGGTCAAATACATAAATGAAAATAAAGTGATGTTTCTTCATAGAAAAAGAACACATGCCTTTTAGCTTTAATAAAACTGATCACAGAAGGTGAATTAGTACACCACAGAGGGCCATAATGGTTTTGAGATAGTAATATTGAATAATCAAGTATATCATTTTTCAGAGTGTTGTCCAATCTATAAGACTGATCCACTCTTTAAAATTTTCTTTTGAAATTTTTACCTAATAAATTTCTGGATGCCTCAGAAGAGATGAATGAATACTTTTCTAAAAGGAATGTTTGAAATTGTACTTGTGCATAAAAGCTTTTTAGTAAGTACTATCTTTAGCCACCATATACACTGGTCATCTTGTGTGACCCTGATCTCCTGCCCTGCCACTATTCAATTAACCTGTCATCCTATGTTCCAACAAAGGACACAGAGGATTACACATCATAAATGGCTCGCAAATGAACTCAGTCAGCTATGGTAAATACATTGTGTGTGCCTTGTACAGAAGGGGAACTCATAAAGATACAATTCTACTATCCCTTTGTGTTTAGGTAAATTTCTCTCAGTAATCCAATTCAGCATGCTCTCTCAACTCCCAACCGTCTCTCTTGTCAAAATAAGTGACCATAACAAAAGAATATTAGACTTTGTTATGCTATATTCCAATCACATTTATTCTTGTACTCCAGGGGAGCCTTTAAATGGCTATTAACAAGCTATACCGATTTTTTAATTACAGAATGCTTGTTCTCAAATCTTTTTTTTTCGTTTTTCTTTTTTTGGTACTACTAGCAGGGATTTTACACATAACTTTCTAAATATAAACCATGTCAGTGTCCTTACTCTGCATGCATACGTTTGTCTTTTAATGCTCAGGTAATGTCCTCAGCATTTTGTTTCTTTTTAATTTGCGATTTCTTCTTCATCTTTACATATGTGAAAGGAATGGGTACAAAGGTTAAGTGTGATAGGCACATGAAAGCAGATTCTTTAACTTGCTAATTTAGGGGTACTCAAGATTATCTTCTCATTGAGGAGTCTGCTTGTGTAATATATTTTAAAAGCTGTCTTTTTGTTTTTAAGTCTAAAGAGCTACTTTCTGCTTCATTGTTTTGCTTATGTAAATATAATTAATTCATTAACTCTTGCCAGAAAGCAATGTGACTGATATTAAGTGATTTTTCTACATGGAATTTCAGAGATCATTTTTTTACTTTCCAATTAAGAGGCAATTTACTGCTAATCATAGAGCCATCTGTGTGAAGCTCAGTGTCCTTCAGTCTGAAAAATGAGGAGTTTGTATCTCATACTAGAAGGAGTAATGCAACCCATCCTTCCCACAGGGAGGAAGTTTTGGAATCTCACAAATCTGGAATTTCAATCCTGAATTAATATTTATTATCTATAAGACCTTTACTGAATTATTTTACCTTTCTGGACCTCAATTTCCTCATCTGAAATACAGGGTTGATGGTATTATTTATTTTATGGGTTCCTTGTGAGGATAAGATGAGATAACGTTTTAAATTCCAAGAGCCTGGGAAAGTATACAGTGGGTAACAGATACATGGTTAAATTTTTTTTTACTATATATATATTTCCACTTCTTAAGACTCTCCTCTCTCTCTTTCTTGCTCTCCTTCTCTTGTACATTTTCTGTCTTACTATCTCACTCTGACTCACCCATTCACACACACACATGCAATGTAATACAAATAAATAGACTACATTATATTGGGACAAATACATATATCTTCTTTACCTGAAAATAAGGTATTACTTATTCCATTATCATTATCATTTATAGAAAGCCTATTTTCAAATGAGTGTGCAAAACAAAATAAAGTGACTAATTAGTCACTTTCAGATGCTTTTTGAGAAGGTATTGAATTCTTAGTGATTTTTATTTTGTTTCTTAACCCATTACATTTATTATTTTTTCACGTACTGTCAATTGGAAGATTACTAGGGAATATTAATCTATGAACTAAAAGCACCTACATTTAGTTAACTCTTAAGTAAACCATGAGGAAAACCCACTAAATCAGGACTGGGAGGGACCGATAGTGAAATAAGGGTTTTGTTTCTTTTGTTCTTGCTATCGTTATTGTTTTAACAGTATATATTTCCTGCTGACTATATAACTTTATGTTAGTTTTCATACTGTCACTTAAGAATTCTGAGCTGTCTTTGACAATAGCGCAGAAGAAAATTTATTTGAATCACTATTTTTATACCTTCATTAGACTGAAACTATCAAGGACACAGAGTAACACACAGTAGATTCTCAGTAAATATTTATTGAAATACTGGTTAAATGAATTAATGAGTTAATGAATGAATTATGGAAAAATACACCTATGACATCAAGTTCCCAATAAAGTGTTCAAAGCAGCTGTGCACCTAGAACAGAAACCTCGTATACTCTTTACTTCCATTCTTTGATTTCCATAGATTGTTTGAGTCTCTCTTCTTAGCAAGACCTCTGTTACTCATAAGTTGCTTCATATATTAAAGATATATTGCAGTTTAATTAAAAGTTTAAAAATAATACAGGATAACACAGGATGATTTTGTTCACCTAACAGAAAAATTAATAGAATTTTATTTTTTTAAACCTACAAACTCACAGTTAAGTGCTTCTGAAACTTTAATATCCAGATAAATTACATGGAGATTCTTTAGCATGTAGATTCTGATTTAATAGGCCTTGGATGGGACCTAAAATTCTTCATTTCTAACCAGCTTCCGGATAATGTTAGTTCTGCTAATCTGGGACCACACTTTGAGTAGCAAGTAGCAACTTAGTCTCAGAAATTTTAGTTTAAATGGGGAGGAGGGTCAAGCAAGCCCAAGATTAAGCAGGGAGGAGACACAGTTTTATTTAGATAAAGGCGTACTGAACAGGGTGAGGTGAAAAATATCATTGGAATCGGGAGGACTAATGCTCTAAGTGAAGTGGACTATAATGCAGGTGTAGCTGTAGCTCTAGAAAACTGGTTATGAGCTGGGGACTCAGAAAAACCAGGAAGCAAGGAAATTTATTGTACTAGGCAGAGAGAGGATGAGCAATTGGTCCTGGAAAATATAGTTCCCATGAGAATCGACCAAATGAAACAATATTGTTATGAATTATTACTCTTTATTATTTGTTTTAATCTGGAGACATCCAAGTCTACATGGATTCATCTCCAACATCAATGTGTGTGTGTGTGTTTTAATTTTCAGTTTTAAAAAAACATGTTCGGGCTTCCCTGGTGGCGCAGTGGTTGAGAGTCTGCCTGCCGATGCAGGGGACGTGGGTTCGTGCCCCGGTCCGGGAAGATCCCACATACCGCAGAGCGGCTGGGCCCATGAGCCATGGCCGCTGAGCCTGCGTGTCTGGAGCCTGTGCTCTGCAACAGGAGAGGCCATGACAGTGAGAGGCCCGCGTACCACAAAAAAAAAAAAAAAAAAAACAAAAAAAAAACCATGTTCAATAATGAACAGTTTTATCTCCCCAATGTCAGAATCTATCTTCAAATATTCCTAAATAGTGGCTGTGTTCATTTATTCATCCCTTGAATATTTAATGAAAACCACCACTCATTCCTAAATGTTTTTGTAAACAAAGAATGTTGCCTGCCATTCAAATTCTGTAAGGATTTAGTCATTAATCACTACAGTGACTGACCTATAAGTACTCTCAAAAGGAATTTGGGATGAAGCATTCTATGTTTTGGTTATATGGGCCCCTAGAAAGTGGAAATGCATATCTAAGGAAGAATTTCAATGACCCCAGATTCTTGCATCTTCCCTTACATAGATAAGCACTAAAAATCATTAACTGAGATTTCTGATCCATGTAACTAGCAGCAAACTTTTACCAAGATATATGCTTGACTACATGTATTTTCCAACCAAAAGAATCACATATATATTGGCTCCTGCCCCTTCAATATAGTTCCTGAGAGCAATCTGAGAGGTTGTCTCCCTGGCTATAGTCCTCAGTAAGACACTGAATAAATTCAACTCACAGCTCTTACATTGCGCTTTTTTTTTTTTCCAGTCAACAATCTGATATTTTTAAACTAGACTGTAAGCATCCCTTTGCCAATAATTAGAATTTTTGCTTATTTTTTGTTTCATTTATGTATAGTTTAACACTTGGAATAGAGTTTAAAAATCCATTCTTTATAAAATGTTCTGCAATTCAAATCAACAATGATTCAAGTATAACTCTTTCATCCTTTATTCAAAATTAATGATTTTATGTTTTTGATCTTTATATGTGCTTCAGAACATATTAAAGTATCAGGAAAATTGCCCTTTTTTTTGCTCTTATCCCTTAGGAAATCCTAGAGTTAAAAAAGTAATCATCTGCAGTCATCAAAACCACTTCACTTATTGAAGGCCTTGTTAATTTTATACCTGGTTGTTAGGATGATGTGTCTTGATTACCTGGAGTAAATAAAGTTATTATTATTTTTTTACCACTGTGCAGATTGTCTTAAAATACAAAGCTGTGACCATTCTTTTCATATTTTTTGTATGAAAATGTCTTTCTAATAATATTAAATACAACAATAACTTGTACTGAATATGAAAAGCTTTGGCTCAAAGTTATTGGTTAATATATGTTTCTTTACAGAATTTTACATTTGTAATTATCTTTACCTGTCATTTTTGGCAATTCAAAAATCTCTAAAAAGACTAAGGTAAAACAACTACAACAAATCAAAAATGTAAGAAATTGTTGAGACTGAAAAACACAATCTGTGTGCTAATCTCAAGGGAAGAATAGTTAGACACCTCAGGTTTAAACAATAAATTTGTTATGGAAGATTTTTGGTGGAAGTACATGTTACCAAAATGTACTGTTTAGGGAGTTCCCAGAACAGCTTACCAACTATTTTCCCAGTAGGAGATTTTACTGCTTTTAAAATGAGAAGATAAAATAGCACTTTGCAGTATATATATTTTTAAATGAAATAAATAAGCAGAATCTAGTTTGTGTACAATAAGGAAGTAATGCAATGATGCCAGAAAATTCACATTTAGGTTTTAAATTCTTCCCTTTTTTTTTCTTTGCATTTGCTGATTCCTGCTGGATATAGTAGGTGTGTTTATTACAGGTGGAGTAAAATTAAGATACACTGAATATAGTAAAATAGGTATATCATGCCAGAATACTTAACTCCTAAGCCAAGTAAATATGTACTCCAAGGTAAAATTGAATATCTGCATCAGAAAGTTTCTTTTATTCTTCTTGGGCAAATATCCTTTCCAAATATTTTTAGTTTAATAGTCTTTAACACATAACTTTAAAAGATGGATTTTAGTTTTCATCAAACTAAACTTGACACATTTGATGTGTACTAGGTAATCAAAGACTTGCAAAAACAAAGTCAATATGTATATTTTAAAATCAGTAAATTGCAAGCAACTTCCGTTATCACTTATATTTTTCATGCTTGTTTCTTCTAGCATTTTATTTTGTTACTTCTTTTCACTTGGAGAATAAGAGAAAGCCAAGCAATATATCAAGAATTAATACTCATAGAATAAGAGGCAGTAGAGAACCAAAAGATGCAGTTTCAAGAAAGTGGAGGTGCCAGTCAATAGGTCATAAGCCATAGACTGGGGTATGGAGATTGCTGCAAATACTGTCAGTAGAGTTGTAGGGACTGAAGTTAAACTGCATAGGTTGGGAAGAAATGTGTGGCTTGGAAGCAGAAAAAGCAAGTCTAAAAATCTGTACTTAGAATATCAGAAATATGATAGATACTCAAGAACAGTTTGCCAGAGTTTGACATGTAATGTATATAAATGTATATAAAATGAGATATATGTATATATGTATATAAAATATAAAATGAGAGCTTGAGGAGGAAGAAAAGTTGCTTCTAGATTGTTTTAGGAGAGGAGAGACTTAAAGTTTTCTGATGAGCTGCCAACAGAGAGGGCAACAAGAAAAATAGAAGGGAGAGAATAATTAATGGTTTAAAATACCATTGAGAACAATTTGGACAAAGAGAAAAGATAGAGAAAGTTGGAGACAAAAGCTGGAGAGAATATGAAGCATTTGCACTATGTGTTCATTTGTTTGTGTCTCTTAATGTGGGAGATTGATTGCAAAAATGGCTCCAATTCTCCACCCCTCCCTGTACCCACAGGCTTTAAGTATGATTTTACAGCACTTTCCATCAAGAAGGGAGTCTACTTCCCCATCCTTTGAATACTGTTCTTATAACTTCTTTAATTAATAGAATGAAGCTGTTGTGAAAGTGAGTCAGTTCTAACCTTTGTTCTCAAAAGGCCCTGCATATTTCCTCCTTCTCTCTCCTTTGCCTTCACCATGAGGACATGCCCAGAATAGCTTTCTCTTGAATGTCTGCTTAGACTGTTAAAACCAGCCCAGGCTAGTCTACTGGAAGATGAGAGATGACATGATGCAGAGACAAGTTGTCCTACCTAAGGTCATTTTAGAGCAGCTGTTCCCTAGGTCACTTGCCAGGTAACCACAAACACATGGGAGGTACCAGCTAAGATGCGCTAACCCTGGCTCAGATCAGCATTCACCCTGTTGATCTATAGAGTAATGAACTAAAATAAATGTTTATTGTAGTATACCACCAAGGGCTTTGAGGTTGGTTGTTACACAGCATTACTGTTGCTGTAGATAACTGATACGTCCGCTCAAAACTAATATATCTTTGAAACAGAAACAGTATATTGTTTACAGTTATAGCTCCCGGATCTATCATAGGCTCTGAGATAATCAATGGATCTTAAAAAGTATGTTTTTTATGAATGGATAGATGATGGCTGGATGAATGACTTGATGAATGAAGGAGATATTTAAAAAAAAAGAAATTTTCTGCTGTATATTAAGCAAAGACAAAGTCTGATTTTTACAATGCTTTATATGTTAGGATTAGGAGTTAAGATACTATCTGTATGATCAAAGGGGAATGTTTTCATTTCCATTTTTTTTATACAGTATAAGTTGATGAAAACATTGATGCTATTTTAAGATACTTATAGCAGTTTACAAAGAGCTTTCACATTTTATTCAACTTTGATTTCACAGTACATTGGTGTATCAAATAAGTATTTGAATGAATATTTTATAGATGTGGAAAAAAATAGTTTAGGGAGATTAATCACCTAGAGCCAAGTATTCTAATATCATTTAGTCTAATATTCCCACTATATGACAAACAGTGATTATTTTAGGAAAAGTAACTTGGTGAAATGAGAGACATATGAGGATTTTAATGTGAGACATTGATTAATATTAAAAAAGTAATATGCTAAAGCAACATTCTCCCATAGGAGTAATGTACAGGAAAAAGAGTGAGTACATGGTAGATAATAATCTGTAAATTGTCTTCTTTATTAACTTAAATACATTTGATGCAAATATCATTCTATTCCTGGCCTTGCATACTATAAATGACTAAGAACAAAGAAACACCTTGCAGTCAAATCTAGTATTTCCAACATGAGGAATAGATAATTAATGAATGTTTGTTATTTAAAAATAAAACTCCTAGAAACATTTTTAGGCATTGATATTTTATATTCCTTTTCCTAAAATTTCGTAATGTTATTAAGATCTTACTGATTTGATTTTTTTTTCTATTTTTTTGTTTTCTTTCTTTAAAAATCAATACAGTAAACAAAAGAGAAAAAGTTGATATATGTTAAGTGATATAATAAAAAGACTCGAAGGCATGAACATGACTATGCCTAAAAAATGGTAAAATATTTTAAAAACTGTCTCACAGCAGTGGTTTATTGTAACTTGTTACATGTATTTGATTTCATGTAAAGACCTACAAAGAAACTGACAAGTCACTTTTACTCACTATGTCACCTCCATCTTCTATGCCTACCTTATTTTTTGCCACTTATATTCCAAAGGAGCAATGAAAGCTTACTCTTATCTTACATACATTTTCATGAACCCAAACCGCAAAACCCTCCAGAGGCTCCTGATAGAGAGCAATCAAAAGAATAGTCTCAGATGGGAGAACAATGGTTGGTAAATATTCAGGATACATACCTCCAACTTGCACTTCTAAAATTTTCTTCAGATACCATATCACCCAGATCCCAAGGGGCTTTATCTCTCAGCAACTGCCTCAAAGCTGTGGTCCAAGTGGTTAATGGAACTTTTATATATATATATATTTTATATATATATTTATAAAATCCATAATATATATGGAGCTTTACTACATTTGGGGGGAGAAAGAACTTAACTACATTTGGGGTGAGACCACGGATAGGAAACACGAAGAGAAACTTCTAAATTAAAGTTTATTTTATTATCTTCATTAAATATCCTCAACCCCAAGATTACTGATCCAACTTCATAGGTAATTACCTGTAATAAGTGCTATTACATTTGCCCACATTAAAGGCTAGATTACAGAAAATAAATCACGTATTTTGTTTAATTTTTAAAGGGCACATTTAAACTTAAAATTATTGTTTTGCCATTTTCCTAAAATTACTATTCCTAAGTAATCATTTAATTCAATCAAACTCCCTGGGTAGAAATAATGGACATGACAAGTCAGGCAAACACTGAGGTTGAGGGCACAGTCCCCCAGACTGCCAAGTCTGCCCAGGACCCCACTGTAAGGAGTTAGGGCCCAAATACAAAGTTAGAGGGAAGAGCCCACACAAGGCCATCCTCAGGTTTGATAATTCACTAGAAAGACAGAACTAACTGAAAGCCATTATAGCTGCTGATTATAGGAAAAGGCTACAGAAAATCAGCCAAGGAAAAGATGCATAGGACAGAGTCGGAGAACATTCCAAATGTGAACCTTCTATTGTCCTCAGGATGCTTTATTCTCTCACAGTTGATGTTTGACCATCTGCACAGAATACTGCCAATTTGAAAAGCTCATGAGAGCTTTGAGTCCAGAGGTTTTATTAAGGTTGTTAGTTGCACATGCGGTTGCTTGTTCTTTTTATATGCTCAGCATCCACCTTAAGACCATTGGGTATGGTTGGCCTCAACCGGAGTCATCTTGTTAGCATAAAATATCAGGTATGGTCATAGAGGCCCACATGAATAACAAAGACACTCCTATTATTATGGAAATTTCAAGGGTCTAGAGATTATCTTCCAGGAGCCAAGGATGAAGGTCATGCCTCTCTTTGGGTGAGGCCAAATTTCTCAGTACACAGAATGTAAGATGAGAGGGCTTAAGGAAACATCCATCTAAAAAAAAATAGAAGTGTTCCACACCCTAACACTAGCACAAGCCTACCAGTGATACTAGTTATTCATTACATATACACACGAAACAATTACATTGCTAGTTCTTGGCATTATAACCTTGTATCATAGTAACACTTTAACAATAAAATAATCATAGGAATTATATACAGAGTAATAGAAAAGCTATTTAAAGTTATAAAAGTGACCCCTAATAAGATAAAAAAGAGACATATCCCTTTCATATCATAAGAGGGAAAGAGATACAAACCATACAGCAAAAACAAAAATCTAAATAAATACATATGTACTTAAAGACACTTATCTAGGAGGATGCTTAAACAAATGTTAGTGGGAGTTCTTTTTCTGAGTGGTAGACTTTTAGTGGATTTTTGCTTTTTCATAATTGTTTCTTGTCCTTCCTGAATTTTCTACAAGCATGAATATTTTTGTAAACAAATTAAATGCATAGATTGTAGTTAGTAGATGATATATATACAGGCCTTCTATGCATATGACTTGTGTATTTGTTTGCAAGAAACTGCAGCCGTCATCCTTTTCTTCCAAGAATTTTCTGTTTCTGCATCATGTGGGAGATTCAAATCTTCTCAGTTAATTTAGGAATAGTAAGTGTTCGACTGCAATCTTAGTCTCTATGATTAATCAAGGATGTCTTGTCTTCTTCCTCATTTACTATGTCATCCCATAGTCCTTTACAGACAGCCTAAAATACCTTGTACTTGATACGTTCAAGGGACACAACAGTAAATAAGATATGCTCCCAATCCTCAAGAACTTCAAAGACTAACAGGACAGTTTTCAGAGGGTATCATATCTCCTTCACAGAAGGTAGTACTAAGTGAGTTCGTGGCCAGGGTCCTGAGCTTCTGAACTCTGAGTCTGAATGTACAGAGCCTCTGATTCCTAAGTGTAGTAGGTAAGTTGAACCTTAAATCTCTCTTTGCCCTGCTTATGGTAGGTAATTTGTAGATTTGACATCAGCCTGGTTTAGGGTTCTGATGCCTGGGTGATTTCATTCCACAAACATCTGCATCAGATGATTGGGGAAAGTGAGAACAGAAATACTTAGACGGCTAGAAATAAATTTAGTTTGTGTTTGTCTGAAAGCATCTTTATTACAACTATTTTTGAAGGCTATATTTGCTGTGTATTATAAGTTAGCAGTAAGTATCTTTTGGCCCATAATTTATTCAGTTGTCTTCAGACTTCCATATTCTCTTGTAAAGTCAGCTGTAAGTCTATTTCTATGCCTTTGCAGATAGTGTATCTTTTTTTTTTTCCTTTTGGTTACTTTAAAATTTTATTTTCATCTTTGATATTTTGTAGTTTCACAATGATATGCTTAGATAGTTGTCCAGATATGTCCCTTGGGGTTCACTGACCTTACCTTTGAATCTGTGAGTTGATTTGTTTCTTCAGTTTTAGGAAATACTTAGCCTTATCTTTTTAATATTGTTTATGCTCATCTTATCTCCCCACTTTGTCTGGGCCTCTTATTTTGTGTTAGCTTTTTAAATTTTGTCCTAAAGTTTTTCTTATATTCTTTTCCTTTCATATTTCCTCCATGTTTCAATTTCTGCATTTCTATTAAACTATATTTTAGTTCACTAATCCTATATTCTTTTATGTCTAATCTGTATTAAAACTTACCCAAACTGTTCTGAAATTCATAGTTTTTTCAGTTCTAGATTGTTTATTTCTGTGAATTTTAATTCTTTGTTACTTTCATCCATTTTATCTATATATTTTTCTATTTTGTGAACATACTAAACTTTTTAGAGTCCTTCTATCCTAACTTAAATAGGTGGCTCACCTGTGGGTGTGCTTTTAGTCTATTTTTTCCTCATGTGACATGCCTGGAACTTTTTATTAAATGATAACGTTATTAACAAAGAACTGTATTGGCTTCGGATAATATTCTTTTACCCAAATGACAGATCTTCTGTTCTATCTCTGTCTATCTGTGTCTTTCACATACACTCTGCTAGATTTATCTTTCTGAAATGTCATCTTTGTTAGATTGTTTCTCCACTTACAAAACTTGATTGCTCCCTCTTGCCTGCAGAATAAAGTTCAAATGCCCTAGGCTTCAAATCAGTTAAGACATTTTCAGAATAAAACATTAAATAAATCTGATTTTTCTGTCTTAAAATGTGAGGTGTGTATTATTTCGCATAACCAAAAGTCATGTGCTGTTTGTCCCAGGGGTAGCTGACTCCAGGAATTGAACAGTATTATCAAACATACATGTTCATGGACTTCACTAGTGGCGCAGTGGTTGAGAGTCCGTCTGCCGATGCAGGGGACGCAGGTTCATGCCCCAGTCCGGGAAGATCCCACGTGCCGCGGAGCGGCTGGGCCCCTGAGCCATGGCCGCTGAGACAGCGCGTCCAGAGCCTGTGTTCCGCAACGGAAGAGGCCACAACAGTGAGAGGCCCACGTACCAAAAAAAACCCAAAAAAACCCATACATGTTCAATCCATCTACCAAAAGGGTCATTCAAAGTCTGTTGACTTTTTTCATGGCTAGTCCCTCATTGTTATGCATATACATTCCACAATCCAGGAGCAGGTACTAACATGTCTAGTGGGGGAAGTTGATTATTTCTTCTTCTTATCTTTCTTTTATGAGCAAGGAAACATTTCCCAGCAAGCCCACAGAGGCAAAGTGCTAGAGCCCATGGAAGTCAAAATGGGAGTCTGAATGAGATTACCATAATTAAATTAGACTAATTAGAATATAATCATAAATCACATGGGAGTGGGATAGACTCAATCCCTTAAAATGCAGATTCTGCTAATATGGAAAAAGTGGGTAACGGCTTTAGCACATGAACACAACACTCTTTTTCAAAGCCAGTTAATAACATCATCTGCAGTGTAGTCTCAAGCAACCATCAACTATCACTTTATCATCATCTCCTCTTCTTCTTCCTCCTCCTATTCACCCTCCTCCTTCTCCTCTTTCTTCTTCTTCTTCTCTTCTGAGAGTGCCTTGCATCTGTTAGAGGAATTGGGGAGGCGGGGGGGGTCCATGTCTCTAAGGAGGTTTTGGTTTCTCAGAGAGAGGATACGGAGGAGGGGACAGTATGTACATTAGAAAGCATTTAATGCAACCTATAATATAAATGATCTTATAATATGAGTTATAGAAAATAAAGCCTGATGCTCTATCTATTCTGGTAAACATATATAGTGAATGTGTCTATTTAAAGGGAGTTAATAGGAAGATAGGTTTTGGTATATTAAATTGTGCTATATGAATAAGTGGTTGGAATTCAAACATTTTTAATATTAAGGCATATTTGCACTATAAATACATAGAACTGTAGATATTTCCTAGGAAAATTATTCTTATATTTTACTGAAAAATTAACCGTATTTCTGATTCTTCATATATACCAAATTATTTTGTTCAAAAATTATAATATATAATGGCCTTAATGTAAAGAAACACATTGTATACATATGGTAGTCCCAGATGCATATATATTAAATATTAAAACAATGCATAGATAATACACATTTAAGGGAAAAGTCACATTTAAAAAAAGAAAACACCATAGAGAATGTTTAACATAGACTGAATCTGAAAACCTTCTTTCTAATCTAGGCACTCCTTATAACAAATAGGTTTGGGGGATTATCTTATAGACTCTTCAGTTTCCTGTAAAATGAGAAGTGTTTTAAAATTTCTATCCATTTCTGATAGTCTAAAATCAATAAAAAAGGAAACCAAATATACAGATGAAGAAATTGAGATACAAAGTGGTTCCCCTTTAAAAAAAATACTTTTGGCTGTTTTCCTTCCACCAGTTTCATGGTAAAATATTCACATTTATTTAACTTAGTGTCAGATACTTTTACTGTAGTCAAAGTCAGTTGCTTAATAAGGTTGCCTTTAATCTCTCTAAAGCTGATTTAGCTTTTTTTTCTTTTTAAAATATATCCTATCTGACAACTTTTATCTCTTATTTTAATGCACATACAGTCAGTAGGCCAGAGATCAGTGCCTTCTTCCTGGCCATTTTTCAGTCCTTATCACCTGTGAGTATCTTTCTGTCTCTTTCTTATCATGCAGTTGCATAGTCTTTAGTGGTTTCAATTCTCTCTTCTTCTCAGAGCAATACTGACTCTAGCATATCAGTGTGACAAGTTACACATTTCTAATGGAGCCATATTCTTTTGGTGTTGACCAATAGCATGAGAAAGTTAATTCATTTAAGATTGATTCAATGAATCAAATACTTTTCAAATTATGATGTTTATTTCAACAATAAAGAATGTTAAGTCACCAAAACACATACAATTTTACTAATGTAAAATTGTTTAAAAAAAGACTTTGGTTTTTATTAAGAACGATGATGGTGTATGATCTGAGGATCTCCTTTTCACTCACTGGGTATAAGCTAGCCTGGCACAGTACTTGAATAATTCATGAGAGAAGAATAAAAGATTTATCAACAAAAACAGGGTCAAGTTCCCAATGCAGAGCTTTAAAATATAAGTATATACTAGAACAGAACAGCATCAGAGAAGAAATTATATATTTGAATGCATCCAGTGCAGATCTTTGTTAATAACTTAATACAGGAAATTCCCATGCCATCACAAAACCTAGAATATTTCAGAATCACTGATTTTTAAATATTAATCTTGGGGAAAATCCTCTCATGCCTCTGAAATTATTTTCCACTATATCAGTTTTTAAGAACCACTCAAGTATCCTTAACATAGTAAGAGAAGGGTTTTCTCCCAACACAGACACTCTTACAGCCTTGTGTAGCGTGGCATTTCTAAAGGGAATATCACATAAACTTCTTGTCATCTAATACATGGGATGTTATGTTTGATTCATGTATATGTGTGGCTGTAATATATTTATGCTACATATTCTTATATTTGATGAAGCTATAGGTGAATGATGAGGCAAGACCTTGTGGGTGTGATTACATGGCAGGCGTACATTTATCAGGAGTGGAGGAAGAACTGTCAGCTAATGCCCCTGCAAACAGCAATCATAACGACCCTGACAGGTTGCTGCCAAGCAGGCAGGGGCATTCCAGAGGTAGCACAACTGCCAAAAGCAAGACAAATGCGTTTAGAATTGGTAATAAATCATATCAGCTGTCACAAACTTCTCCTTAGTGTATTGACTATAATTAAAATAAACTAGTTAGAATTATAATGATGATACACGTAAATGTTGAGCTCACAGATGAGAGGGAAATGGCACTGTGAATTCTAGGGTGATGTTTAACAGTGATAAGGATGAACTGAATTTGGAAACCTCACCTGTTAAGCATGCAGAGAAATGATTATAGATTTTTTTTTTAACACAAATATTCTGACCATATCAATTTCCTACTTAAAGGCTTTTTTTTTTTTTCTTTAAAATTCCCTCTCCTAGGAACTCTCCCTTCCAGGAAGCTATGATAAAATGTTAATTAGTTGGTCACTTTTAATCACATTACCCTATAGTGTCACAATACAGATTATTTTAAAATTATTATTAATTTTATTAATGATACTCAACACACATTTACAAGGCATATACCTGATAATACATTTTAAAAAGGATTATATTTGTTCTTAAAAATCACATGATTTTTATCACCATAATTTTCCTCACACATTTGACAGTTTATTGTTTACAAATGGTAATGATGAAAGGCAACCCCTGCGCCTGAGATTTGCTAAAGTCCCTGAAACAATTTGCTCTTAGTCTTAGCTATAGTATTAGTGTCCTAACAAAAGTGCACGATTCTCTTGGTAGATACTGTGGAGTTTACTAAATGTGAATCTATATTACTGAGAACAGGATATCATCATTAATATTTATTTAGACTCAGATTTCAATGGATACCAAAATAAATAGCAATACAATATCACTATATATGACTAATTATTTAAAAAATGGATATTTCCTCCTTGGGAATTTCTTTCATTAACTTGCAACTTATTCGGAATGCCATATACAGAAATATTAAATTTAAAAGAATTTCCACAACCTACCTTACAGAGAACTTTTTTTAAAAAGGGATACTGGATTGAGAGACAGTGAATCAAGTTCTTATTGTAAATAATATCTCATGGGCTATACATAAAAATGTTGAGAATTTTATTCTTAGAATTTTAATATATTGCTGGTACACTGTCAGCAATGGAAGAATAGCAATTTTAAAGTTGCTTAACTTGTAGTCAGAAGTGATTTCTTAATTTAGTAGGATTGGTAACAGTTATGAAAAATTCATAACTTCAACTGAGCAGTGAACTTTTTTTATTATACCCAAGTGTATATATCAGCATTGAATTAAACTGTGATGTTGCACGGGCACCTATAAATTGCTGAGCTTTTACTCTCTATTTTTTAAAAATAAATCTGATAATAATAATAGCTAATACTCATTGGACAAATATTAAGTGCTAAGGACTGTGTATGAGTTTTATTTATATATATTCTTTTTATCCCTTATAGTAACCCTGTTTATAACATAGATATTACCCCTGATACACTTTGAGTGGTGTGTCTTGCCCAAAATAACAGAGTAGCAGTGGCTGAGGCAGCATGTAGCTCTATGACAGAACAGGCTTTGAAAACAGTCTTTGGTCATAAAAATATAAAGCAAGAATTATAATAGATTAAGGTTTATAGGATGGTATAGTCTATTATACAATTAATCCCCAAATGTAATCAAGAACAAAGCTACAGTCCTTGAATGATGAAAGCTAGGATTCACAGATGGTTTGAGGTGAAAATAGTCTTTATTAAATACATCAACAATTGACCTAAGGGCTTCCTTCTAATTAAACACCTGCTCACCTTACTACTGTTACATACAAGAGTCTGTGAGGATAAAAACTGTAACAACAGTAGACTTCCTTGAAGTACTTTACTTAAAAAAATAAATTCTTGGAAATGTTTAAGTAAATAAATTTGTAAAGGGCCTCATTCAATTGAGCATGAATATATTAATATTTTTAATGCATAATACACAGAACTGGTCTATTACAGTAAAACGATAGGTAAATAAAATCTTTGTCTCACATTACCCTCAATGAAGTGGGAGAGACAAATAAGGAAGTGCAAAATGATTTGATAAACATTGAGATAAGAAGATTTGGCTAGGGAACCGCTGAAGCAAAAAATGTGGCCCAAATTTGGATCTGCCTGTTTCAGTCAGGTTTGAGCAGAGAAGCATAACCACTAGGAGATGATATAAAGCCACAAAGTAAGATGGTCTGGAAGGAAAAATGGATAGGAAATGGGGAAAGCAAGGAAAAACTAGAATCTGCAAGGGTGAGCTGAAATCCACTACAGTGGACAGAAATGTCAGTATGTCAGTGTCTGGTCACCTCCACACTCAAAACACTGATGATAGAGGTGATTTGTATGAAAGATTGATGCCATTTGAGCCTGAATTGCATATGCACCTGACCAAGGTGTCAGTGAGGCTGAAGAAAGAAGACTGGCAAAGCTGGAAAACCTTCAGTCCTGGCTGCTGCCCTGCACCAACAAAGTGAGCCAGCAAAAAAGCAACATGTGTGTGATGTATGGTGTAGGACCCTGGGCCCTGCACCAACTATCTTCTGTGTAAAAAGGAATGTCCACCTTTTTCTTTTCTGCTTTCTTTTTCTCATACAAAAAAAAAAAAAAAAAGTCTCTGTGGCTCACCAAAATTGGAAATAAAGTGGAAGGGAATTCTAGGAAAGGTGGTTCCAGCTTAGCTAATTGGATACCATAAAAATTCATCCCACTGCCTGAATATTCAAGAGATGTTAGATATCAGAGATGGGAAACCTGAATGAGTAAAGAAGGCATTCACAAGTTGAAAAGAGCTCAATCGTATTTGAGAAATGTTTACTATTGTAGTAGAAATGTGTCAGATACTTATATAGCTTTACAAAATACTTCTAATTTTTCTGACTTCTAAAAATTCTACTTTTATTTTATGCAGTATAGTTTCATAAAATGTGAAACAGTACAAAATTCCCTATCCTAGAAACGTTTAGTTTACAAATATCGAATGGGATGTATGCTTCGATTTTCATGTGTAAACGGATGGTTGAATACTTAAGATGAGGATGGTAAAATGTCAGACATATAGTAGTGGGCACTCAATATTTTTGAATTAAAACACAAATACCATTAAAATGAATGCTTACATTTATGATGTAATTGAAAATAAACTCTTCAAAAACAAACTTTGAAAGCTAACCATGTCAAAATGAGTTTTATAATGAAAAATATAAGAAAAAGGCATTGCTTTTGTGGATATGTATTATTTTTACATATGCAAGTCAGAAAATTGCACATTTACAAATACTATCCTAGTAATAAAAATACAAATAAGAGTAAATTATTTACTACTAAAATGAGATAAAAAGAAGTATAACTAATATGCTAAGAAAGAAGAGAAAATGAAATAATAAAAATGCTCAATTAAAACCACAAAAGGCAGAAGAAGAGTGGAAGACAAAAATAAGAGCAAAGAATAAGGGTAACAAATAGAAAATAGTAAACAATATGACAGGTACTAATCCAGCTACAACAATAAACACTTTGAATGTTAATGGTCTAAATGCACCAATTAAAAGACAGAGATTGAGAGAGTGGATCAAGAAACAAGAACTAACTATATGTTGTCCTCAAGAAACCCACTTTAAATATAAAGATACACATAAATTAAAAGTTAGTAGAGAAAGATACCATGCTGAAACTAACCAAAGAAAGCAGGAATAGCTATATTAATTTCAGACAGAGCACACTACAGACCAAAGAATGTTATCAGAGATAAAGAGGGATGAGAATTTGACAAAATTTACATAAGAAGAAATAGACAATTTTATTAGACCTATATCTATTAAAGAAATTGAATCAATAATTAATAATCTACCAAAACAGAAAACACCAGGCCTAGATTGGTTCACTGGTGAAGTCTACCAAACACTTAAGGAAGATTGTACCAATTTTCTACAATCTCTTGCTGAAGACAGAAGCATAGGGAATACTTCCTAACTCATTCTGTGAGACCAGTAATTACCAAAACCAGATAAAAACATTACAAGAAAAGAAAAATACAGACCAATATCTTTCATGAACATAGAAGAAAAAATTCTCAACAAAATAGAAATCAAATCCAACAATGTGTAAAAAGAATTATATATACCATGGCAAAGTGGGATTTATTCCAAGTATGGCTAGTTCAACATTTGAAAATCAATTAATATAATTCATCACATCAACAGATCAAAAAATTTAAAAAAGAAAAATTACATGATGCAGAAAATCATTTGACAAAATTCAAGACCAATTCATGATAAAAACTCCCACTACATTATGAATTGAGGGGAACTCTTCAACTTGATAAAGAATGTCAACAAAAAATTTATAGCTAACCTCATAATTAGTAGTGATAAACTAAAAGTTTTCTCACTAAGATAAGAATGTCCCCTCTTACCCCTCCTTTTCAACATTGTACTGGAAGCCCTAGCTAATGCATTAAGACAAGAAAAGACAATTAAAAGTATATAGATTAGGAAGGAAAGAATAAAACACACTTTGTTCACAGATGACATGCTGGACTAAGCAGAAAATTCAAAAGAATCGACCAAAAAAACACCTGGAACAAATACATGATTATAGCAAGTTTGCAGGTTTCAAGTTTAATACACGAAGGTCCTTTGATTTCCTATCTACCAGTGAACTAAAAGAATTTGAAATTGAAACCACAATACCATTTACATTAGCAACCCCAAAATGAAATACTTAGATATAAATCTAAAAAAATGTATGTACAAGATCTATATGAGAAAAACTACAAAACACAGATGAAAGAAATCAAAGATCCAAATACATGTAGAGATATTCCATAATAGTTTGTGGATGAGAAGACTCAGTACTGTCAATGTCATTACTTTCTAACCTTGATCTACGGATTCTTGGAATCCCAATCAAAATTCAGCAACTTATTTATTTTTGCGGTACGCGGGCCTCTCACTGTTGTGGCCTCTCCCATTGCAGAGCACAGGCTCCGGACGCGCAGGCTCAGCGGCCGTGGCTCACGGGTCCAGCCTCTCCGCGGCATGTGGGATCTTCCCGGACCGGGGCACGAACCCGTGTCCCCTGCATCGGCAGGCGGACTCTCAACCACTGCACCACCAGGGAAGCCCCAGCAACTTATTTTCTATATATACACAAGCTGATCCTTAACTTATATGGAGAGGCAAAAGAGCCAAAATAACCAGCATATATTGAAGGAGTACAAAGTTGGAGGACTGACACTACATGATTTCAAGACATACTATAAAGCTATAGTAATTAAGACAGTTTCATATTGGTGAAATAGACAAACCACTGAACCAGAATAGAGAGTTCAGAAATAGAATCACCTAAATATCGACAACTGATCTTGACAAAGGAGCAAAGACAATACAATGAAACAAAGATAATCTTTTTAACAAATGGTGCTGAAACAACTGGACATATATATGCAAAAAAATTAATCTAAACGCAGACCGTATATCCTTCACAAAAATTAATTCAAAGTGAGTAACAGACCTAACCTAAATGTAAAACCAAAACTATAAAACTCCCAGAAGTTAACACAGGAGAAAATCTAGACAACCTTGAGTTTGTTGATGACTTTAGATAAAAGGCACAATCCATGAAAGAAAGAATTGATAAGCTGGACTTCATTAAAATTATAAACATCTGCTCCACGAAAGACAGTGTCAAAAGAATGAAAATAAAAACCCCAAATTTGGAGAAAATATTTGCAAAAGACCTATAAAGGATATTTATCCAAAATAACTATCCTATAATAAAGAGCTCTTAAAACTCAGCAATAAGGAAACAATCAACTTGGTTTAAAAATGGGCCACAGACCTTAACACTTTGCCAAAGACCATATACAGCTGATGAATACATATATGAAAAAAGATGTTCCACATTATATGTCATCAGGGAAATGCAAATTAAAACAACAATGAGATACCACCACACACCTATTAGAGAATGGCCAAAATCCAAGAAACTGATGACACCAAATGCTGGTGAGGATATGCAGCAACAGGAACTCTCATACAGTGCTAGTGGGGCTACAATATGGTACAGCAGCTTTGGCAGACCATTTGGCAGTTTCTTACGAAACAAAATGTACTCTTACTATGCAGTCCAGCAATTAACTCCTTGGTATTTACCCCCCAAAAGTTCCAAATTTATATCTACACAAAAGCACACAAATGTTTATAGCAGCTTTATTCATAATTGCCCAAACCTGGAAGCAACCAAGATGTTCTTCAGGAGGTGAATAGATAAATAAGCTGTGGTGCATCCAAGGAATGGAATGTTTTTCAGAGCTATCAAGCCATGAAAAGACACAGAGGGACCCTAGGTGGATATTACTAAGTGAAATAAGCCCATCTGGAAAGTCTCTATAGTATATGATTCCACCTATACGACAGTCTGGAAAAGGCAAAACTGTGGACACAGTAAAGAAATCAGTGATTACTAGGAGTTAAGGGAGAGGGAGGGATGAATAGGCAGAGCACAGAGAATTTTTAGGACAGTGAAACTGTTCTATATGATGCTATAATGGTGGATACAGGCCATTATACATTTGTCCAAACCCATAGAAGGTATAACACCAAGAGTGAAACCTAATGTAAACTATGAACTTTGGATGATATTGATATGTTAATGTTGGTTCATCAGTTGTAACAATTGTACCAGTCTGGTGGGAGAAATTAATAACTGGGGAAACTATGTATGTTTAGGGACAGGGTGTATATAGGAAATCTCCATACTTTTCCCTCAATTTTGCTGTGAACCTAAAACAAGTCTAAAAAATATAGTCTATTTAAATAAGTAAACAAATCGTTCTTTAGAGAGGGAGTTTTACACATCAGCATCCCAACTTAAATGGTTAGGCATTAAAACAGAGTAAGAGCTCATGCTTAGAATTTGAACTTGCCTGCATTCACACCCTGAGTCTCTACTGTGTATCCTGATACAGTTTACTTAATGTCATTGTCTCAGTTTTTTTCCTGTAATAGGAATGTTGATTATATACAGATCACATGTTTATTTTTTTTTCATTGGAGTCTAAATAATAATGAAATCTGTTGAGTACTTCCAAGTACGAAGCACTGTGAAATTCTTTTTAAAAGTTTAAGTATGTAGGCTGCAGAAACTTGAGGAAGGGTAGTTTTGATGCTTCTGTCATCCCTCCACCCACCTCCCTATCATAAGTTTGCCATATAATGTTTTCCATATAATGTTTTCCATATAATGTTTTCCATATAATGTTCCCTCAGCTTTATTTTTCTGATGCACACTGATTGCCTTAAATATAACATACCTTGTTTCAGCCTGTTACCTCCATTGACATGAAAATCACATCAGTAATGACATCCAGTCTGAATGGTCACATCATTATATTCTACCTTACTTTCTTCACAGCATTATGACATGTCTTCTATTTTGTTGATTTTCTTCTACAAACTCCCTAGAAGTGGACATTCCTCTAGTTACTGCTGCTAATACACATTTCTTATACAGTTTGCCTTGGAGATTCTCATCTGTACCTTTGTGCTCAATAACCCCTATTTGTAGCTAACTACCAAGCCTATATGCTGTGATTTGTATGGAAAACATACATAGATACTATATAGTATAAATATATGCTAACTATATATATACTTAATATTGATAATATATATTAATGTATATGTGTATACTAGTAGCTATAATTCTCTATAGCTATATCTATAATCACCTAAAATCTATACCCCTTTCTCTTGAACCAGAGATCTGCTTTTCCAAATAACTGCTCTTTCTTAAAGTTTACATGTATAATACTAGATTATCTATAGAGAAGCCTATCCACCACATAAAATCTCACATGTCTTCTCATGTCTGCTATTATCCTAGATTTTATAAGCTTTGCTTAACTGTAGTACCTTCTAAAATGAGCGATTATATCATATGAATGAGAATAATTTAAACTTTACTGTATATTTGCATAAAGAATAAACTCAGCTCCTTCTTAATTTTCCAAGTATATCTGGTAAGTATCAGTAACTTTGGCAATTCATGCTCAAGACCCATCCTGTCATATTCTCCCACTCTGGCAGTTTCCTGTCTAAGAATCTACTTTAGGGGATTAGAAGGTCTTTTTTCTACCCACATTGCTTTAAGAATTCTGATTTTTATGCCATGGGTTCTCTCTCTCAACTCTGCTTTGAGATTTCAAAGTGGAACCGTGGCTCCTCAGTCCTCACTATAAACAAGTCATTTTAGAATGCGGACAATCTGCCCACCACATTCGATCCCACTTTCTTTTCCATTAGGAACCCAGAGCAGTGATTTTGTGGCTTAAAAAAGTAATTCAGCTTTTATTTGCAAGACTTCTTTCTATACATTTTAGAAGTATGTCAGGGGAGTATCTGGAAACAAAATCTTAAAATGTACAGTTGATTAAAAATGAAAAACAATGGTAATAACTAGATCTAGGAAAGGATACTATTATAGTGTGAGAGCTGGAACAAGAAGGCAGAGCACCATCTCCTTCAACCTGAACTAGGAATAAATGAGTTGAATGAGACAAATTTTTCTCCATTCTGAGCATGTCTGCTAATGACCACAAAGTATTGCTTTTGGGGTTGCCAATACATTTTAGTGAGTAAGCTCATTTACAAATACAGAATCTGTGAATAATGAGGATCAACTCTATTATGTTGTTCTCCCTGTATTCTAATTCTGAGGTGTTTTATGAGATTGAATATATTTTATGAGTCTCAGGAGAAAGAGAAAAATCAATTTGAAATATATCAAATACTAATCTATCCATTAAATATGTATATCATTGACACTCTCACTGAGTATAAATTCTTTTTTTTTTGATTTTGTGATTTTGTCTGTAAACATTTTTGTTCAAAGTGGTATTTAGAAAATCTCAGATGAATAAATATGATCAAGTGTCTAATTTGGAACAATCGTGATTTTTGTTTTATCATAGCTTGCTTATTTGATGAATATAATTGAAATACTTTGACATTCACAGGATAATGCTATAAATTATGGGTTATTTTTATTCCTTTATAATGTATTATGGAAAATATTTTTCAAACAATCACTATTGTTCGAATTTCAGAACTACTAAGAGATGGTAAAAAATGTTCTCCACAATGTCCTAAGCAAAACTGCTGGGAAAGAATGCGCTTAGTATTAAAGTATCAACATCTTTCCAGAACACTACCATCCTGAAGCCAGTTTTCCCTTGGTAAACACATCGTTCTATAGATAGATAGATAGATAGATAGATAGAGAACGTTCTATATATAGAAATAAATATATATATATGTTTATTTATTTTTGGCTGTGTTGGGTCTTTGTCGCTGCGGTCGGTCTTTCTTTAGTTGTGGCGAGTGGAGGCTACTCTTCCTTGTGGTGCGTGGGCTTCTCATTGTGGTGGCTTCTCTTGTTGTGGAGCACGGGCTCTAGGCATGTGGGCTTCAGTAGTTGTTGTGCACAGGCTTCAGTAGTTGTTGTGCACAGGCTTCAGTAGTTGTGACTTGCGGGCTCTAGAGCACAGGCTCAGTAGTTGTGGTGCACGGGTTTAGTTGCTCCGCGGCTTGTGGGATCTTCCCAGACCAGGGCTTGAACCCATGACCCCCTGCATTGGCAGGCGGATTCTTAACCACTGCGTCATCAGGGGAGCTCCGGTAAACACATCTGTAATGCACTGGTAAAATTTCTTACATTAAAATGTACTAAACAGGAAAAAAACATGGAAAATGGGATTTAGTCTTATGGGAAAGTAAATCCCATAGATTTTTCATCTTCTCCAAATTATTTAAGGAATTGTTTTTTATAAAGATCTTCCTGAGTGAAAGTACCATTGGATGTCTGTGAAGACTCGGCATTTCCCAAAAGAATTTTGCAGAACATTAGTGCCTTTGATATGTTCAGTATTCCTTTCATAGGACTGCCCAAAAAAAGTGGGCAGCTCTGTACGTGATTCCCTCTTGGATATTCAAAACAAATCTTAAATATTCTAAAATGTCCTGTGTTCAACTGATTTTGCTGTGGTGAAGCCAGTGTTTCCCAAGTTTATTTGAGCAAAAATACATACTGATGAAAGTGTAGGTGATACTTAAAGTTAGATTACAGAGTCAGACTGCCTGCCTTTGAATCCTAGTCTGACTGCTCACTAGCACTGTGAAGCAGGGCAAATTGTTTAGCCTCTCTTAGATCAGTTTCTTCACTTATAAAATGAAATAAGGGCAATACTCACCTTGTAAAGTTTTGTGAGCATTCAATAAGAATAATACTTGTTCCAAATTAAACTCTCACAAAACAATAGTTGTTACAAAAAGGAAAACGGCCTTCATAAAGACAGTTTAGGAAACATCATCAAAGGATATTCAAGGTATTTTTAATACTTTCCTTTTTATTTAAATTTATTTCAAAATTGAATTTAATGAATTTAGTTCTGGGCCTTGGATACCATTTTCTTTTTTGGATGAAGAAAGTAAACCTTGGAAAGACCAAATGACTTGCCCAAGGTCACACAACTCATTTGTGGCACAACTAGGTTAAGAAATCAGTTTTCCTAACTGCTAATTGAATAGTGTTTTCTTTGCGCTTGGCTGCCTTTCATATACTCAGATATTCACATATTGATTCTCTTTCAATCTAAGGGAAAAGCCACTATGCAAGGGAAAGATGTTAGGAAATCAATTTCCTATTACGTAAGTCATTAATGCTATCAAACATCATGCTTTCTCATCACCAGTACCTCCTTATCCTTGAAACACTTCAAGGTTATGGTCCACTATGACACAAAGATTATTTTCTACCCAAAATACTAGGCCAACAAGCTTTATATTCTGCCAGTTTTTACTTCTAATATTATACTGTTTATTAATTATTCTTTTAAATTTATTTCATTAGCATGTTATTATTTTTCTTTTTAAACATGGTCAGTGTTAAACTTATTTCACAAGAGCACAAGCAACTCCTACTTTCAGCATCTGCATTTTATAATTTATTCAGCTTTATCATTTGTCTAAGTATGCTATATGTTACAGAAAGTCACTATATTATTTCAGGTTAATATTACCCCACACATAGCAGTGGTTTTCACGTAACATTTAAGTTGGTCAGGTATATGATTGATTCTCTAAAAATGCAAATTTTATTAATTCAATATTGAGTATCTCATATAGCTCAGAATGAGAAATTTTGCAAAAGTCAGTATCTATAAAAATACCAAAGGACATCTACAAATTCATTAGAAAACGATGAATATTCCAATAGAAACACAGACAAATAACTTGAATGAGAAATTTATTTTTTAGAAATCCAATAAGGATATTTAAATTATCCACTTTTTAAAATCAGAAAAACCAATTAAAACAAAATCATGTTCAGTAGGGTAATTAATGCATGCAAGAAACTAGCACTTACCTGAACTGCTTAAAAAATTCACTTGCACGAACTGCTTGGCACAGATTTTCTGAAGGCCATTTTTGCATTCTCCCAAAGGCTTTTTAGAGGGTTATAGGAAAGATGTAGCTACAACAGTGCATCTCACAATGTTGTTTATAAAAATCCAGATTTTGTATTTACTATAATTTCCAACATGAAGAATGTTGATTAAATACATGATGACACATAGAACATATCAAAAATACTGTAAAAATGCAAGAGGAGAAAAGATATTACAGAAATTTGCTGAATGATTCGATTTTCACCTTAAGTATATAAAAATGTCTAGATTAGGTTACATAGAGTAAGATGTTAACAATACCAGTCTCTGGGTAGTGAGACTTTCAGTGCATTTTACTTATTTATTTTGCCCTTGAGTGTGTATTACTTTGATGATAAAAGTGTGTCTATTTAAAATTATAACACCATAATAATTTGTGTTGTGCTGCTCTCCATATGGAGAAATCAGAGGCATAAAAACCAAGTCATCGTTAATCTTTACTCCAAAAGTATGGTGAGAAATTAGAGTTTGAAAATATGATTTTACTATAAAACTATAAGAGGAAGACATAGGGATGTGAACAGAATTTGCCCTTGACAATTTTTAAAATATATAACCAAGAAATTTGAATTCAGAATAATTCTTCTTTAAGGTAATATATCCATTATCAATTTCACTATTATCTTAAATGATTAATAATAAATAGTACAATTAAGCTTTTGTTTGTTTTCAGGGGATTGCTTCCAACAAACTGGTTGCTATTAGGAAATGTAATATTCTTAATGGATAAATTAGCACTTGATATTTTAAAATTCTTTGAAAAGACTGCTTGGAATAAATTAAGTATGATCTTCGCTATTTCTCATTTCATTTTATGCATTTTATGCACAACATCATCATTTATCATGTGTGTTTGGTAAAAGAGATCTTCCTACTCATGTTCTTTCAAATATCAATCTGTATCCCCACAATAAATGTTCTGTCCACTCTAAGTCTGCATACACAAGTGAAATGAGATTGTACCGGGTTTTTTTGTCTACTAACTAAATTTTTCATGACGATTTTATTTAATGCAAGCCTTTGCATGAAGAGAAGATAGTCATCGCTTTAGTTCTCATTCAGTGAGCAGGCTACTTTTGCAAGTGGTGCATTGTTCTGTATTCCATAAGCAAAGCACCTTAAAAACTCAGGAAAGATAATAGCATGGTCAGTAGTCTATGGCGGGGCTCACCTAGTAGGTGAGCACCTAGGGAAACGAGACATTACTGGTAAAGTATTTTGTTTGTAAAGGGACTGATTACTTTGTAGTAATTTAAAATATAGTAAAAGGTTAGTATAGGTATTGTAGTAGTGCTTTTCCAAATAAAATATAATGGAGCTCGGCTACAAATTGAGAAACGCCCTTTATACTCCAGTGCTTTCTTCATTTCCAAAACGGCTTTGTTCTAACTAATATTTCCTGTAAAATATCTTAACTTATTATCAAATAATAGGAAAGGGGAATACTCTTTGCATATAAACTATACCAAATACTTTTCTAAAAATGAGATCTCCAAAACTATTTGGAAATGGAGGAAAAGGGCAGAGAGAATCTTATTAGTGTTAGCAGGAATTTAACATAACAGATGCCAGATTGTTCTACCTATATATAATCCATCTTCCTGGGAGTTGCTGACCTTTGTAAAGGGCACCAAGAGTTGCCTAACTACACAGAGAAAAAGACGTCCTCTATAAATACCCATGTGTTGCAAATAATTCGGGTTGACGGCATATTCTGTATTCCTATAATCATCTAATCTATGCATCTTAATTTGTTAAAAGTCTTTTATTTACCCTTCAAATTTCCTAATTTCATTCATATTAGGACACTATACTTGATCTTCATTCTTCAATGTATACACACACACACAAAATATATCCATTAAAATATCATTTTGCTATCTGAATCTATAAAACTTTCTATGTAAATTCTTAAGAACTAGGTAAGCTCTTTCCAGTTAGTGTCTCTCATGCCTGACCACAGTTCAAATAGAAAGCTTTCTCAATGCAACAGTAACAGTTTAAAGATGGAATAGGTATGTGTTATACAAAATCTTTAACCTCTGATTATTTTCAAGAGTGCTTTTAGTTCCATTATATGATAATATCTCATAAAATATTATTTTCCTTCAAAATAATATAGTTTAGGTTTTTACTGTTTAAATTCAATTTCAATGGCACAGCATCAACACATTTCTATAAACAATACTTACAATTTTTACCTCAAAATAAGTTACTAACAGGTTCCAACAGAAGTAGAAAGGGAACAGGCCTGGAATTGAATTCTCACAACCTGCACCTCAACCTTTGTATTCTCAATGGTGCCTCCATTCTACAGAATGTGTGCTTGTAAAGTCTACTCATTTGTTTTAGCTATCTACAGTGCCCCTTTTAAAGTATTGATCTAACATCTCTGTAGTTTTTGACGTTGATGAGCACTTCCTCATTATTAAATTTGCTGGAAGTTTTCCAGTTTTCACACTATGGTACTCTCATCTTAATTCTCAATTTCTACTTCTAGCCTCTATATAATTTTTACCGGCAGAGAAGGGATAGTAAATATGCTTTAACTTTTACTCAAACTGATTGACAAGTAACAACTGCCTATTAGGCAAGATTTGAGGCTGCATTTGTAAATCCTTTAACTATCACCCCCCAAAATCCTCTAAGAAAAATAATGCTTCTTCCCATATGCATTCCACTGCAACTTGAAGGAAGCTTTATTAGAACCATAGCACATGGTTCTCTAATTTGCATGAGAAACTATTGGGTTGCCCAAAAGGTTTGTTCAATTCTTCCATAAGATGGCTCTAGTAGCACTTAGTTGTCTTTAACTCCATTCAAAACAATTTTGTTAGATTGTATGTGACACCTGTCATATCAGCATGCATTTAAAAAAAGACATCAAAATTGGTGAATTTTTGTGTAACCATTTTAATATTGAAGATGGAAGAAAAAAGCAACATTTTTGGCATATTGTGCTTTATTATTTCAAGAAAGGTAAAAACGTAACTGAAACGCAAAAAAAGATTTGTGCGGTGTATGGAGAAGATACTGTGACTGATCGAATGTGTCAAAATTGTGAAGTTTTGTGCTGGTAATTTCTCTCTGGATGATGCTCCACGGTTGGGAAGGCCAGTTGAAGTTGATAGTGATGAAATCAAGACATTAATTGAGAACAATCAATGTTATACAACACAGGAGATAGCCAACATACTCAAAATATCCAAGTCAAGCATTGAAAATCATTTGCACCAGCTTAGTTATGTGAATCACTCTGATGTTTGGGTTGCACATAAGTTAAGCAAAAATAACCATCTTGACCGTATTTCTGTATGCGATTCTCTGTTTTTAAAACAAATTGTGAGAGGCAATGAAAAGTGAATACTGTACAATAATATGGAATGGAAGAGATCATGGGGCAAGTGAAATGAACCACCACTAACTACACCAAAGGCCAGTCTTCATCCAAAGAAGGTGGTGTTGTGTATATGGTGAGATGGGAAGGGAGTCCTCTATTATGAGCTGTTTCTGGAAAACCAATTGATTAATTCCAACAAGTGCTGCTCCCAGTTAGACCAACCGAAAGCAGCACTCGAAGAAAAGCATCCAGAATTAGTTAACAGAAAATGCATAATTTTCCATCAGGATAAAACAAGAGCACATGTTTCTTTGTTGACCAGGAAAAAACTGTTACAGCATGGCTGGGAAGTTCTGATTCATTCATCATATTCAGACATTTCACCTTCAGATTTCCATTTATTTAGGTATTTACAAAATTCTCTTAATGGAAAAAATTTCAGTTCCCTGAAAGAGTGTAAAAGGAACCTGGAACAGTTTTTTGCTCAAAAAGATAAAAAGTTTTGGGAAGATGGAATTACGAATTTGCCTGAAAAATGGCAGAAGGTAGTGGAACAAAAGGGTGAATACATTGTTCAATAAAGTTCTTGGTGAAAATGAAAAATGTGTCTTTTATTTTTACTTAAAAACCGAAGGCACTTTTTGGCCAACCCAATAGTCCATTTAGGTAAGCTTGGGAATGTTCACTTCTCAGTTCCCTGTTCCTAGCCCAGTGTCTATCACAGAGAAGCCACTCAGCAAATGCTTTCGAATAATTAATTAATTTTGAAAAATTAAGTATTTTTGAAAAGTAAATGAATATATGCCAGATCTTCTGGACCTTTGACTTTCATGCTCAAAGTTTGGACAATGTGATGAAGCAACTTGATCAGGGAAAAGAAATACTTTTTTTTTTTTTTTTTCTGCAATAAGACCTGTGTTAATTTGACTTAAAGATGAAATCAACTGAAAGGATCACTGACATTTGTGATACTTCTGCTGAGAAGAATGTTTTATTTATTTATTTATTAATATCTTTATTGGAGTATTATTGCTTTACAATGGTGTGTTAGTTTCTGCTTTATAAGAAAGGGAATCAGCCATACATATACATAGATCCCCATATCTCCTCCGTCTTGCGTCTCCCTCCCACCCTCCCTATCCCACCCCTCTAGGTGGTCACAAAGCACCGAGCTGATCTCCCTGTGCTATGTGGCTGCTTCCCACTAGCTATCTGTTTTACATTTGGTAGTGTATATATGTCCATGCCACTCTCACTTCATCGCAGCTTACCCTTCCCCCTCCCCATATCCTCAAGTCTGTTCTCTACGTCTGCATCTTTATTCCTATCCTGCCCCTAGGTTCTTCAGAACCATTTTTTTTCTTTAGATTCCATATATATGTGTTAGCATACAGTATTTTTTTTTTCTTTCTGACTTACTTCACTCTGTATGACAGACTCTAGGTCCATCTACCTCACTACAAATAACTCAATTTCATTTCTTTATATGGCTGAGTAATATTCCATTGTATATATGTGCCACATTTTCTTTATCCATTCATCTGTCAATGGACACTTAGGTTGCTTCCATGTCCTGGCTACTTGTAAATAGAGCTGCAATGAACATTATGGTACATGACTCTTTTTGAATTATGGTTTTCTCAGGGTATATGCCCAGTAGTGGGATTGCTGGGTCGTATGGTGGATGAAAAGACAACCCTCAGAATGGGAGAAAGTATTTGCAAATGAAGCAACCAACAAAGGATTAATCTCCAAAATTTACCAGCAGCTCATGCAGCTCAATATCAAAAACACAAACAACCCAATCCAAAAATGGGCAGAAGACCTAAATAGACATTTCTTCAAAGAAGATATACAGATTTCCAACAAACACATGAAAGAATGCTCAACATCACTAATCATTAGAGAAATGCAAATCAAAACTACAATGAGGTATCACCTCATACCAGTCATAATGGCCATCTCAAAAAATCTGCAAACAATAAATGCTGGAGAGGGTATGGAGAAAAGGGAACCCTCTTGCACTGTTGGTGGGAATGTAAATTGATACAGCCACTATGGAGAACAGTATGGAGCTTCCTTAAAAAACTAAAAATAGAATTCTTTTTTTAATTGTTAAAAATATTAGTAGCCCCCAGCACAACCTTCTGAGAAGAGTAGGCAGAATGACCCAAACTGGCACAATGAATGTTATTGTAACAATTATTACGTTTTATATATTTTTAAGGCACAATATTTGTATATCTTATATAAACTAAGGTTTCAGACAGTATGACAATTCAGAAGATACACTAGTCACCCTCCTAGATACATTGCCCCATTTCTCTCTTTTTTAAAAAAAATCTGCTGAGGATGGTAAAAACAAATGAATAGAGGGTGTCTTCTCTGATCTGCTTTGTATCTTACTAAAAGGAAAAAAATAAAGTGGAATAAAACATGATACTAATCTATTATATTGTCTATATAAGCCACTCTAATTCATCTTGCAAATGTTTTTCAAAAACATGAGGTTTTCCATAAAAAAGAGAAGCATCTCTAATTATGAAATATCAATATGTAATCTTTTGTAGTATGAACAAAGCTGCTGGTAGAGCAAAGCCACTGCCCCTCTTCTCCAAATGTGTACCCAGGGACACAAAATGGAGATAGCAGTTATTTGAAAACAGATTCATTTGCATGTTGTTACTTTGGATTTTTATGCAAGTAGGTTTATAAGAAGTATTTTGGAACATTACCTGTAATTAAGAAGCTAGGATCTTTTTGTCTCATTGCTTTAGAATTGTGACTCTTTAAATCAGAAACAGGCAATAGCCTTGTTTACCTCAAATAATTATCATGAAAACTCAAAGAAAAAAGAGAGCCATTTTTTGACCTCATGGGATAATTCACTGTAAAATTGTTAGATTTTGGTTGATGTATCGTTTTTGAAGTTTGTGTGAATGTGCCTATGTTCACGAGCAATTTTAGACTTGCTGAGTTAAATTGCATGCTGCATTCTAGTTTCTGTTCTAATAATGTCATAACAAGAAAAGATATTATAAATATTATAACCACCAAAAACCTTTAACTTTATGCATTGGCATGTAAGACTGTGTATGTGTGTGTGTTTGTGTGTGTGTGTGCATGTATTTCTTTATCAGGAATGTAATAGGATTGTTCTTTCATAAGAAAATGTTTTTCTAAGTAGTTCAAAGTAATTCTAAACATTCGAATATTGTATTTGGTACTTGTGATTATAAATTTGAGGGCCAGTAAATGTAGTTCCTATTATATATCATTCAGGTAGGATTAAAATAGAGCAACTTTGAAGTAAATTTCCAGTGGTGGCTCAGGTGAATAAAGTATTAACAAATTCAACAAAGTAAATATTATTTGACTTTAAAACAAAGAGTCAGTTTCATATGTGTTATTTTATTTAATTTAAATCTCTAGAGCTCATAATCAGACATATTTCCTTTTCTTTTAACTGTGAGAAAGAAAAAAAAAATGTGGCATTGTTTCCCCCAGTCCTTCCCTTGATCATATGAATGCAACCTTTCAAAATGGCCTGAGGTGACAGTGGGCATTTTATCAGTGATCTCAGAAGACATATTCTAGAAGTTATATTTCTTTGCCTTTTTTTTGAATCTCTTATTTTCAACAAATTCTTTATGGCAAAACGTACCTACTCTTTTCCTGAATTTTTCAAAAATCCAATAACTTTTGCACTTTTCTAAAATAAAATAGAAATTTACATCTTTATGTGAGGTGATGAATTTTTAAGCTCAAAAAGTCTATTAATATTGCCAACAAGTTACTTCACTCTTTTTTTCCTACAGCTTACTTTATATTGTTTTTTTCTCTTGCATATTATATGCTACACTGTAAACATTTTGAGAAGCTTAACTGATTTAATGATTTAATTTTGTTATTGTGTTTGATTTATTGAAAATAATGAGATAAGTTTTAATGGGAGTTATACATTTAACAAATTTCAAATCTTAACTTGTGGCTCTTTTGGTCCCATTTTCTTTCCTTTTTAATTTTCTTTTATTATCATTGACAGTTTATCATAATCATTTGTTCTTTGATATATTCCCAATAACATCCAATGTACAGTTGCAGGGGAGAGATGTTAATTTGCCCCCTGTCCTTTCAGGAAATACCAGCATCTTCAGTGATTACTGCAAGTCATTTTTTTAGCAATTCCATTTGTCACCAAACTCTTGCCTTCCAAAAATTCTTTTTTTCCATCCTAAAGGTAGGATTTACTGATCCTGGCTTTGTTAACTCCCCAAAAGCCTTGATAAACCTACTCTTTGAACATCCTACTTATTATATTGTACCTCACAATTAGCTTGAAGAATGGGTATCACAATTATAACTCCTCACTAAAAATAAACATTCCTTGCTGTCTGGCTTAATTATCCTCATTTTTATATATATATATATATATATCTGTTTGTATTTATTATTTTTAATAACAACAATGTAAATTTTTCACATTACATTAATTATATACATGCTCATAAGGATTATGAGCATTTTATTGTATTTTATCTATACAGTAGATCTATGCACAGACTGTTATTTGAGTTTACAGATACAGAAACTCTGAAACATTGTTTATCCTTCTGGTAATTGGATGAGACAGAACACAAACCCAAACAAAAGTAAAGACCAGTGAGCTTCCTAGGGTGCCATAGCTGTCACCTGAGTAAGAGAAGGTGTGTAGACTGGGTAGAATCTATATATTCTACTCACCTTGGAATGGGCTCATAAAAGTGCTAATCGTTGATGAGGATCTCATAAATAATGAAAATTATAGCTGACACTGACTTCATTAGGTGATTAGTAAACTGATTAATTGATAGGGAAATAATAGAATGCTCTCAAAGAATGCATAGTGTATCATTTTAGAAATGGTGCTTGGCATTGCCTTCTTAATATGCATTTCATTGATCCTACACTGAAAGGCACATTGTATACCTGAGACCCTGGCTAATACTTTTGACTTTCCATTTATATTTCTCTTAATTTATCTCCTTATCTTATTACCTCCTCAACCTCAGATAATAATTTATAGAAATCTATAATGGAAAATGAACCCAAATATCAATGTTAATAGTATTTGTTATAGATAATGTATGAAATTTTAATATTATTGATGTTAAATAATTAACTTTCTATTAGCCTCAGGGGAAGAAAAATGTTCATCTTTTCCTCAGGTTAGCGATATTTTTATTCATTGGAGCCATTGTATCCACATAGTATTCTCTTATTTTCCAATATTTTCCACATTCAATGAAGAGAACAGATTCCTTTTTCTATTCTATGAATAATTACATAGAGTAAATTCTAATTTGAATCAACAATCCAGAATTTAGAAAGCATTTAAAAGTTATTATCAGTAATATTTATTTTCTCAATTTAGTTTTAGTTTACACAATTACTTTCAATTTTATTTGTGAAGTCCTAGAGATTAATAAGAAAATGGTCCAAATTACATTTTTCTATTTAGGGAGCTGAATAATGATTATTCATCTTTGCAAAAAGCACAAAAGGTAACACAGTATTTTCAGCCTTATTCTCCCTTATTTTCATGGTACCATTCAATGTGAAGTAGGTAAAAATGCCTTTTCAGGTTCTTCTGTAAAATAAGTAATTCCCTGAGGGTCACTCATTCAATTTGTCCACACATATCTTTTACACCAGAAATTAATTTAGAAAGGTTGACTAAGTGATCACCTATGTCAGAGACAGAAGAAGCCATCCAATCAGTGTTAATCCTTATGAGCAAGGATTTTGGAAGTAAGATGAATATATGTTATAGTATGATATTATATATTGTATATTATCTGATATATTATAAGTATAAATATAGACTTAATATATACATCTTACAGATCAATAATATAAATATTACCTTAATTAAATATACAAATACATGAACAGATATTTTAAAAAGAAGTAATACAAATGGTGAATATGCATGTTTTTTTAAAAAAATCAACCTTCTGAAAATCAGTAAAGCAATTATAATAAAATTCTTTTTTTTTTGTTACACACTTATACAATCATCCCCTACACACACATTCTTGGACAAGGTGTTGAGAAACACTTTAACAAAGTTAAAGATGAATATGACAATATGTATAATAAGTTTTAGAAATCTTCCTATTCTTAGATCTACTAACTCTTCTAAGAATTCATCCCATGAAAATAATCTTAGCATAAATGCCCTCAAATAACTGTAAACAAGAATTTTCAGCACTACCCTTATTTATGATTGCATAAATGACAAATAAACCTAATGTCCAAGTTGCAAATATATTAAAGTATTATCTGTCTATATATAGAATTTTAGAAAGCACATTTTCAAAACTATCTAAGAAATAAGATATAGTATATAGTGATAATGTAATTGTAAGCAAAAAATCAAGAAATAAAGCTTTATATAGTATAAGATACAATGTATTTAATACAATGTAAAATAAAATGTATATTTTATAAATATACATATGCATTTATACATGAAATAGCCATACAATAAATTACCACATTTTTAGAGTAGATATTACTGTGTGATATCCATATCTTATTCTATACATTAAATTATATTTCTCTGTTTTCAAATTTCATCAATAAATATGTATTATATTATAATTAGAAACATATTCCAAACGTTTGAAAAGCTACACATTTTATATTGAAAAATTAAAATAGTGACATGTAAAGTATAAATGAATTCAATACAACAGCAAGTATTTTTGGTAAGCTGCATCTAAATCAATTTTTAAAAGTTAACCTCTGTATAAATTAGTGTATGTAAGATAAAAGAGAAAATGCAGAGAAAGAACAGGCAATCCATCAAATAGCTATAAATAATTAATAAACTTGGGAATGTTGTTCGTAATCTTAAGCAATTAAAGCTATATAAGTGTAACCATTATAAAATTTTCAACTCTAAATTTGACAAAAATTAAGTAAAACACACGCATACTGTTCAATGTTGAAGAGGTAAAAAGAGATTGGCTAATACACTACACATAGAAAATTAAAGTTGTACAATATCTGTGTAGAAAGTAATTTGGAAATTTGCTTTTCTCTTACCTCCAGGAAGTAAGGTCTTCCTTTCCCTCAAGTATGATTGTATTTTTTTGAAGTAGAGATTAAAAAGAGTCGATCCGCAAAAATGTGTTCTCCCTCCAGTCTACAAACACATTGGGGCTTCCCTGGTGCCGCAGTGGTTGAGAGTCTGCCTGCCGATTCAGGGGACACGGGTTCGTGCCCGCGTCTGGGAAGATCCCACATGCCGCGGAGAGGCTGGGCCCATGAGCCATGGCCGCTGAGCCTGCGCCTCCGGAGCCTGCACGTCCGGAGCCTGTGCTCCGCAATGGGAGAGGCCGCAACAGTGAGAGGCCCGCGTACCGCACAAAAAAAAAAACAAAAAAACCCCAACAACAACAACAAAAAAACAGATTGACTTTTTTCCTATATGCAGTTTCTGTATTAGAGATCCCACTTATGCAGGAGAGGCCCACACCTACCTAAAAAGGACTGTAAGCTTACTCTATGATACCTGCAAGATAACTTATCAAAATATTGCAGAATAAGACTAATATCTTAACAGCTAAAAACAAACTAACAAACAAAACTAGAAACAGTGGCCGATGTATTTTTTACAGATATGATCAAATATGTTTACAACAGTGTTATTTACTAAAGTAAATAATTGGAAACCAGCTAAATATTCAACAATAAAAAATAAACTATCATGCAGCCGTAGGATGTAATATGTAGTTATTAAAAATAAGTTTTGAAGAATTATAATACCAGAAGGTTAAAAAAGCATAATATAAGGATGTCTCTGCATTATGATCTATTGTATCTTGTACATGTGTGGGTGTGGGTGTGGGAATGTGTGGACAAAAAGAGTGTCAGGTTGTGTGTGTGGTGAAGAAATGTCTTATGCGAAATATACCACATTTTAATGGGGGCTATATTTGGTTTCTGGAATTATTTTCTCTCACACTTTTTGCATTTGCTAAATTATTTTGAATCAGAAAATATTCAAAAAGCTTAAATTATCTACTCTCATACTTCCACTATAAAGTTCAAATATTTAAAATAGGCTTACCAAGACTTAGGCATGAATGAATTTAAAAATACATTGACTGGGCTTCCCTGGTGGCGCAGTGGTTGAGAGTCAGCCTGCCGATGCAGGGGACACGGGTTCGTGCCCTGGTCCGGGAAGATCCCACATGCCGCGGAGAGGCTGGACCCGTGAGCCACGGCCGCTGAGCCTGCGCGTCCGGAGCCTGTGCTCCGCAACGGGAGAGGCCACAGCAGTAAGAGGCCTGCGTACCGCCAAAAAAATAAAAAATAAAAAAATACATTGACAAATAAAAATGGTCAATATCATTAATAATTTATCAATTTAAAAAATCATAAATGATATTACCATTTGTATCTGTCAGATTGGAATATTAAGAATCTTCCTATTACCCAATGGATGGGGGAAAAATCATACCCATACTATTACTGAGAGTATTAATGGATGACACAGTTTAGGAGGGTAGGCAGCAATGAACACCTGAACACATATATTCCTTTATTTAGGAATTTACACTTTTTCTGATCAAAAGTTAGGAACTTATGCTTTTTCTAATCAAAAACAAATGCATAGAGATAAATAAATATGAATAATCTCTGTGACTTTTTTTCTAATAGCAAAAAATATGTATGTTATATAGTAACGATGCAGTGTTTGGAGGGTGTAAAATTAAATGTAAAGTGGGCTATAAGTAAAGATGTAGAAAAATCTTTCAAGATATTTTGTTAATTAAAAACATCTGATTTCAGAGTGATATGTAAAATATTATTACATTTTTACATAATATCCAGATTAAGCAGGAAGATATCAATCATTTCAATCATTTATAAAATACAATTATCCATACTTTGTGTCTGCATAGAAAATTTAGGAAACAATACACTACAAATCTTTGACAATGGTTGTACTGATTGAGGTTCATGAATTTTTACTTTCTACTCTTTGTCCCATGGTGTACAAATAGTACAAATAGTACTATTTGTACAAATAGTACAAATAGTTTCATAATAGTATTATTATAGTTAATAATGATAAGAAAAGCATGCCAGTTGCTGCCATTTAATTCACTGCCATTAAGGTCGGAGCTGATTTAATTTTCCTTAATTAGTATGCTGAATCTGATATTATCGTTTGAAACTGAAAAATTATAAATGCCATCTTTTTTTTATCAAGGGAGTAAACATTTTCACTTTCAGAATAATAACTTGCTTTTGCTTTGTTCAGTCATACTTTACTGCTGTTAGGTTGGATTTCACTAAATCCTCCTGTGTTATCTGGATATTATATAGAATAATAAACATTTTATTGCATGTAATTATTTTAGCAATTGAAAGCTCACTAATAATTTCCATTTTTACTCTTTTTTTTTCAAAATCATAATTTTTATCCATCAGAAGTAATTCTTAATGAGATTTTTTAAAAACCTAAAAAGTAAAAACTAAAGCACTCACTCTGAAGGCAATCAGGATGTCCAGAACTAATTGATATTCCAACTACCAAAAACAAAGAGAGGTGGAAGTATTGGGTGATAGTTAATTCTATAGAAAATAAGTCCTGATATCAGTACCCAAAGCCTAAATATGTAAATCCTTAAATTTCAGTTAAGGGTGATGAAGTAATTATTACAATAATAATAAATTTTGTTGTATCAGTTAAAACACTGAACTCATAATAGAGGATATACCAAGTACACAGTAACTTTAAAATTAGAACCATGCCTATTATTTTTCAACACAATTAATTTCAAAAGAGAAGATGTATATCCTAAAATAACTCATTGTATGTAAATATATTTTACAATTACTTCTAGTTCCGAAGAGTCATTTTATAGACAATATAATGCATTCCTAAAAATAAGCAAATGGATAAAAATACATATATATACACTAGAAAATACTACACACACACACATACACATACACACCCTAAATTAGTTTAATTCTTAAGTCTCCAAAGGAAAAAAAAAGCTACCAATAAACCAGGGATTGTTTCCCCAAATTGAGATTTTCCTGTTCAATATCTTTGATTTTTTTATCAAAGATTTTTTATCAGTAAACCTTTGCCAAACCTTTGTTTTACACATTTGAATTTACATCGTAGACCAAAGATACAATAGGGTGACTGCATTCAATTGTTAAATTTAAGCTTTCCCATTCATCTAATTTTTTTTTTATTACCATCATTTCTGTAGTTCCTTTCACTATGTTCTCTTACTGTGAAATGCAATTTGCTCTCCACAATTTGAAACCCTCCCACCCAAGTACACAAACTAGCGCTCTTTTTATGTTAGACATGATCATTTGAATGGTCTTGTTAGGAATTAGTGGTAAAACTAGCAATGAATGTTTATTATTTTTGAGGCAATTATTAAGACAAAAGAGGCACATTTTATTTCCACTGTACAAGAGACCACATCTAACAAGGGCCCTGATCTAGGATCCATGATAGGTCTGGATTGCATCACAGAATGAAAAAGTCTGAAAATTGTATGTGTGTGTGTGTGTGTGTGTGTGTGTGTGTGTGTGTTTCTGTGGGAGTCCTAAACTTTCATTGACTTAAGAACAGTGGGGAAACACCTTCCGCAAAGACTTCAGTAACTGGTTAAACAATAACAAATCACTCCTAGTTAGTTTTCTTTTCTCCTGAAAGCTAAAAGAATTGTTGCTAAGCTCCACCCCAAAAGAAAACTACTTGTTTTACAGTATTCAGCTACATCAGGTATTGATTTTAGAATAATATTCAATTCAATATTATGTTGCTTAGATTATTTTTAAATTATTGATCTAAAGATCATAATACATGGTATTGTTTAAGCCTTTATAAGAGAGTTAGATGGAAAAAAGAGTATATTATTTTGATGTCCAATTAACAGGGCAAGAGAGACTCTCAGATGAGAAATAGTTGCGACCTAAGAGTTATTTTTTTTATTCCTCAATTCTGCTTTACTAACTGAAAATATTGATTAGAAAATAATAAAGTTAGACCTCAGTGCCGCATCCATCTTCTTGTGTTAAGAGGGCAGCACTAGCAGAGAGGTTCCTATTAAATATAGGTGTCATTTTTATTCCTTATGCACTTCTTTCTATTCACAGTTTCCTGAGGGATGTGAAAATAAACACACTTAAGAGATTTCACAAGAACTGTATTACTTCAAGATGATATGCTGCAATTTTTTTCCTCCAAAGAAAATCAGATCTTTTATTATTGTGTCGTTTTTTCATATATTGGGCTTTTAATCTGTAATTGTGACTGTGTCCAGAACATAAATACCATAATTAGTATGAAAAGCATTTAAATGGAACAACAACCAATGTTGGTTAAAAGCAATTCCACTGTACAAGAAGCTACATACCACATGTGGCAGAAATAAAAGTAAAAATTTGATTAAACAGCAGTGCAGGACACCTACCACAAAAATAGTGAGGCACAGATTTGTGAATTACAGGGCATACGAAATATGTGTTCTTAACTTCTAAGTGTATTGAGACAGAGATTGGGATATTATTTTATTGTTAGTTAATAACTTTATTAAATTATACTCTGAGAATGAAATTTGTATAAAAAGACCCATTTTAGGATGTTTTTGTTTGAAAATCCTTTGTGACCTATTACACATGCATGAAGAGAATATGCATCATCTATTTTTCAGGAATAGGATCAATCTGTTTGTCTATGTGTCAATGAATTCATTCACAGACATAAAATCAAAATTTTAAGTTTTTCTGTTCAACTCATATTGCCTCACTAAAATTGCAAGGCTTTATCTAACAAATCATTTTATGTGATTTTTTTTATACTACTGTTCTATTACTTTACTCACTTTCAACTTCTTTATCAGTCTCTGAGACAGATGCATGAAAATCTCCTGCTGTGATTGTGGATTTGCCAATTTCTCCTTTTAATTATTAGCATTATTTAAAAATATCTCTGGTAGTACCTTTACTAGCATCATAGTGTGTATTGTTCTTTTTGCTGTTATAAACACTTTTTATATTTGTGCAAATACTATTTTGAAAAAGGAGGATTAGTTTACATTAACTTACCTTTTACTGGGGTGAACAATGAACATTAAAACTGATTACTGTGTAATATTGGGTAGTGACGTCTGATATAAGGAAAAATAAAGCTAGGTAAAGAGATAGCGTGTGGTGGCAAGCTGTTTTGAGGCGATGCTTTGGAATAGAGTCCTGAGAGTGCGTGATAGATTGTCATGTTGGCTACCAGCAAATAGTGTTCCAGGAAGTAACCACAGGTTCTTCCAGGTCTGGGGGAGGTAGGCTTAAAGGAAAATTTCAGCAATGGAAAGGCTACCTGGTTAGAGTGAGCTATGGGAAATGTGGAATAAAATGGTGTTAGAGGAAGAGTTTAAACCATGCAGAGGATTAAATTTGAGTTTTGATCCATTTGGTACTGAAAGCTACTAGAGTCTGTTAAATCTGCTGAAGCAGATTTCTGTTAGTATTTACTAGGCATATTTTCTTCCATCTCTTATTTTGATATAGGTAATTTTGTTTTATGTGTATCTTTTAAAGAGCATCTTGCTGCTTGCTTGTCTGTTTTAACTGAGTTATATTTGACATACAACACTGTAAGTTTAAGATGTAGAACATTGATTTGATACATTTATATTGTGGTATGATTACCATAGTGGCATTAGCTAACACTTGTATTGCTTCATATAATTGTCAGTTTTTCTTGTCTTGAGAACAGTTAAAACCTAATCTCTTAGAAAGTTTAATGTTGATAATATAGGTTGGTTGTCTATAATCACTATACTGTTTATTAAGTGTCTAGGACTTATTTATCTACTGGTTGCAAGTATGTACCCTTAAACAACATCTCTCCCGTAACCCCCATGCCCCAACTCCTGGTAACCATCATTTTACTCTCTGCTTTTACAATTTCAGGTTTTTTTAGATGTCACATATAAGAGATATCATATAGTATTTGTCTTTCTCTGTCTGATTTATCTCACATATCATAATGTCCTCAAGATCCATCTATGTTGTTGCAAATGGAAGAATTTCCTTTTTTCTCATGGCCAAATAGTATTCCATTATATAAATATACCACACTCCCATGTTTATTGCAGCATTATTCACAATAGCCAAGATATAGAAATAACCTAAGTGACTATCAATGGATATTGCTTTTATCTAACCTATGATTGTCTATATTTTTATGAGACAGAATAGAATGGTAATCAACAAAATGTTCTCTGGATTCAGTTTTGTGACCTTGGACAAATTTAATTAAATTATCTAGACTGTGGCTTCCTTTTTGTGAAATAAGAATAATTATAGTACTTATATGATGAGTTTGCTTGGAGAAGTAAAAAATTTAATATATGTAAAGCCTTTAGAATAGTGACTAGTTTATGTAAAGTACTTAGCATAAAATTAGCTTTTATAATATTATTAATGATTTATTACATTCACATTTATTGTAGTGATTTTATACACACATTTGCATGCACACATATACACATATATGTAATTATTAGTAATATCATACTGTGAGTTATTTTCTTTCTTTGCTTATTTTTTCTTCCAGCTTTAGGTTGGATTAACAGATTTCTTTTAACTACTTTGTTTAATCCATACAGTACAGAAGCTAATTGTATTGTATTTCTGTTTTGTTAGTGGCTATCCAATTAAGAATTTCTCAAAACTCTGCTTTTAGACATGAGGAAAGAAAGCGATGTCTGTTTATGAACTAAAAGCATATTGAAAATAAGTGAAACATCAATGTCACAGCACTCTGACTACTGGCACTAATATTGAATATTTAGTATACTCAATTATTGTCTCATTGAACAAATTAAACAACATAGATTTTTAGCTTTAGAATAAATAAGTGCATGAATAAACTATATAAACTACTATTGCTTCTGGTATAACTTTTGTGACATGGACTACTGAAAATTGTCAGGAAAAAGGATTGGGGAGAAATCACAATAGTAAATGGTCTTTCAGTAACTGGTTTGGCAGGTTGTAGTGCATATCTTACTTATTTGAATGATATTTTGAGAATAAATCAACTCGTTTTGCTTTCTCTGTAAAACAGAAACTAAAATTATGGACCATATCTATCCAAACCTTTGTCCAAAAGGAGGCAGCCCTACAATACCCATTGAGGAAGGATACCTAGGCCGAAAGAATGTTCTTCTTTGGGGACCGTAAGTGGAACTGATTATTGCTTTTGTTCTCCATAGGATTAACCAATTAGACCACTTTTAAGACCTGCCTTAGTTGATTGGCCTATGGGATAAAGGAGATTGGACTACACAGTTTCCTTTGGTGCTTGGATCCTCCAAGTAACTCTATTCCAATGACATAAAGTTCTAAATCACCATTATTAATTTTAGTTAGAAACTCCATTTATTAAGGAAAATTGTTCACAAGTTAGAGAAACCAATTGAAACTAGCTTAAGCAAAAGATATTCAAGTTTATTATGGGAATGTAGGGAGAGTGCATGAAACCAGAGGAGGGACAACTCTTGCCATCTTTCATTTCTGCTCCTCTTTCAGCATCTACTTCATTCTTCTCTGACTCTGTGCACTGGCTTTTCTGTTTCTAAATGCACATGATGACAGTACAGTCTTACATCTCTCTTTAAAAGTCAAACACGTATTGAAAATTAAATTCCATAGTCACAATTCTATATTCCCAGAGAAATGACCATAGATCAGAAAATATCATTGGATTGATTAACTGGTATAAAACATTATTGTTTTGTGTGTATTGAAAGTGAGTCTTTGGGGAAAAATTCTGGTTGGAGTATATTTAACAAGCAAAGAGATACTTATCTCAGAAACCAAAAATGTACTGAATAGGATCAGCACTGTGAAAGAATAACCCTCATTTCTCTATGTACATATGATTCTGGCTATCCTAGTTATGGTCTTATTTTCAGGGTCTGATATTTATTAGGTCCTTAAATATTAGTTATTAAGATATGTTTATAAAGTTCAACCACATTCATGTGACTGACCTGGAAAATATAAATATCTTTAGATGGAAAAAACAACTAAATTTGGGACCAAAGTACACTTCTTAATAGGTCATTGCCTCTAAACATGTGTCAGTATATCTTCAATTACATATGAAATCTTTGTACAGTCAATTCTTTATAAAATAATATACTGTAGTATTATCTAAGCTAATTTTTATTCCTTAGAATAGTTATAGATGTTATGGGAAAGGATCAAGACAATTAGATTACAACTGAAAATATTTTTATCTATCATGGCTCTTCTGTTAACTAGAATGAGACTCAAAAATAAATTGCCAATGACCTCTTAGGACTATAAAAGTTAAAACTTATTTTCCCATGAGTTATTTCTTGCTTATCAACCTATAATATCTCAGTTGCCCTTTTTGGATCCTATGCTTTATTGAAAACACTACAGCTACAGTTCAGTAGCTGGACTTCTCCTAGATCTTTGCTGGTGGGTAAACCATAGGTAAGAGTGGCCGACTATTAAACATTAAAACATTAAAGTTTTTTCAGTAAAATCTGTTTGAAAATACCTCCTTTTAACATTTGTCATGTCTACAACTGAAAATTTAGAAGGTGAAGAAGAGAGATTACCCAAGAAGCCATAAATTGTCATACATGTTTAAAGCAGTTAAAAGTGAAATTAAGGTACAATACAGAAGAGTAGTTTCTGTATTCTTTCCTTGGCCTAAAGTCTATCATTAGGGCCAATATTTTGATTTATGTATTAACATTTTCTAGTCTAGAGTTATGAAATTAAGTATAGACATAACATATATGTATATAATGTATGTTCTAGTCAATGAATTCCACATTTTGATTTCTATACAATATAAAAGTCAAAAAAAGGTCAGAGATCCACAGATATAAAAGATGAGAAAACTGAAACCCAAAGAAGAAAAGTGTGATTTTTCTAAGGCCACATTAGTAGGTGTGGCAAAACATGATCCCTCACAAGCCTACTGGTTTCCACTTGTACTTTCACTACCTCACCAGGTAGCCTTCCTGTTACTTGCTTATGGGTGAATTGCAGACTTCTCATCTGTTCTCATCTCACAGTATAAGATCCACTATTTCTACCACGATTGAGTGAGATAGCAGTGTTATTTATAAGACTCTAGTCATAGTGGTCTGAATATTTTTAGGCTGGAGCAAGTTTTGGTTGAAAACAAATTGATCAGCTCAAACATTTGGTTAAAATGACAATTGGTACATCCCAAGGAATAGCTTACTCTTAGATATTTAGTTTCATTCAAAATTTTCCCTTAATATCAAACATCTAACTTCTAAATTTTCTCCATAGCAATAAATGCAGGTAGAAATAATTCATTACGTACTTACATTTCTTTAAAATTGATACAAATGTGGAAACATCCATAAATATTTGCAGTGCCACGTCATGGTTATTATCAGTTATGATTTAGGCCTAAGCTTGCTGTGAATTAACAAAATTGCATATAGCTCTATCATTCAAGTCATTTCACTAGGTACTGTGAATATTGTGCTATATTATTATGTGAGCATCAAAACGTCTCTTTTTCCTACTCATGAAGTAAATTTATATCCATAAAGAAGCTCACCCCTCAGTAATAAACAAGGCATGCATTCAATGAGTTTATTTCTGAGGGAAAAAAAACAGTTATTTCCATCACAGTAATAGTTTCTAGTAGTTCCTGTGGATGAGGTTGAAAAGCAGGGACACTCAATGTCTTTTAAAAGGAATGGCAGAGGGCATATTTTATAACTAAAAGCAGACAAGCCTCTTTTCTCCCAAGTAAAAAGGAGTGTTTTCTAAAGAAGAAATTCCTTTTTTACAAATCACAGGAGCATTCTCAGTTTTTTTTTTTGTTTTTTGTTTTTTCGGTACGCGGACCTCTCACTGCAGTGGCCTCTCCCGTTGCGGAGCACAGGCTCTCCAGTTTTTTTTTTTGTTTTTTGTTTTTTCGGTACGCGGACCTCTCACTGCAGTGGCCTCTCCCGTTGCGGAGCACAGGCTCCGGACGCGCAGACTCAGCGGCCATGGCTCATGGGCCCAGCCGCTCCGCGGCATGTGGGATCTTCCCGGACCAGGGCACGAACCCGTGTCCCCTGCATTGGCAGGCTGACTCTCAACCACTGCGCCACCAAGGAAGCCCCCTCTCCAGTTTTTTCATTGAATTTCCATAGTTCTTGGAACGCAAAGAAATGACTTTAAATTATCACTTATTTTACTTTTTATATGAACCCTCTCCATTTTATTGGAAAATGAGTTTATCCTTCAGACATTTCAATAATTTATCTATGTTTTATGACCAGCTGCTTCCAGACATTCTTAAGATTTATCCCAAGTGCTTGTGGTCAGTCAGCAAGGCAGGACATGTTTATGGAGTATCAGGTGCATGGATAATCTAGTGTTGGCATAAGTTTCATACAGAACTTAGATTTTAGGAATTATGTTTAAAAATATTTCCTATGACTTTATATTCTCTTGCCCTTAATTTCTTAGGAAAATAAGAATGTCATTAGAAATGCATATTACCATATATTTAGTGAAATTGATGATAATTATGATGTGAGTAAAAACATCTTTCTTGAAACACTGTTATCTTGGCTGTTTAATATTAACAGCATTCCTGGTGGATTTTACAATTAAGTTGTTATTTGGTGAACATGCATAAGAGACTCAGATGTATAGGAATTACCACTAATTATAAACTAGTTGGTCATGAATGCATATTGACAGATTTCAATTCTTTTTTCAAATTACTATTAACTTTCCAATTAAAAAAACAGAAGTTTTAAATTCAGTAAAAATTTGTGTAAAAATATGTAAAAATGTCTCCTTTTAACCTTTATATGTTGGAAAACCAGGTTTTTGTTTTGAAGAAAGAAACCTCATCAAGGCCATGACCCTATTCATACAGTAAGGGCAGTAAAAGGCATTAGAAACACATGCTCATGGATTCCTCTGGCCTCGTTAGTGAGTAAAGGATATGCATGTATAAATCCAATTGGGCCACATCAGCAACACTACATTGAGCAGCATATACAATTTGCACATTTATGGAATGTTATGCTTAGCATTTATGAAGACTCATTTCTGTTGCCTGAAAAGAAACAGTACTAATAGTGTGTGCAATTAAGGGCTCCCAAGAATAATGGAAAAATTGGTGACTTGTAACCACATTTAGTACTATGTGCTGCCTTGAAAGCATAATGAATTCCTCCCTATTGTCGTCACAGAACATCAATGCAGATAAATAATTTATAAAACTGCTAGAATAACACAGGAGATGATGAAGGGATGGTGACCAAGGTAGTCTCTAAAAATGCAGCCTTGCTTCCTTGAACATCTCCCATGCCCCAACTTACTGAAGAATCCTCTTGATAAGTCAATTCAATTCTAAAAGCATTTATTAATAATCTTCTCTGATAGGTGCTACACAGTAAGTAGGAGTCCTTTATCTTCAGGAATAATAAAGCACACTGAGAAAAAGAAACAATATCTCTATAGAAAACACAGAGTTAAGAAGCAAAATGAGTGGTGGAAAAAAATACAAAAAAATCAAAGAAAAATGCAATAAGAGGAAGGAGAAATTGGGAAATCTTTAGAAATGAGTAGGACCTTGGATAGATGGTAATGTATGGATATAAAAGTGGTGTGGGAGAGAGAGACAGAGAGCAAGATAGAGAGAGAGAGAGAGAGAGAGAGAGTAAACAAGCAAGCGAGCAGATGGAAAATGACTTAATGTGATGATGAAAGTCAGGTTGTCCTGGCCTTGTCCTCAGGGTGGTTTTAGTTCTTAATTTAGATGTGTGGCCCCTTTGCAGTAAAAAATAATTGGCCAATTAGACATCATCACTTCAACCACAGAAGACTCCAGCCAAACCAGAAAACATAGGAACTCTTGGGTTGGACGGTACCTGAGCCAACCCTCATATCATAGGGAACAATACAAAAACAGGTGTTTTCTTTCATAGCTTAAGGAAAAGAATTCTACAAGAAAGTGTCAGCCAGGAAACAGTGTAAGTTTTCCCAGGTCTACAAACAACATTTTTCACATAACTTCATCACTCAAATACTGCTTTATCCCCTGCAGAGAATACAATTCTAAAATAATATCAGAATTATAAGGATTATGAATGGCTAAACATTTCAACTGCCAATTATTAGAACAAGTGCAAAGGCCGCAACTGGACATTGTCTTATATAGGGATTGCTTGATGTCACAGCCTTAATTCCTCTTCTGTGACAATTTCCTGTCTTGCCTTTTCTACCACCTCCCTTGTTTCAACTTCAACCACTCTCTGCTCTCATCCTAACCACCTCTTATTATGCTTTCATTTTCCTCTGGTTTATAAGTACTCTCCCTCCTGTTTTCACAGTCTTTCTTATCTAACCATGAATTGATGGTATAATTTGTTAATTACTCTCTTGTGAGCTTTCTCAAGGTCTTCCATCCTCTGTCCTTTCGTGTCTACAATCCTGAATCAATCTAAACATTTAGCTTCCCCATACCTACACAGTGGGTACGTATGACTGCAAGAAATCACAAAATTGTGCACATTGTTGCAACTACAAATATACATAGTATTAAATTTTAAATGGATCCTCATTATCCTTATTTTTATTTGTCTTAACTCCATTTCCTGTTACCCAAGTTTGCTATAAAAAACTTAATTGCTTTTAAGTATCTTACTGTACCTTTAGATTAATTACTTTAAAAAAACTGATATCTCCTACAGCATTTAGAACAGTGAAATCGTCATGTAGGAGAATCTTCAACTTAATGACTTGTGACCCCATGATTATCTATTAAGTACCTATTTTTACTTCTTTCTTCCCATCTCAGAAATTTTATCGTTTTCCATTTTTTTTCCTGAATTCTATTTGTTGATTTTGGCCCATCAATTATTTTCTCTATCTTCAGCATATTTTTCTCTAGAAGCATCTTTCCTTTGGCACATTTATTTATTGATTTCTTTCCAATTTCTTTTAGCTACTATATCCTCCATACTAAAAATTAAAATTATTTCCTGAAGTACACATACCAGCTTTTGGTAAATCCACAATTACTGTATGATTTAGCATTCAAAAGGGACCACAGTTGAGATTAAAAGAAAGATGATAGGGGCTTCCCTGGTGGCACAGTGGTTGAGAGTCTGCCTGCCGATACAGGGGACACGGGTTCATGCCCCAGTCCGGGAAGATCCCACGTGCCGTGGAGCGGCTGGGCCCGTGAGCCATGGCCGCTGATCCTGAGTGTCCGGAGCCTGTGCTCCGCAATGGGAGAGGCCACAACAGTGAGAGGCCCGCATACTGCAAAAAAAAGAAAAAAGATGATATTAACAAGCAAAATCGGAACTGTGCAGGGCAGAATGAGGTGTATGGCCATCAAAATAATGAACTACCTAATTCCACCTTTGTATACAAATGATTGGAGTATGAATGGATGCTTGGTCTGCCTTGGGGGGCAGGGGTAGTTGGTTCAATTATTGCAATTAGTACTAAAATAAATCCACAGTGTTACCACATTTTCAGGTAATTGTCGGTTAAATTGAAGAATACATGTAGAGAGACTCATATCAACTGGCACCTAAAGATTCTGTGTACAGTAGGAAAGCTCTTTGATTCATAAGAAATTAAAGTCCCATTCATTTTTGAAGAGTTTTAAAATATTTTGTTTTACAAAATTTGAGGAAACACTCTAGGATATTCTATCTGTATACTGGCATATAAAACAATGATTAGAACTGAAGAGTTAACAGCAAATTTTGTTCTTTTTTCTTTCTGGATGGGTAGAAAGCAGGCAGAATATAATACAATTCCTTAATTAGTGTGCATTCCATTTCTGCTTGTTATCAAGTTTGTTTTATCATTAAATTGTCTTACAAATGTATAAGAAGTATTGTTTTACACTTTATTTTTGGATTCCTGGACCTGATTTCAACATGTACGGGTGGAGTCCCCACATATACAATAAGCAATGCTCTGACACCAGCTGGGTGTCTTATAATTTAACTCAGTTGTGACAGTATTTACTTGGAGATAGCATCAGATTCCACAGGTTAAGCATTCAGTCTTACAAGACTGCCCCCCGACCCCCACCATTTCAGCTGTTACCTGTGCTTCTGCCCAACTAGCTATAAATCAGAGGTTCCCATAAATCCTCTCCTTGGGTTCTATTAATTTGTTAGAATGGCTCACAGAACTCAGAGAAACATTTTACTAACTAGATCACTAGTTTATTATAAGAGGACATAACTCAAGGATAGCCAGATGGAAGAGATGCACAGGGCAAGGTATGGGGAAAGGACATGGAGCTTCCATGCTCTCTCTGAGTGCCACTCTCCCTAAATCTCCCCTTGTTCACCAACCTGGGAGCTCTCAGACCAGGTCTTTGTGGAGTTTTTGTGGAGGTTTCATTATATAATGATTGATTAAATCATTGGCTGTGTGTAATTGATCCAACCTCCAGCTCTACCCCTGTCCCCAGAGGTCAGAAGGGTGGGACTGAAGACTAAAAGTTCCAATCCTCTAATCACGTGGTTGACTCTTCAGCCAACCAGCCAACAGCCTTAGGTGCTTTCCAAAAGTAACCTCATTAGATAACAAAAGACACGTTTTGCTGTCATCACTTAGGAAACTATAAGGGTTTTAGAATCTCTGTGCCAGAAACAGAGATGAAGACCAAATATATATTTATTATTATAAATCACAAGGTTGCATCTTTTATACAAAATTTAATTTAGTACTGTTTATATAGGAAATGTAGTTTCTAAGGAAAAACTGCCTCTTATATTAGATTTTTTTAAAAACTGTGTACCTCACAACACTTATTCACAAAATAATTACATTCAAAAAAAATGGCAGAAGAAATTATCTATTTTAAAAATTTAGTTTATTTTTTTGTCTCCAATTAATCAGTATGGTGTTTTAAAGCAAGAATTTTTATTTTGACATCACACATTAACTTTAAAATAAAAATACATATTTTCACATTAACATATATTTATGTCTTGTAGTTAGCACTGTCAATGGAAATAATGAATCAATCTATAATAGGAATAGAAAAGAGATTTTCTGAGCCAAACTGAGAATATAGCCTGGGAGACACAGATTCAAGAAGCATTTTAATTGTGTTACACTGGAATACAAAATGAAGGAGGCTTATAAAGGCAAAACCCACAAAATTACATAAACTGTTTTCCAATTGTTAGGTTTGGAGCTGGCAAGAAGTAAGGATCCTGCAGCTATTAGTAGATATTGTTTTTAAGAACAGCTGGTGATGTCCTTGAGTCTGATACAGTTCAGAAAATTCAAATTCTCAGTAATACAGGAACGTATCTGAAGCCATATCCACAATGGCCACCCAGCGCCATTTTGAATGCCTGAACCACAGTACTACATTCTGATCTATAAATGCTTTGTTTTCTTTAATGGTTAAAGCCAATGTATAATGAATGTTTAATAGGCCATGAAGAAGCTGTTTTGGTTAGCCTAAAATTTAAGTTAAATCATGTATAAGTCAGAACGACTTCCCCATACCTCAATATGTGAAAATGTCTTCCATCTGTACCAACTTAGATCCACAATATTACCACTTTTCAGGTCGGTGTTAATTAAGTGATTAACTTGAAGAATATATATAGGGTGAAATACATATATATATATGACTATTTGAATTAATACATGTATACATGTGTTAATATTAGAATAATAACATAACAAAATGGGAACATATTATAAGAATATGTATATATGTATTAATATAAGAATATATGTAGGGTTACATATATTTATATGTAAATATATATAATTTAAATTTGTCCTAAAAGTAAGGATTAAAGTTGGTTTTTTTGTTGTTGTTTTTTTGTTTTTTTTGCGGTACGCGGGCCTCTCACTGCTGTGGCCTTTCCCGTTGTGGAGCACAGGCTCCGGACACTCAGGCTCAGCGGCCATGGCTCACGGGCCCAGCCGCTCCACGGCACGTGGGATCTTCCCGGACCGGGGCATGAACCCATGTCCCCTGTATCGGCAGGCGGACTCTCAACCACTGCGCCACCAGGGAAGACCCCCGATATATTATTTTTAAGTAAAGTCCATAATTTATTTATTTATGAGAGGCTTTGACTCAAGATGAAGGTTAAAATGTATGTACATTCTCAAGTGTTAACAATTGAGTGTGAACCTTATATTGTAACTTATATGGTATACAAAGGGATATGGTTTGCTATAATATTTACATAGATATTGCTAATCAAGTATCAGCAGGTAATAAATTTTGAGTAATTTTTAGTAATGGTATTAGTAATTGAGTAGACCTAAATGGAGATAGATCAGATAAATTGTGGTTATGGAACAATTATTAACTTGATCTGTTTGTATTTGGCTCTGATGTTTTTATAACTTTAGAATTTTTTTAAAAGTCATACAACACACTCCCATTGCAATAGTTGAGATGCAATTATGTAGCATAATATATTCCAGATTGCATTCCTCAGAAAATATGTAGATAGGTGTTATGGGTTAGATTATGCACCCCACCCCCCAAATATATGCTGAAGTCCTAATCCCCGGTACCTCAGAATGTGACCATGTTTCCAAACTTTATTACTTTATCAAAATAATCTAGCTGAAATGAGGGCATTATGCTAGGCCATAATCCAGTATGACCAAAAGGGGTATTTTGAACATGTGAAGATGGAGACAGAGATTAGAATTATGCTGCCACAAACTAAGGAATGTCTGGGGCTAATAAAAGCTGGAAGAGGCTAGAAAATATCTTTTTTCTATAGGTTTCAGAGGAAGCATGTCCCTGCCAATACCTTGATTTCAGATTTGTAGTCTACAGAACTGTAAGATAATAAATTGCTCTAAGACATCCAGTTATGGTACTTCGCTATGGCAGCCCTAGGAAACTAGTACAATAGATACTGAGGTGAGAAAATAATTTCATGGTCAAAACAAAGTGAGAAACATGCTTTTACAAACAACTAGACAGAATTTAAGAATATCTCAGTGACTTCACTGTATCAACCCTTATTTTGATGTTCCTAGAGTGAAACTATTGAATAAAATATTTCTAAAAATATTTGTTAATGGTATAGAACTTTTTCCACATTGGTCATGTCACATAACTACTGCTCTATGGAACAGAATTTGTGGAAAGCAAACATATAGTGTTTACATTTAAATAATCACTATAATACTTAGAAAACTCAAAGAACATCATTTTCCCTCAGGTTGAATCAGTGAACCTTTTGTGCTTCATTCTTTAGCCTTAATATATGTTTCCATTGGAAGTTCTCTGAACGCCAGTTGTGCACTTGAGAGTAAATCTCAGCCTGAGAAATTTTTGTTGGAAGCGGAGTTTACAAAACCAGATGCTCAGATTGGCAAGAACATCTGTAAGAACATAATACCACATTAGTTTCAAGAATCCACCTGCCAGGTAAACATAAAGCAACACCAAATGTAACAATTCAAATATTCGGTTGGGCAAGATTCCTACTGAACATGTTCTCCTTGAATTTTTCATGGAATAAGCAAAATGGCCAAAATTATATATTTTAAACACTGATAATTAGAAGAAAAATCCCCTAAGACAGTTATATAATTATGACCTCATAATTTGTTGAAATATAATGGGTATTATTAGACATTCATATTTATGCAGATACCCTATGTTTATTTTGTCCTTCTTCTTTTTTTTTTTTTTTTTTTTTTTGCGGTACGCGGGCCTCTCACCGCTGTGGCCTCTCCCACCGCGGAGCACAGGCTCCGGACACGCAGGCCCAGCAGCCACGGCTCACGGGCCCAGCCACTCCACAGCACGCGGGATCCTCCCGGACCAGGGCACAAACCCGCGTCCCCTGCATCGGCAGGCGGACTCTCAACCACTGCGCCACCAGGGAAGCCCATATTTTGTCCTTTTAATTACTTGCTGTGTCAGAGAATATTACTTCTTTATCAAACCCATTTCCTCTTCTAACTGGCCATTTCCTCTTCTAATGTGGCCATCAGACTGAATGCTAGCCCATGGAATGTGAATGAAAGCGTTGTAAACCAATTCAAGGTTTAGTCCCTTAAAATGTACCCAGAATGTTCCCAGAATGAGTGCAGTTCCCCAGATAATCTTGGAAACTGCCTGTGAAAATGGTTGATTCACACTATAGAAGGAGTCAGAATCCTTAAATCGTCGTTTGGAGAAGAATTACTGACTTTGAACATATTTATCAAACTTAAGCAAAGTTTAGCTACTGACAGTTCAGATATATCTGTTATAGTAGCTGGTATTACCTTAATGAAAACCCCTGTCATTTTTTGTGTGTGACATACTGAGATCTATTTACAATTTTGATATTTGTTTCTAAATTCAAAGTTTTTTTCAATTAATTCAGTAATTTTTTTTAACTTTTTTTTTTTTTTTTTAACTTTTGGCCACACTGCATGGCATTGAGATATTAGTTCCCTGCAGGGAACCCACACCTCCTGCAGTGAAGCGTGGAGTCTTAACCACTGACTGCCAGGGAAGTCCCAATTCAGTGATATTTATTGAGCACTTACAATGTACCAGATAAATCCTTGCAGATAAAGGAATTTTAAAAAAATGAAAAACAGACAAACAAAGTATTCCTGAAGTTTCCATTCACTGGAGGTAAGCAAGGCTGCTGTGGAGATAGAGCATGTAAATAAATATATAACTACATAGTAAATCAGTACTATATAAAATATAGTAAAATAATAAAATAGGGTACCATGGTAGCAACAAGGTTGGAAGGAACTATAACTGTTCTAAACAGATTGGTCATGGAAATCTAATTAAAAATATGAGAGAGGGAGGAAACTGTTTGGATATCTGGAGAAAACATTTTATAAGATATTAATTACCAGGGGCAAAATTCCTAAGGAGAAGGCAAACCTGATGTTCAGGATAAGCAAAGATAGACATAGATATGAAACAGAGTAAGTGACAAGGAGAGTAATTAAGAAGCGACAGGAAAGCAATAAGGACAAGACATCCCAGGAACCTATAGGCTATTGTAAGTTAAGGACAATGGCTTTTACTCTAAGGAAAATGGGAAACCATTAGAATGTTTTGAGAAATAAACTTTATGTATATCTAATATTTTACAATATTACTCTGGCAGCTTTGTAGAAACTAGGCCAAAAAGATAAGAGTATAAGAAAGGAGGCAAGTTATATGAATCTAATGAAATATTCAAGCAGAAGATGATCATGGTCATCATGGTCTTAACAGTAATTTAATGGTCCAATTCTGGATGTATTTGAAGGTAGAGATAATGGGATTTTCTAATAGTCTAGATATGGTGTATAATAGAAAAAGAAAGAGCCAAATATGACTCCAGAAAGTGACCTGGGTAACTGGCAGAATACAGTTGCCATTTACTATGTGGATCAAACTGAGGGAAAATCAAGTCTGATAGGGGAGGATTGGGAGTATCATTTTGGACCTGTTAGTTTTGTGTCATCTATAATTCATTCAAGTGATATAGCAGAAGGCATTTGGAATTATGAAATTAGTGTTCAGGGGAGAAGTTGGGGATAGAGATTTACATTTGCAAGACAGTTCATAGAGGTATTTAAAAACATGAGATCGAGGTGTAAGCAGTAAGTTAAGTGCAAAATCAGATTACTGTGTAACAGCATACCTGGCATATTTGACACCCAGAGTGTATAATTTTATTTTAAGACTTTAATTTTTCAAAGAGATTTTGGTTTACAACAAAAATGAGAAGATGGTACAGAGATTTTCCTTAACCCCCACACATGCATAGCCTCCCCCAGTATCAGTATCACTTACCAGAATGGTACAGTTGTTACAATTGATGAACCTACATTGACATATCACCCATAGTCCATAGTTCACCTGACTATGGGGTTGGTTAGGGTTGATTCTGTACATTATATGGGTTTGGAAAAATGTATAATGTCATATATCCATCATTAATATCATACAGAGTATTTTCACTGACCTAAAATCTGTGCTGTGCCTCTTCATCTCTCCCCCAGGCCCCCCTGCCGGCAACCAATGACCTTTTTATTGCCTCCATAGTTTGCCTTTTCCAGAATGTTATATAGCTGGAATCAAAATATGTAGCCTTCACAGATTAGCTTCTTTCACTTAATAGTATTTATTTAAGGTTCCTCCATGTCTTTTTGTGACTTGATAACCCATTTCTTGTTAGCACTGAATAATATCCCATTGTCTGGATATGCCACAGTTTATTTAACCATTCACTTACTAAAGGACATCTTGATTGCTTCCAGGGTTTGGCAATTATGAATAAAGCTGCTATACATATCTGTGTTCAGGTTTTTGTATAGACCTAAGTTTGCAAATCCATTGGCTAAATACCAAGGGGTGTGATTTGCTGAATCATTTGGTAAAAATATGTTTAGTTTTGTAACAAATCGTCAAACTGTCTTCTCAAGTAGCTGTAACACTTTGCATTCCCACCAGCAATGAATGAGAGTTCCCTTTGCCCTACATCCATACCAACATTTGATGTTGTCAGTGTTCTGGGTTCTGGCCGTTCCAGTAGGTGTGTAGTGGTACTTCACTGTTGTTGTAGTTTACATTTCCATGGTGACGTATGATTTGGACCATCTCTTTATGCTTAATAGCCATCTGTACATCTTTTTTGATGAGGTGTCTATTAAACATTGGCCCATTTTTAAATGGAGTTGTTTGTTTCAATATTATGAGTTTTTTAGTTCTTTGTATATTTTCTATAGTAGTCCTTGATCAGAAGTGTATTTTGCAAATATTTTCTCTCAGTCTGTGGCTCATCTTCGACTTCTCTTGACATGGTCTTTGACATAGCAGAAGTTTTTAACTTTAATGAAGTCCAGCTTATCAATTTCTTTCATGGACTGTGCCTTTGGTTTTATATCTAAGAAGCTATCACCATACCCATGGTCATGTTGATTTTTCTCATATGTTGTTTTCTAGAAGTTTCATGGTTTTGCATTTTATATTTATGTCTAAGATCCATTTTGAGTTAATTTTTGTGAAGGGTGTTAGGTCTGTTTCTAGAGTCATGTTTTTGCAAGTAGATGTACCATTGTTCCAGCATCATTTGTTGAAGAGACTGTCTTTGCTCCATTGCATTGCTTTTGGTCCTTTGCCAAATATCAAGTTGACTAAATTTATGGGAGTCTATTTCTGAGTTCTCTATATTGTTCCATTGATCTGTTTGTCTTTTCTCAGTGTTAACACACTGTCTTGATTATTGTAGCTTTATAGTAATTTTTTAAGATAGGTAATATCAGTCCACCAACTTTATTCTTTTCCTCAATATCATGTTGGCTATTCTTGGGTCTTTTGTCTCTCCATGTAAACTATAGCATAGGTTTGTCCATATCCATAAAAAAACTTGTTGGAATTTTGATTGGGATTGCATAGAAACTGTAGATCAAGTTAAGAATTGACATCTTGACAATATTGAGTCTTCCTATTAATGAACATGGAATAGCTCTTTATTATTTTTTATTTGATTTTGTACATCAGAATTTTGTAGTTTTCCTCATATAGCTCTTGCACATAGTTTGTTAGATATATACCTAATTATTTCATTTTGGAGGATACTAATATAAATGGTATTGTGTTTTAAATTTCAAATTCCAGTTGTTCAATGTTGGTATATAGGAAAAAAATTGACTTTCGTACACTAACCTTGTATTCTGTAACCTTGGTGTAATCACTTACTAGTCCCAAGAGTCATAGAGGAACCCATACAATATTTTTAAATTTATCTCTAGGAGTTTGACCAGGTTCCCATGGTAAATATCAAAGGAAAATCTCCTTGGGCTTCCAGCAGAGAGAGGGAAAGGAACCATTTTGAAATAATCCAGAGCATCTTGTCCTTCTTAACAAGGTCTGCCCTCAGAGGGAACTACTTAACCAGAGCCTAATCTGCTGTAGCAAAGCCTAACTGACTTGGGCTAGAAAAGAAGATTTCAAATCAAGAATCTAAGTCTCCACCATAGGAAATTAGAAAAAGAGGAGCAAATTAAACCCAATGTAAGCAATAAAGAAATACATAAGAATTAGAGCAGAAATCAATGAAGTTTGAAACAGAAAATTAATAGAGAAAATCAACAAAATCAAAAGCTAATTCTTTGGAAAGTTCAATAAAATCAACATAATAGGCAGGCTAACTAAGAAAAAAAGACAGGTAACACAGATTACTAATATGAGAAATTAAAGAGAGGACATCATTACAGATCCCATGGAAATTAAAAAGATAATCAGGAATACTGTGAACAACTACATGCTCCAAAATTTGCTAACCTAAATGTAATGGACCAGTTCCTTGAAAGACACATGCTACCAAAACTCACCCCAGAATTAGAGAATCTGAATAGGCCTATATGTATTTTAATAAATTAATAATTAATACTTTCCAAAAGAAAAAAAACCAAAGCCAAATAAGTTCACTGTTGAATTCTAACCAAACATTTAAAAAAGAAGTTATATCAATTCTCTACAATCTCTGTCAGAGGACAAAAGCAGAGAGAATACTTTCTAACTCATTCTATAAGGCTACCAGTACACTAAAACCAAACCAGACAAAGATACTACAAGAAAACTGCAGACTAGTATCCTTCATGAACACAAATGTAAAACTCCTCAGCAAGAAATTAATAAATGGAATCCAAAAACGTATGACAAGAATTATGCACCATGAACCAGTGGGACTTATCTCAGGTATGTAAGGTTGGTTCAACATTCAAAAGTCAATTAATGGGAGGTGCCCAGTGCAGCCATCTTGAATTGAGGTGCCCCAAGCAGCTCTTCAACACAGGATCCATGGAGTTGGGGTGTCAATGTGGTAGCTCTGCACTGTGAACTCTAGTCTGACGTGTTAGGTATAAGGCCTCTGCACATGGCTCCCTAGAGGTACCCAGTGTTCTGCCTATGCCTCTGTATGGTCTCAAGCTCAGCATTGCATCTCCTCATTCAGTTGTCTCACTATCCCCTTTGGTGTTCAAGTACACTTGTGGATTCTTTGGAGACACCTTATAGCTTCCGTATGGATGACAGGCTCTTGGTGCTCCAGCCAGGCATCAGGCTTGTGCCTCTGGGGTGGGAGAGCCAAGATCAGGACATTGGTCCACAAGAGAACTCCTGCTCCACATAATATGAAATGGTGAAAGCTCTGCCAGAGATTTCCATCTCAACGCTGAGACCCAGCTCCCCTCAATTACCAGCAAGCTACAATGCTGGACACCCTATGCCAAACAACTAGCAAGACAGGAACACAACATGACCCATTAACAGAGAGGCTGCCTAAGATCATAATAAGGTTACAGACACCCCAAAACACACCACCAGACGTGGACCTGCCCACCAGAAAGACAAGATCCAGCCTCATGCACCAGAGCCCAGGCACTAGTCCCCTCCACCAGGAAGCCTACACAACCTACTGAACCAACCTTAGCCAATGGGAACAGACACCACAAACAACGGAAACAATGAATCTGCAGCCTGCGAAAAGGAGACCCCAAACACAGTAAGTTAAGCAAAATGAGAAGACAGAGAAACACATAGCAGATGAAGGAGCAAGGCAAAATCCCACCACACCTAACAAATGAAGAGGAAAAAGGCAGTCTACCTGAAAAAGAATTCACAATAATGACAGTAAAGATGATCCAAAATCTTGGAAATAGAATGGAGAAAATACAAGAAACGTTTAACAAGGACCTAGAAGAACTAAAGAGCAAACAAAGAGTGATGAACAACACCATAAATGAAATTAAACATTCTCTAGAAGGAATCAAGTAGAATAACTGAGGCAGAAGAACGGATAAGTGACCTGGAAGATAAAATAGTGGAAATAACTACTGCAGAGCAGAATAAAGAAAAAAGAATAAAGAGAATAGAGGACAGTCTTAGAAACCTCTGGGACATTAAACACACCAACATTCGAATTATAAGGGTCCCAGAAGAAGAAGAGAAAAAGAAAGGGACTGAGAAAATATTTGAAGAGATTATAGTTGAAAACTTGCCTAATATGGGAAAGGAAATAGTCAATCAAGTCCAGGAAGCACAGAGAGTCCCATACAGGATAAATCCAAGGAGAAACACACCAAGACAAATATTAATCAAACCATCAAAAAATAGATACAGGGCTTCCCTGGTGGCGCAGTACTTGAGGGTCCGCCTGCCAATGCAGGGGATACGGGTTCATGCCCCGGTCCAGGAAGATAACACATGCCACAGAGCGGCTGGGCCCACGAACCATGGCTGCTGAGCCTGCGTGTCCAGAGCCTGTGCTCCACAATGGGAGAGGCCACAACAGTGAGAGGCCTGCATACCATAAAAACAAAAAAATAGATACAAAGGAAAAATATTAAAAGCAGCAAGGGAAAAACAGAAAGTAACATACAAGGGAATCCCCATAAGGTTAACAGCTGATTTTTCAGCAGAAACTCTGCAACCAGAAGGGAGTGGCAGGACATATGTAAAGTGATTAAAGGGAAAAACCTACAACCAAAATTACTCTACCCAGCAAGGATCTCATTCAGATTTGATGGGGAAATTAAAAGCTTTACAAACAAGCAAAAGCTAAGAGAATTTAGCACCACCAAACCAGCTTTACAACAAATGCTAAAGGAACTTCTCTAGGCAGGAAACACAAGAGAAGGAAAAGACCTACGAAAGCAAACCCAAAACAATTAAGAAAATGGTATGAGGAACATACATATTGATAACTACCTTAAATGTAAATGGATTAAGTGCTCAAACCAAAAGACATAGACTGGCTGAATGGATACAAAAACAAGACCCATATATATGCTGTCTACAAGAGACCCACTTCAGACCTAGGGACACATACAGACAGAAAGTGAGGGGATGGAAAAAGATATTCCATGCAAATGGAAATCAAAAGGAAGCTGGAGTAGCAATTCTCATATCAGACAAAATAGACTTTAAAACAAAGACTATTACAAGAGACAAAGAAGGACACTACGTAATGATCAAGGGATCAATCCAAGAAGAAGATATAACAGTTGTAAATATTTCTGAACCCAACATAGGGGCACCTCAATACATAAGGCAAATACTAACAGCCATAAAAGGGGAAATTGACAGTAATACAACCATAGTAAAGGACTTTAACACCCAACTTTCACGATTGGACAGATGATCCAAAATGAAAATAAATAAGGAAACAGAAGCTTTAAATGATATATTAAACAAGATGCACTTAATTGATATTTATAGGACATCCCTTCCAAAAACAACAGAATATACTTTGTTCTCAAGTGCTCATGAAACATTCTCCAGGATAGATCATATCTTGGGTCACAAATCAAACCTTGGTAAATTTAAGAAAATTGAAACCATATCAAGTATCTTTTCTGACCACAACACTATGAGCTAGATATCAATTACAGGAAAAAATCTGTAAAAAATACAAACACATGGAGGCTAAACAGTACACTACTTGATAACCAAAAGATCACTGAAGAAATCAAAGAGGAAATCAAAAAATACCTAGAAACAAATGACAATGGAAACACAACGACCCAAAACCTATGGGATGCAGCAAAAGCATTTCAAAGAGGGAAGTTTATAGCAATACAATCCTACATTAAGAAACAAGAAACATCTCAAATAAACAACCTAACGTTACACCTAAAGCAATTAGAGAAAGAGGAACAAAAAACCCCAAAGTTAGCAGAAGGAAAGAAATTATAAAGATCAGATCAGAAATAAATGAAAAAGAAATGAAGGAAATGATAGCAAAGATCAATAAAACTAAAAGCTGGTTCTTTGAGAAGATAAACAAATTTGATAAACCATTAGCCAGACTCATCAAGAAAAAACAGGAGAAGACTCACATCAATAGAATTATAAATGAAAAAGGATAAGTAACAACTGACACTGCAGAAATACAAAGGTTCATGAGAGATTACTACAAGCAACTCTATGTCAATAAAATGGACAACCTGGAAGAAATGGACAAATTCTTAGAAATGCACAACCTGCCAAGACTGAACCAGGAAGAAAAAGAAAATATGAACAGACCAATCACAAGCACTGAAATTGAAACTCTGATTTAAAATCTTCCAACAAACAAAAACCCAGGACCAGATGGTTTCACAGGTGAATTCTATCAAACATTTAGAGAAGAGCTAACACCTATCCTTCTCAAACTCTTCCAAAATATAGAAGAGCGAGGAACACTCCCAAACTCATTCTATGAGGTCACCATCACCCTGATACCAAACCCAGACAAAGATGTCACAAAAAAACAAAACTACAGACCAATATCACTGATGAACATAGATTCAAAATTCCTCAACAAAATACTAGCAAACAGAATCCAATAGCACATTAAATGGATCATACCATGATCAAGTGGGTTTATCGCAGGAATGCAAGGATTTTTCAATACATGCAAATCAATCAATGTGATACACCATATTAACAAATTGAAGAATAAAAACCATATGATCATTTCAATAGATGCAGAAAAGACTTTCGACAAAATTCAACAACCATTTATGAAAAAAACTCTCCAGAAAGTAGGCATAGAAGTAACTTACCTCAACATAATAATGGCCATATATGACCAACCCACAGCCAACATAGTCCTCAGTGGTGAAAAATTGAAACCGTTTCCTCTAAGATCAGGAACAAGACAAGGTTGCCCACTCACACCACTGTTATTCACATACTTTTGGAAGTTTTAGCCACAGCAATCAGGGAAGAGAAAGAAATAAAAGCAATACAAATCAGAACAGAAGAAGTAAAGCTGTCACTGTTTGCAGATGACATGATACTATACCTAGAGAACCCTAAAGATGCTACCAGAAAACTACTAGAGCTAATCAATGAATTTGGGAAAGTAGCATGATTCAAAATTAATGCACAGAAATCTTTTGCATTCCTATACTCTAATGATGAAAAATCTGAAAGTGAAATTAAGAAAACACTCCCATTTACCACTGCAACACAAAGAATAAAATATCTAGGAATAAATCTACCTTAGGAGACAAAATCCTATATGCAGAAAATTATAAAACACTGATGAAAGAAATTAAAGATGATACAAATAGATGGAAAGATATACCATGTTCTTGGATTGGAAGAATCAAGATTGTGAAAATGACTATACTGCCCAAAGCAATCTACAGATTCAATGCAATCCCTATCAAACTACCAATGGCATTTTTCACAGAACTAGAACAAAAAATTTCACAGTTTGTATGGAAACCTAAAGGACCCCGAATAGCCAAAGCAATCTTGAGAAAGAAAAACGGAGCTGGAGGAATCAGGCTCCCTGACTTCAGACTATACTACAAAGCTACAGTAATCAAGACAGTATGGTCCTGGCACAAAAACAGAAATACAGATGAATGGAACAGGATAGAAAGCCCAGAGATAAACCCATGCACATATCGTCACCTTATCTTTGATAAAGGAGGCAAGAGTATAAAATGGAGAAAAGACAGCCTCTTTAATAAGTGTTGCTGGGAAAACTGGACAGCTACATGTAAAAGAATGAAATTAGAACACTCCCTGACACCATACACATAAGTAAACTCAAAATGGATTAAAGGGCTTCCCTGGTGGCGCAGTGGTTGAGAGTCTGCCTGCCGACGCAGGAGACACGGGTTCGTGCCCCAGTCCAGGAAGATCCCACATGCTGCGGAGCGGCTGGGCCCATGAGCCATGGCCGCTGAGCCTGCGCGTCCGGAGTCTGTGCTCTGCACCGGGAGAGGCCACAATGGTGAGAGGCCCGTGTATCGCAAAAAAAAAAAAAAAAAAAATAGATTAAAGACCTAAATGTAAGGCCAGACACTATCAAACTCTTACAGGAAAACATAGAACACTCTATGACATAAATCACAGCAAGTTCCTTTTTGACCCAGCTTCTAAAGAAATGGTAATAAAAACAAACATAAAAAAATGGGACCTAATGAAACTTAAAAGATTTTGCACAGCAAAGGAAATCATAAACAAGATGAAAAGACATCCCTCAGCATGGGAGAAAATTTTGCAAATTAAGGCAACTGACAAAGGATTAATCTCCAAAATTTACAAGCAGCTTATGCAGCTCAATATCAAAAAAACAAACAACCCAATCCAAAAATGTGCAGAAGACCTAAATAGACATTTCTCTAAGAACATATACAGATTGCCAACAAACACATGAAATAATGCTCAACATCATTAATCGTTAGAGAAATGCAAATCAGTACTACAATGCAATATCATCTCACACTGGTCAGAATGGCCATCATCAAAATATCTACAAACAATAAATGCTGGAGAGGGTATGGAGAAAAGGGAAACCTCATACACTGTTGGTGGGAATGTAAATTGATACAGCCACTATGGAGAACAGTATGGAGGTTCCTTAGAAAACTAAAAATAGAACTACCATACGACCCAGCAATCCCACTACTGGGCATATACCCTGAGAAAAGCATATTTCAAAAAGAGTCATGTACCACATTATTCATTGCAGCTCTATTTACAGTAGCCAGGACATGGAAGCAACCTAAGTGTCCATCGACAGATGAATGGATAAAGAAGATTTGGCACATATATACAATGGAATATTACTCAGCCATAAAAAGAAACGAAATTGAGTTATTTGTTGTGAGGTGGATGGACCTAGATTGTGTCATACAGAGTGAAGTATGTCAGAAAGAGAAAAACAATACTGTATGCTAACACACATATATGGAATCTAAAGAAAAAAAAAAAAGTCATGAAGAACCTAGGGGCAAGACGGGAATAAAGACACAGACCTACTAGAGAACGGACTTGAGGACACGGGGACGGGGACGGGTGAGCTGGGACAAAGTGAGAGTGGTAGTGTATATATGGACATATATACATTATCCAATGTAAAATCGATAGCTAGTGGGAAGCAGTCACATAGCACCGGGTGATCAGCTCGGTACTTTGTGACCACAAGGTTGCGATAGGGAGGGTGGGAGGAGGGAGACACAAGAGAGAGGACATTTGGGGGTATATGTATATGTATAACTGATTTACTTTGTTATAAAGCAGGAACTAACACACCATTGTAAAGCAATTATACTCCAATAAAAATGTTTTTAAAAAGTCAATTAATGTAATCCATTATATCAATAGGCTGAAAGGGAAAAAATCTTATGGTCATATCATAAGTGAATAAGAAGCATTTGATAAAATCCAACACCCATTCATGATAAAAACCCAGGAAACTAGGAATAGAGGACAACTTTCTTAACTTGGTAAAGACCATCTACAAGATACCTACATTATACCTACAAGTTAACATGAAACTTGATGAAAAACCTGAAACTTTCCCACTAAGATCAGATACAAGGCAAGGATGTCCCCTCTCACCATTCCTTTTCAACATCATACTGAGTGTTTTGGTAATGCAGTAAGGCAAGAAAATGACATAAAGGGCATATGCAAATCAGGAAGGAAGACATAAAACTTGTCTTTGTATGCAGATGACATGACATGTCCTCCAGGGAGAGGACAGCCATCTATAAGCCAACGAGAGAGGCCTGGAACAGATCTTTCCCTCAAAGCCCTCTGAAAGAGCCAACCCTGCTGACATTTGATTTTGAACTTCTAGAGATAATAAATTTTTGTTGTTTGAGTAGTCAGTTTCAATAAAAAGTAGAACATAAAAATAATTTTATACTACAACTAATGAAATGAATTCATAATTTTAATAACATTTTTTGAAAAAAGGGAAGACATATTGGTGTATCACAGTAATTCATAATAATACTGCAGTTTTCTTAATTCATTTTTATTTTAAAAACAAATAATTAAAGTAAGACTAAATTCCAGTTAATTCCAATTTTAAAGATATTATTCAAATTCAGTAGACTATTTCCCTTATTACCTAAAGATCACATAGAGCAAACAAAAACATTACACACTAAAGTTTCCTAGCTATCTCATTGTTTTAAATTCTATGCACAAATTAAAAATCCCAGTGTAATATAGAATAATAGCATTGAAGTAATTCATGGCCTTTTTCCTCACCTTTACAGTCACTGGTGCATCACTCCTATTTGAATCTATTGTTTAAAGGCAGGATCCACATGGGTTGGAGATACACACCACACTGGAAAAGAGCTCAAACAATTCTGAATCATCACAAGCTCATTCTGAGAAGGAAGGCTTGTAACTTAGTCTGTGTGAGTCAAAGAGAGAAAAGGTGCTAACTTGAAGATTAAATATAAATTATTAAAATTCTACAGGAACTATAGCAATTCTTAAACATAGGCGTAACAAAATGCCTTTTTTTTCAGTAAGGAGTGTTGCTCGTGAATTGTGACAGTAAAAACAGAACATTTTAGTAAGTTGTGTTATTATTTTTAACTTCTCTATGGACTATGCATAATCTTTCTCACTGCACCTAGGCAAATACATCCCTCTTGGAAACTAGAGATGTGGTGTTATAAAAGTCAAATGAAAAGATTTTTTTAATGAGGAGGTAATAATCAACTGAGTTAAATTCCGCTGATGGTTAATTATAATAAACACTGAGCTGAGCACTGAGAATTAGCCTCTGTAATTGCCAAAATGGAGGTCACGGGTGACCTTGACTAGAGCAGTTCAGTGGTGTGGGGAAAACATTGACCAGAGAAGGTTCTAGGGAGTATGAAGAAAAGGAATTGAATTTGTGAGCACAGACAACTACTGAGGAGTTCTTGCTCTAAGGGAGAGGAAAGAAATGAATTAACAGCAGGAGAGGATATACAATGGAAAAATACTTATAGAGATAGAAGGGATAGCATATTTCCATGCTCAGGGGAAATCATTCAGCAAGAGGGGTAAAAAAGGAATAAAGATTATAGGAGATGATAGAGAAACAGAGAAAAAGAGAGTAAAATTATTGATCAGATAGATCAAGTGATGGATTTATAGGCCAATTGGATGGGTTAGCAGAGTTGGATTTAACTCATGGGCTTTTGCCAATAGAGGTAATTGGATAAAGGATGCAAGGGGTTTCAGGTTGTGGTCTTGAAAAGACAGAACAGAGGACATAAGGCAGTGAGAGACAGTGAAAAAGTGGTAAAATCCATGAATAAATAAATAGTATATAACATTACCCTTGTTTAAATATTTTTATATAATTGAAGAATTAAGGAGTGGAGGTAAATCTCTTTAAAACTTAGAGGGCATATTATTTATATGGAAATAAAAATATGTTGGTCTTTTCTCTAATAAACTTTTAGTGTAGAAAAAACTTAAGCATTAAAATTCTGAAACGAGGCCCACTTTAAGGAGAAAAAGTTATAAAAATTATTCTCTTCTTTAGGAAACATTAAATAACAAATCACTATTAGTACATTTATTTAAATAATAAGTGCCTACTGCATTTTGCTATGCATTGCAAACAAAAAGACAATTCAGTTAATTATAGCATTTAAAGAAGGATTCCTGGAGAAGTTGAAGTGTGGTCTAGCAGAGGGGCAAAGATGGATGAGAATGTTGCAGGCAGAGGAGCAGCATGGATGAAGTCACGGAAGGTGTGAAAAGCATGGAATGGATGCGAACAACTTCACTGTGTGAATGGAGGGAAGGACATTCGCAGGTGAACAATAGGACAAGAAGCTGGCTGGAGAGTGATAAGCCTCAGTAGCCAGTTGCACAAATAAGAAAATCCAGTTTGCATCTTGAGATTATAGATGATATGTATATATTTCTTACCTACTGTAAAATGGACCAGTGAACACCAGAAAGATAGGAAAACCTTACTTCTGAAGTAAGAGTAATCATCTCCATTTAATAGACAAAAGGGGAAAAAAAACTAACAAATATTGTAACATATACTATTTGTTCTAAAGTTATAACAGATTACCACATTCCCTAAATGAGGAGGCCACAGACTTAATTCTTAGAAATTATAAGACTTATGAATTTGTTGCTAGGTAGTCCTAAAATAACCTTCAGATTCCCTGCTTCCACTGATGAAAGGTCAGAGTCTGTCAGCATGTTCTCCATCGGGCTGAGGAAGGCAGAAATGAAACATCCCTAATATGCTGGAAATAAAGGCAGTGTCCTGATTTTACCTGCTGGCAGCCAAAGTCCTTCAGTAGATTGGTGTTTGTCTTCTCTTGGGAAATCACCAGAATGCAGCTGCCTTCATTAATGTTCCTTTCCTGCTCCTCTTTCCTACTGCCATGGCTTAGTGACAGGCCTCCTAAAAGATGGTAATGTAACAGGACTGTTACAGAATTAAAGTCCGGGCTGTTTCAGTGAAGCAATGTATTCAGTTAGATGTCCTGCCTGCTGCAGTAAAATAACTTGGAAACAAAACACTAACGGTATAGGAAACAATCTCAAAATTGATAGGCCAAGAAGCCAAGGTCTTAAACTTTGCTAATGTAATATTTTTTCTTAAAAATAGAAGAATATGGAAATATTGTAATATTTCTTAATAACCCAAGAGATGATGAATCTAATATTTTTTCTTAATAAAAGATTACAGTGTTATTTTTTATTTTAAAAAGATACTGTTTTTCAAAATATGATAGTCACTTATTAAATGTACTAGGTATAATGGAAAAGAAAAATGTGTAAAAACAACCGTGGCTTTTGAGAACTAGCTCGTATTAGAAGGTTATAAATTCAATGAATGATAATCTGGAATGCTTGAATTCCTCCTGAAGACTAATTTTCATTAAACTTATGCCTCTACCATAAATAATGCTCATTAGGTATTTAAAAAGAAAGAAAAAAGAAAAATCAAGACACTTTAGAACCAATTCTATTGTACTTAGATTTGTTTTGTTTCAATTTTTTATGGAAGTTCTGAGAGACAATTTCTGATCATTTGTCCTCATTCATGTATCAGAAACCAAAATCCTGAGAATGACTATTAAAAGGTCTCATCCTGAGAATGACTATTAAAAGGTCTCTCAGTCTGAAACTATTTCATAGGTAAAGGAGGAATATGTGAAAGTCAAAACAATGAGTCGGGTCAACTGATACTTTCAAATACTTCTCAGATCTCACACATTTATTCTGTGGACTCAGCACTTGCAGAGAAATGTTAAATTTCCTGTGTATATCCTTTTTTTAGGCCTTTTGTCAGTACTTGGATAATTATACTGAGACTTCTCTCAAAAAATTGGAAATGTGAATATAAGAACATCCTGTGAATTTAAACTGTAAAAATAATACATTAATATCCAAAGTCATCCCAAGGAAACTAATTTGCAGGTTTATGAGAATTGACTATCCTTGTTGAATTTTCATAACTAGTGAAAAGGTAGTAAGAAGAGGAAAGGCTGGAGGGTAAGGATGAGTTGATCAAGCTTGGATTCATAGAAGGATAGTAAATGAAGTAAAAATCAAAAGTTCTCAATCAAGCCCTAGTGGGGAAGAGAGCTAACACTGACAGAGAGGAGAGAGTGTAGAGGCTTCGATGCTATTGGTATGGCTCTTTGTGTTGTGAAGATATATAAGGAGATGTGGGCATTTTGAGTTTTTTCAATTTGATTAGATCATTCCACTGAGAAATTATATATAAGGTTGCCTTATCTAATTTACCTTGTCTGATAATATCCTCACTCTGTTTATTAGTTATATTTCCACACTAACATCAGTATTTTCACCCATGTGACAAATTTATCTAAGACTAAAACATAAATTCATAAAATTTATGGTTTAATATATCAGTCTTTTGGGGACACTTAATATGAGTCTGTTTCAGAAAGACACTAATTATTGTTTCCTAAGCTGAAGGGCAGATCATGGGCTAAATTAAATAATCTTAGGTAATAGACATTTAAAATATGGTAAAGCATAGGCTAAGAGAAATAATCCAAATTGTAAGACTTCCTTGTAACAGTTACACCAGATACCTTTAGCAACAACTTTGCTGTGTGCAGATCCAGTAATTTAATTTTCATTTAAATTGTCGACCTTCAAAACTCATTCAAAATAATAAAGTATTATGATTATATGAGTAGATGACAAAAACAAATTATTATTTCAATTATGGAAATTTTGTTTAAAAATTATGAGTGAAAGAAAAAGATACAGCTATTTTACAAAAAGTGAGACTTTCAATTAAGTTGACAAACAATTGCTCAATACAAGATCTTTCTAAAAATATCAGTGATGAATTGATTCAAAATTTTAAAGTTTGCATATTTTAGGTTTAGATTACAATATAAGAGACATTGACCAATTAATATTTGAGTATGTTGTTTTCTCATATTCACATTTACATCTGTCAAAGAAAAACTACTGCTAGATTAAAGATTGTGTTCCAGATTTATTGGAATTTTAAAAGAAGAGACTAATGTTTACCTTGCTTTATTGCATTGTATGACCCATATTAAAAATATTTGTACTCAGTTTTCTGAAATAAAAAATATAAAATGTGTCAGGATATAGTTGTTAAAATTTTTCAGTATATATATGCAAATACCATGAAAAATCACGTTTTTGGAGCCACTGAAATAAATGATAGGCAATCTATTTACTGATATCCTGTCTGTTGTCAGTGTTCATTGGTTGAGTTGTGAAGAGTCTTACAAAGATTTAGTATATTGTTAATTCAAATCCAAGAGTTTTCATAAAACAAAAATGCTTGCTAGTTATTCAATAATCAGAGACAAAAAATGACAATGTGATTCATATTTTTTCACTGACATTTTGAAGCACCAGTCAATGGTGCGTATTGTGATCTAGCTGGACAGTTTGAGTTGTGTAGTAGAAGACACACTGTTGAAATTGAAACCGTACATAATACAGTCAATAATAATGATTCCATGTATTTCTTCTAACATGAATCAATATGCAAAAGATTTTTCTCTTGTAAAAGAGCAAAAAGAAAAATTCTAAGGTTTTTTTTTTGCTATTGATACAGTTAAGATGGCTTTCAGTTTAGACAACACCATTTTGAATTTGATGAAAATAATACGAGGCTAACAAAAGAATTAGATAAGTTGTTCAACTTGGACATAGGTAGTTTTTAAATATGTATGCTTTTAATTTAAATCCAAATCTGTTCTACTAAAATAAGAAATATTTTTTTATATAGGATGCAGATATTAAGTAAAACTATTTTTTTGGTACTTGATTTGGTTTTTAGAAAACATTGAAGTAAAAGATTTGGAAAAACTTGGCTATCTGCTTTTTTTTAATCAATAATCACTTTCTTCTTTAAAATTTTATATAGTTGATTAACAATGTTGTGTTAGTTTCAAGTGTACAGCAAAGTGATTCTGTTATGCATATACATGTATCTATTCTTTTTCATATTATTTTCCCATTTAGGTTATTACAGAATATTGAACAGAGTTCCCTATGCTATACAGTAGGTCCTTGTCGGTTATCTACTTTAAATACCATAGTGTGTACATGTCAATCTCAAACTCCCAGTCTATCTCTCCCCCCAGTCCTTCCCCACTGGTAACCATAAGTTCGTTCTCTAAGTCTGTGAGTCTGTTTCTGTTTTGTATCTTTTTTTAAGGTTCTGCATATAAGCAATATCGTATAATATTTGTCTGTCTCTGTCTGACTTACTTCACTTAGTATGATAATCTTCAGGTCCATCCATGTTGCTGCAAATGGCATTATTTCATTCTTTTTAATGGCTGAGTAATATTCCATTGTATATATGTACCATATCTTCTTTATCCATTCACCTATCAGTGGACATTTAGATTGTTTCCATGTCTTGGCTATTGTAAACAGCACTGAAATGAACATTGGTGTGCATGTATCCTTTTGAACCATATTTTTCTCAGGATATATGCCCAGGATTAGGATTTCTGGATCATAGAGTAGCTCTATTTTTAGTTTTTTAAGGAACCTCCATACTGTTCTCCATAGTGGCTCTACCAGTTTACATTCCCACCCTCCTACACTGTTGATGGGAATGAATCTACTTTTCTAAAGGCAAATTTTATGAAACTTGCATACATGTCATGTATTTTCAATAAAAATTCAGAATCTTAATTGAGATATGCTGATTTACCACAATAAGTTTAGTGAACATCTATCATTTCATATAGATACAAAATAAAAGATAAAGAAAAAAATTTTTTTTCCTCATGATGAGAAGTCTTAGGTTTTACTCTCTTAACAACTTTCCATATCTAACATAGAGCAGTGTTAATTGTATTTATCATGGGTACATTACATCCCTAATACTTCTTTATCTTATAACTAGAAGTTTGTATCTGTTGACTACCTTCATCCAGTTCACCCTCCCCCAACCCTCTTACAATAAAAATGTTTATACTGTCAAAGTGACATTTTAGATATATTGTGTTAAATAAAATATATTAATAAAATTAATTTTACCCATTTTTTAACTTTTTAAGTATAGCTATTAGAAAAATATAAATTATATATATGGTTTATATTACATTTCTGTTGGAAAGCACTGTCTTTCTTCCACTGTTTGAACTAATTGTGTAAATTTCACGGTTATATTTTTATTAAGATATAAGCATTTTAACTCATGAAGGGCACGAAGGGAAGGAGTCGGCAAAAATGGAAATCATGAATAAACAGAAGCAAAAGAAGAAAATTTATGGTATAAGTTGCCTGAAGAATTTAGACATTTTCATACATAGACATTTAACTCAGAAGGGAAAATGGAGTGGAAGATATAAATGAGTTAAAGGTAGATAATATTTGACTTTATGACTTTCATAATTAATTTTAAAAGAGTAAGAGAGAGGCTAAGATCAAGAATAAAGAAAATCTAACACCTAAAGATTTGGTAAAGGAGAATAAACTATCAAAGGAGAATGGAGAGAATCATCTAGTAAAGTAGGAAAATAATCAGGATATGATGGTGTTCTGGAAGTCAGTGCATAATTTTAACAGGGGATTAGACACAGCTGAAAAGATAATTGTTGCATCAGAATATATATTAGAAGACCAAAAGAAAATCCTGAGAATGAAGCTGAGAGAGACCAAACAAAGGAAAAAACAAAAGAGAGGTAAAGATTTATAAGGGGTACCTTGAGAAAGCCTAACATACATGTAATTAGAATCCTAGAAGGAAGGGAAAAATAGTGGGCCAAAAGCAATAAATGAGTCAATAATGACTGATTGCTTTTCAAAACCCTTGGAAGATATTAAGCCTATGAACCTAGAGCAGGATAAATACAAAAGAAACCAAACAGGCATATCATTGTAAAACTGCAAAAATCAAAGTCCAGGTGAAAACTGAAAAACCTGCCAGAGAAAAATTATAGACTACTCAAAAGGAGCAGAAGTAGAGTGATATCTGGCTTCTAATAAAAAAAGAAAAGAAAAAAGGCAAAAGACAATGGAATTATATCTTAAAATGCTGAAAAAATTGGAAATATTCAACCTAGAATTCAGTAAGATTCTATAAAAGTGGAGGTCAAATAAGATTAATTTTCAGATTAAAAACTGGATGTTCTTCAGGAACAATGATAATTTCAAAAGGAAGTAAAGATATTCAGAAAAAGAGTAAATATAGAACTAAGTCTAAACTAAAGATATTCAGAAACAGAAAAAGAGTAAATATAGAACTAAATCTAAACTAGTTATAAGCAGTAGTAAACATCCAAAAATTAAATGCATATAGAGAATTCAAATGCAAACCTTAAAACAGGTAAATTGGAAGGTATGTAAATGGAGTTAAACTGTTCTAAACTGTTAAACTAGTCCTTGTGTTACCAAGGAAGAGGGGAAAGTATTAATTTACATTATATTTGATAAGTAAGGTTGCAAGTTGTTATTTTTAAAAGAACTACAAAAAATATTAAAAGAGTGTATTATTAACAATATAAATGGAAGGGTGAGAAGAAATGGTTAAGTATGGTCAGTCAATCTAGAAATATGAAGGAAATGAGAGAAAAAAATAGAATAGAACAAAGACATAGAAAACAAATGCTTAGGGAATTCCCTGGCGGTCCAGTGGTTAGGACTCCACACTCTCACTGCCAAGGGCCCAGGTTCCATCCATCCCTGGTTGCGGAACTAAAATCCCACAATCTGAGCAGTGCGGCCAAAAAAAAAAAGCAAATGCTTAGAGGGTATATTGAAACCAAAATGTCTGTGATTACATTAAATATAAATACATGAAAAATCAACTATATAACACTTAGAAACACTTAAAATATAAGAATATAGAAAAATCAGAAGTTAAAAAAATTAAAAAAAACATATCACCACTAAATAACTGATCAAAATAAAACTACTGTAGTTAAGTTAGAAAAGTAGATTTTAAAGCAAAAAGTATTCTAATAAGAAGAACATTTCATAGTAATACAAGGATCCAGTCATTAGGAAGATTTTTTATAAATTTATATTCAGTCAATAACAGCCTCAAAATAGATTAAACAAAACAGATCCAAATAAAAGAGAAAACAGACAAATCTATATTCACAGTGTGAGATTTAGCACACTTATGAATGATTATGAAAAATAATTACAAAAATCACTAAGGATTTATAAGTTTAGAGAAGCTTGATTAACAAAAAAGGTCTAATTGAGAAATATAGGAAAACTGCTTCCTAGAAGTCAGAATGCATATTCTTTACAAGTATACTTGGAACATTTTCAAAAACTAAGTATATCTTAGGCCATTAATCAAGCCTCAAATAATTTCAAAGGATTAAGATTATACAAAGTATACTTTCTAACACAGCGGAAATAAATTGGAAACAGTAACAAAGAGATAACTATAAAATTTCTTATGTAATTTACAATTAAGAAATACATAGATAAAAAAGAAATCACAGTGGGTATTAGGCATTGTTATTTTGAACTGAATAACAATGAAATGTTTGAATTATAAAATACAAGTTTATAGGAAAATATATAAACTTAAATGCAAATATTAGAACAGAAGAGATTTTTTAAATAACCAATAAGTAGCTGTTTCACTGAATTGGAAAAATAACATCAGGGAACCAAAGCTATTGGATCAGCATTGTTTCCATTCAGAAGTCAGAGATTTTCATGCACCTAACTTGGGCAGAACCTACTTGATCTTAGCCAGCGTTTCTAAAGTTCCAAAAGATAACAGTGTTTGAGATTTAGAAAGAAGAAATCAGAATTACTTAGAGTTCTTAAGAACTCACTTATCTTTGAGGTGGAGTTGATAGATAATTTGTTAACTATAGAAAGTATCTTATTTTTTTCTAAATACTGTCCTTTGATATACCGCAAATTGTGTTTTATTTCTAAGCAGCAGTAGGCATTGGCTCAAAAGATTATCAGAGTTTTGTCCTTTGTATGTTATCAGTATGTTCAGGATGCCTATGAAGTGCATTAGTCAGTGATACTTTCTATTGCAGTGATTTAAAACATATCTGGCAATAAACTGAGGGATTTCCTTTATATTTTTTTTTAAATTAATTATTTTTTGTGGCTGCATTGGGTCTTCGTTGTTGCATGCAGGCTTTCTGTAGTTGCGGCGAGTGGGGGCTACTCTTCGTTGCGGGGCATGGGCTTCTCATTGCGGTGGCTTCTCCTTTTTGTGGAGCATGGGCTCTAGGTGTGCAGGCTTCAGTAGTTGTGGTACGTGGGCTGAGTAGTTGTGGCTCATGGGCTCTAGAGAGTAGGTTCAGTAGTTGTGGTACACGGGCTTAGTTGTGCCGCATCATGTGGGATCTTCCCAGACCAGGGCTCGAACCTGTGTCCCCTGTATTGGCAGGTGGATTCTTAACCACTGTGCCACCAGAGAAGTCCCTATCTTTCTTAAAAATATTCCCATCATTCTTCGTGCTTCTTTGTAATTGAAGTACAGTTGACTTATAATGTTTCAGGTGTACAGCAAAGTGATTCAGTTATTATATATATATATATATATATATATATATATATATATATATATGACATGTGTATTCATTTTCAGATTATTTTCCATTATAGGTTATTATAAGATATTGAATATAGTTCCCTGTGATATACAGTAGTTCCTTGTTGTCTATCTATTTTATATATAGTAAGGTATATCTGTTAATCCCAAACTCCAATTTATCTCTCTCTCTCTTTCCCCTTTGGTAACCATAAGTTTGTTTTCTATGTCTATGAGTCTATTTCTGTTTTGTAAATAAGTTCATTTGTATCCTTTTTTTTTTTTTTTTTTTTTTTTTTGTGGTACACAGACCTCTCACTGTTGTGGCCTCTCCCGTTGTGGAGCACAGGCTCTGGACGCGCAGGCTTAGCGGCCATGGCTCACAGGCCTAGCCGCTCAGCGGCATGTGGGATCTTCCCGGACCGGGGCACGAACCCGTGTCCCCTGCATCAGCAGGTGGACTCTCAACCACTGCGCCACCAGGGAAGCCCTTGTATCATTTTTTTTAGGTTCCACATATAAGTGATACCATATGATATTTGTCTTTGTCTGACTTACTGTACTTAGTATGATAATCTCTAGGTCCATCCATGTTGCTGCAAATGGCATTATTTCATTCCTTTTTACAGCTGGCATTATTTCATTCCTTTATATGTATATATATATATATATATATATATATATATATATACACACACATACACACATCACATCTTCTTTATCAATATCAATTCATCTGTCAATGGACATTTAGGTTGCTTCCATGTCTTGGCTATTGTGAACAGTGCTGCAATGTACATTGGGGTGCATGTATCTTTTCAAATTAGAGTTTTCATCTTTTCTGGATATACACCCAGAAGTGGGATTGCTGGATCATACAGTAACTCTATATTTAGTTTTTTAAGAAACCTCCATAGTATTCTCCATAGTGGCAGAGCCAATTTACATTCCCACTGACAGTGTAGGAGGGTTCCCTTTTCTCCACACCCTCTCTAGCGTTTATTATTTGTACTTTTTAATGATGGCCATTCTGACTGGTGTAAGGTGATACCTCATTGTAGTTTTGATTTGCATTTCTCTAACTATTAGTGATGTTGAGCATTTTTTCATGTGACTGTTGGTCATCTATATGTCTTCTTTGTAGAAATATCTATTTATGTTTTCTACCCATTTTTTGATTTATTTATTTTTTAAAAATATATTGAAGCTGTATAAGCTGTTTGTATATTTTGGAAATTAATCCCTTGTTGGTCGTATCAGTTGCAAATATTTTCTCCCATTCTGTAGGTTGTCTTTTCATTCTGTTTATGGTTGTCACTGTTTGTAGATGACATGACACTATACATAGAAAATCCTAAAGATACCGTCAGAAAACTACTAGAACTCATCAATGAACTCAGTAAAGTATAGGATACAATATTAATATACAGAAATCTGTTGCATTTCTATACACTAACAATAAAATATCAGAAAGAGAAATTAAGGAAACAATCCCATTTACCATCACATCAAAAAGAAAAGAATACCTAAGGGTAAACCTACCTAACAAGGCAAAAACCTGTACTCTGAAAACGGTAAGATGCTGATGAAAGAAATTGAAGACGGCATAAACAGATGGAAAGATATATTGTGTTCTTGGATTGGAAGAATCCATATTGTAACAATGACCATACTGCCCAAGGCAATCTACAGATTCAGTGCAATACCTATCAAATTACCAATGGCATTTTTTACAGAACTGAAAGAAAAAAAATTTTTAATTTGTATGGAAACACAAAAGATGCCTAATAGCCAAAACAATCTTGGAGAAGAAGAACAGAGCTGGAGGAATCAGCCTCCCTGAATTCAGACTATACTACAAAGTTCCAGTAATCAAAACAGTATGGTACTGGCACAAAAACAGGCACATAGATCGGTGGAACAGGATAGAAAGCCCAGAAATAAACCCATGCACTTGTGGCCAATTAATCTACAACAAAGGAGGCAAGAATATACAATGGAGAAAAGACAGTCTCTTCAATAAGTCGTGCTGGGAAAACTGGATGGCTATATGTAAAAGAATGAAATTAGAACATTCTCTAACATCATATACAAAACTAAACTCAAAATGGATT